>NC_082664.1:34270000-34573030 GCF_025265405.1 Mesoplodon densirostris
TTACTTCACTCTGTATGACAGACTCTAGGTCCATCCACCTCACTACAAATAACTCAATTTCGTTTCTTTTTATGGCTGAGTAATATTCCATTGTATATATGTGCCACATCTTCTTTAACAAGGCAGACTTTTAAAATCAGGTTAATCATAAAGAAAATGGAGGCTGGGAAGGGGAACTGGAAAAAGCAGCCTGCCACGTGGGCAACTTTCTTCAAGGGCCACCGCTGGGACAGGTACAACTTGTCCCCTCCACAGGACCATGCTCTGGACTGGCACCTCCCCTGCAGCCCAGCATTTTATCTAGGTACAATATACAAAGTGGCCATAAAAGTCTGGAAACAGGGATAATACTAATATTTTTTAACGAATAGAGCCCTTTTGATGACTTCTTCTGGGATATGCTAAAGATGCAGTTTTATTCAATGAGAAATCAGAGACACAGATCATCTGAGCACAGCGTATCACAGATGCATGTGCTGGGATCCATGGAAATGTGATCTTATGTACCGCATTCACTGCAGTTTTGCACAATGCACCGAACCATACATTGTTAATGAGCAACAACAAACAACTATGTCATGCGTTGTCATGTAATCTAAATAAGCCACGTATTATATATGTTCATCCATGTTTTCCTTGATGGCCAGCCTGTAGCTAAACAGAATCTTAAAGGGAAGACATAGCTCATTCTTGAAAAAGTTTTAGTGATATTAAGGTATGAATCCTCCCTGACTTAATCTACAAACTCAGTGCAATCTGATTAAATAACAAAAAACAACTGTGTTGGCAGTGGGAGGGGCGGTGGTGGGGACAGTAAGGATTCAGCTGGGAGCACTTAAACCTGAGTGAACAATCAGGGAAAATCTGAAAAAAACTAAAGATAGAGAAATACACCTACAGATATTAAGACACAGCAAAGACTGCAGGCTTTTTGTAGCAAGATACTACTGGCATAAAACCAAACAGATCAATAGAAGAAAATGGAGAGATCAGAAATAGACCCCATGTAAATATGAAGGGTTGGCATAAGATATAGTTGCAATTCAAATGGCAGGGGGAAGGGAATGATGTGCTATTCAGTGAATGATGTTAGGGAAAGTGACTAGACAACATGGAAACAAATAAAGCTGAATTCATTTCTTAAACCAAAATTAATTCTAGGTGGCCCAATTTTTTTTTTTTTTTTTTTTTTTTTTTTTTGCGGTACGCGGGCCTCTCACTGCTGTGGCCTCTCCCATTGCGGAGCACAGGCTCCGGATGCGCAGGCTCAGCGGCCATGGCTCACGGGCCCAGCCGCTCCGCGGCATGTGGGATCTTCCCGGACCGGGGCACGAACCCGCGTCCCCTGCATCGGCAGGCGGACTCTCAACCACCGCGCCACCAGGGAAGCCCCTGGCCCAAAATTTTTAATTTAAAAAAGAAACTAAGAAGTATAAAGAAAAAACTGTTTACTTTTTATTCTTGTTTTTTGGCAATCTTGGACATGAAATTCAAATATTATTTTAAAAACTACATAAAGACTTAAAGATTTTATGACTAAAAACACCAGAAAGTCAAGATACAAATATCACACTGGGAAAAAAGCATATTAGCCAAATATATGCCAAACAAAGAACTAACTTCTTTAATATACAAAGAGCTCTTACGAATCAGTAAGAACCAAGAATTCAAAAGAAATGTACACAAACTACAAACAACAAGTGCTGGAGAGGGTGTGGAGAAAAGGGAACCCTCCTTACACTGTTGGTGGGAATGTAAGTTGGTATAGCCATTATGGAGGTTCCTCAGAAAACTAAAAATAGAACTACTGTATGACCCAGTAATCCCACTCCTGGGCATATATCCAGAAAAACTATAACTCAAAAAGATATATGCACCCCTGGGACTTCCCTGGTGGCACAGTGGTTAAGAATCCGCCTGCCAATGCAGGGGACATGGGTTCAAGCCCTGGTCTGGGAAGATCCCACATGCCAAGGAGCCACTAAGCCTGTGTGCCACAACTACTGAGCCTGCACGTCTAGTGCCCATGCTCTGCAACAAGAGAGGCCACTGCAGTGAGAAGTCTGTTCACCCCAACAAAGAGTAGCCCCTGCTCGCCGCAACTAGAGAAAGCCCGCACACAGCAATGAAGACCCAACACAGCCAAAAAATAAATTTTAAAAAAATTAAAAAGGAAAAAGATATATGCACTCCTATGTTCATAGCAGCTCTGTTCACAATAGCCAAGACATGGAAGCAACCTAAATGTCTACCAACAGATGAATGAATAAAGAAGCTGTGGTACATATATACAGTGGAATATTACTCAGCCATACAAAAGAATGAAATAATGCCATTTGCACAACGTGGATGGACCTAGAGATTATCCTACTAAGTGAAGTAAGTCAGAAAGAGAAAGACAAATACCACATGATATCACTTATATGTGGAATCTAAAATATGACACAAATGAACCTATCTATGAAACAGAAATAGACTCACAGACATAGAGAACAGATTTGTGGTTGCCAAGGGGCGGTGAGTGGGGGAGGGATGAACTGGGAGTTTGGGGTTAGTCGATGCAAACTATTACATATAGAATGGATGGACAACAAGGTCCTACTGTATAGCATAGGGAACTATCTTCAATGTACTGAGATAAACCATAATGGAAAAGAATATAAAAAAGAATGTATATCTACATATAACTGAGTTGCTTTGCTGTACAGCAGAAGTTAACACAACATTGTAAATCAACTATACTTCAATTAAAAAAAAAGATGCCACCTAATTTCCAGGGCTCAATTTCTTATAAATTAAAAAAAAAAAGAAATGTAGCCATAAAGGATATGAACAAGTAGTTCATAGAAATATGACATACTGTGACTTCCTTGGTGGCACAGTGGTTAGGAATCCGACTGCCAATGCAGGGGACATGGGTTCGATCCCTGGTCTGGGAAGATCCCACATGCCACGGAGCAACTAAGCCCGTGCGCCACAACTACTGAGCCTGTGCTCTAGAGCCCGCAAGCCACAACTACTGAGCCCGAGTGCCACAACTACAGAAGCCCACACGCCTAGAGCCCGTGCTCCACAACAAGAGAAGCCACCGCAATGAGAAGCCCGTGCACCGCAATGAAGAGTAGCCCCTGTTCGCCATAACTAGAGAAAGCCCATGCGCAGCAACAAAGACCCAACGCAGCCAAATAAATAAATAAATATTTTTAAAATAGAAATATGACATACAAATGGCCAATAATAAATGAAAGATGTTCAATGTCACTGATTATTAAATAAATGCAAGTTTAAATGATACAATTTCTTATTAATTTGGTAAATTTGCAAATAATTTTTACTATAATGCTCAGTATTTTGTAAGTTTGAAGAAACAGAAGCCCTTATATGTTGGTGGATTATAAATTGGTATGACCAAGCCTGACAACATCAGCATTTTAAATGCTACTTTTTTTTTTTTTTTTGCGTTACGCGGGCCTTTCACTGTTTTGGCCTCTCCCGTTGTGGAGCACAGGCTCCGGACGCACAGGCTCAGCAGCCATGGCTCACGGGCCTAGCCGCTCCGCGGCACGTGGGATCTTCCTGGACCGGGGCACGAACCCGTGTCCCCTGCATCGGCAGGTGGACTCTCAACCACTGCACCACCAGGGAAGCCCTAAATGCTACTTTTTGACTCAGTAGAAGTTTCAATTTTGTATAAACACATACCTGTTTTTCCTGAGACAGTCTCAGTATATACCTGTGCTCTCAGGAGCCCCTCTGAATTAGAATCTGTCTTAGTTTACGTGATAGATTATATGATCACCTTACATTTCTAGATATTAACTCTATAATTAAACTCACATGAGTATTTTAAATACACAAGTATCTTAATTACAGTAGTATTTATTTAAAATGCTGGAAATAATTTAAATGCCCATCAGTAGAGAACTGATTAAATAAATTACAGTTTATCCTTACAGTAGAATTCTGAACAAATGTTACAAGGAATAAATTATGTATGAATATTGTGATTCATTTCCTATAAAGAGTTCATAAATACATGCATATCTAAATGCATAGATTTGTTTGCAAAAATACATGGCAAACTGCTAAACAGTGGTCACCTCCAGCAAGCGGCACAGGAGTGGGCTGGAAGACTAAAGAATTTTACCTTTCCGTGTATACAAATCTGAATTTTTTCATAAATAAGTACTTATTCTTTTACAGTAAAATTATTTTTAAAAACCAGATGAAGCTTAATTCTTCTCTACCTAAAGGAGTTGAGCTAATTACTGTCATTATCAACATTAACATCTTCAAAGTGAATCTCAGCTATAAATAACTTGATGAAAAGTAAGCCCTTCCTCAGCTGTAACATTTGGGGGCCGAAGTAACAACCAGGGGCAGGAGTACCAGATGGAGAGGACGGGAAGGGAAGTTTAAGGAGGGAAAATAATGTTCCTTCTGCCCTTCTGAATTCCTAGCTGAGACCCCTGTAATAAAGACAGATAAAGGGTTCTGGGACCCAAATCCAAGGTGTGCTGGGGTTTCCCCCAAACCACCAACAAGCAATTCTTGGACACCAGCTGGGTGTCCGATAATTCAACTCAATCCTGACACTATCTACCTAGAGGTAGTATCAGATTCCACAGGTTGAGGGCTGAGCCCCACAAGGCTGCCTTCCACTTCAGATGCCCATTGCAAGCCCACATTGTTACCTGTGCTTCTGACCTACTGGCTAAAATCCAGAGGTTCCCACAACCCCCTCACTGGGTTCAATTAATTTGCTAGAGCAGCTCAGAGAACTCATTAGGTTACCAGTTTATTACAAAGGATACTGAAGGATACAAATCAAGAGCCAGATGAAGAGAGAATATGTAAGGTGGGGGGAGAGCGGGGATAGGGGTGTTGTTGCAGGTGAATCCATCATTCAGGTAATGCTTGAGACCCAGCTGGGTTTCTCCTGATTTCTCCCCAAAGCGTGAGTCTAACAACTGAAAATGGGGTGCAGGACAAATCCTGGCCAGGGGCCATTAACCTCACCTCAGGTACCGACCAGAGAAGTACACTCTGAAGAGGTTGGTAGGGAGGCTCACAGGCGACGGGTGTCATTTCCTTTTCACTTTGTCCATTTTAAGCTTTTGTAACCTTTCAAAAGTGTCTGGTGTTGAGTGCTTAACTGAGTAACTTGGTTGCAAGGGGCGGGTGGGCCAAGGAGGGCTGCGAAGGGCTGTAGGTGGAGTCCCTCAGGCTAGCTAGCCCACAAGCCATTCTGCAGCACCTGGGTTAACCTCTGAGCATAGCAGTTTCCTCACCTGCAGAAAGGAGGTGATGATACTTACCACCCAGAGGTGTCAAGCGTATTCAATAAGATACATCACATCTGGGCCATGGGAGGCCCTCACTAAATGATTGTATAAAAGGAAGGGGGTTGAACAAGATGGTCTCTGAGGCCTCTTCCATCTCGAACATTAAATGAACTATAACTACATCCATTCACCTCATCATTGTTCAAGACATATTTATTGCAGATCACGGAGGCCCTCTAAAGAGCCAAGAGCGTCTTCTTATGTGACGTTGATACATGGTACGTGCTCAGGGGGGGTGTTTGTCACATTAGGAAGGTGTGTACATTGTTCCCCAGAGACCCAGGTTCCGAGGGAGCTGGAGGAGTGGTCAGCAGCTCTGATTAAGTGTCACCAAAATGGTACTTGCTCCTTCTGGGGCCTCGGGTTTGGATAGGAAGTAAGAATACAAAGGACCTCTAGAATGGAGGAGCTGCAGGAAGCGGGTGAACCTGAGACCCCCACTGTGGTTTCTGCCAAGTGCATGAGCTAGGCAGATGGCATGCTAGCTTTGGGTCCAGGAGGGACAGAAATGTGTGTTTTATTGTGGTTTGAGTCATTTGCAGGAAATGACATTACGGTGGGTTAATGGCAGACAGTGCTTTTCTCCCCTGACTAATATCTTTGAAGATTATATTAATTTTTAAGTCAACAGAATGGTTATTAAATTAGTACCCTTTTGGAAAACAGTCTGGCAGTACATTTTTAGTGCTATATCTTTTGGCACATGGCCTTTTCTATTTTATTCTGTCCATTATCTTCCCCTAGTCATGGCAGGGTACCAAATGGGCCCGAAATCTCCCACATACCCAGAAGATTTAAATTTAACCTTTGGAAGAAGGGAGTGACGTGTAAATATGCCTTCTCATCTAGGATTCTTATTTTAATCACATAATTAATTATAGACAAATACTGGCATAAAGATGTTCATGACAGTCTTATTTATAAGAATGAAAATTTGGAAACAATCCAATGTCAACAGCAGAGAAAAGATTAAGTAAATTATGTTCCATCAACTAAAAAGAATATTTGGCAACCATTTACTATAACTGTCATAGGCTAGGGGGAAATAAATACACTCTTTCATGTTGTTAGAGGGAGTATAAACTGGTACAAATCTTCTAGACGTAAACTTACCAGTATGTATCAAGAGTCTGAAAAAGACGTGCACATATGATTTAATTTTAGAAATCTGTCCTAAGGAAATGATTAAAAATGGATTCCATCTACAATAGCAAAAGATGGTGGAGGAAAATCCCATAGACTTCCAGTAACAGGGAATTGGTTCAATAAGTTTTGGTACACCCCCCCACCAACAGTATACATTGCAATTATCTTAAAAGATGTAGAAATGTATTTTTTTAACATGGGAAGAGGTTCACCATACACAGTTAAGTGAAAAAAAACAACAACAGGATACAAATTAATATGTGCATTGTGATTCCATTTTTGTTTATCTAGATGTTCTAATTTGTCTTAAGGAATAATTATTACTTGTGAAATCAAGAAAAAATAACATTAGCAATGTTAGCTATGAAAGCTGTGTAGCAGCACAGAAAATTACTTGCACAATAATGGGAGGAAAGGGGCTTCCCTGGTGGCGCAGTGGTTAAGAATCTGTCTGCCAATGCAGGGAACACGGGTTTGAGTCCTGGTCCAGGAAGATCCCGCATGCCATGGAGCAACTAAGCCCATGTGCCACAACTACTGAGCCTGCGCTCTAGAGGCCGCGAGCCACAACTACTGAGCCTGCGTGCTGCAACTACTGAAGCCTGCGCACCTACAGCCCGTGCTCCACAACAAGAGAAGCCACCGCAATGAGAAGCCCGCACACCGCAACGAAGAGAAGCCCCTGCTCACTGAAACTAGAGAAGGCCTGTGCGCAGCAACAAAGACCCAACGCAGCCAAAAATAACAATAAATAAAATAAATAAATTAAAAAAAATAATGGGAGGAAAGAGCAAGATAAAAATTGTATATACTCTGTGATTGCAGTTATGTAAAAATTATGGAGCTTAACAAGAAAGGCATATCGAAAAATAAAAACAGCGATTTGTTTGGATGGGGAGATTTTGAGTGATTTTCCATCCTTTCGGTTATTACTATGCTTATGTAATTTTTGTTTTTCAAGTAGAATAAACTCCTTTGAGACTTTTTCCTCTGTAGCCTTTCCCCTGCTTGGAATGGTTGTCTTCAGGGAATGCAAGGCTGCTTACTAAAAAGAATGCCTTACAATGGGCCTAGCTCTTTGCAGCTTCCTTTACTTCTGCTGGGTGAAGTCTATCATGGTGACACCTTCTCCTTTTATAGGCCTGTACATCTCTACCCTATTGCTTATCAACTTGGACCCCTGACCCTAAGCACCCAGATGCTATTGAGCTAACTAGCCCCTTTTGGCTATCCCAGAGCCCTTGGATCAAATTTGCCAGCTTTGAACCTTAATGTCTCACGGTCTTGCAGGAGCAGAATGACCACCTAACATACACCACTAATAATGGATTGACGCATGTTTAACCCCTCCTAAAACAGGTGCTTGCATACACAGCCCTCGAGAGTACATTCCTTTGGGGGAAACAACTTGGCAAATGTATTGAAAGACTTTAAAATGTTTACAGCCTTTGATATAGTAATTCTGATCCTAAGGTGTTATAAAATAATAAATATATAAAGATATGGGTACAAGATATACTGCTCAATATTTTTGATACTAGTAAAACATTGGAAATAATCTAAATGTCCGACAATGGGATCTTAGTTAGGTAAACTACGGCACATGATAAGGTTGCCATGTAAAATACAGGTTGCCCAGTTAAATAAGAATTTCTAAATTTTTTTAGTATATCCCAAATATTGCATGGGATATACTTATTCTAAAAAAGTATATTTGTTGTTTATCTGAAATTTAAATTGGAACATAGTTATACTAAAAGATTATTCATTGTTTATCTGAAATTCCAATTTACCTGGACATCTGGTATTTTTATTTGCTAAATCTGGCCACCCTACACATCCATATAATAGAACACTATGTAGCCATTAAAACTCGTATTTTTAGAGCAGGGGCTTTCAAATTGTGTTTCTTCTCTCCCTATGCTTTAGCTAGAACATCTCATCTTTTATTTATTTTATATTTTAGCCTTCGCATAAGATTTGGTTTGAAAATAAGGGTTCCATTGCTAAAAGAAGGTTGAAAAACACTGTTTTAGAAAACTATTTAACAACAGGAGACAGTGCTATAAAATAATAAGTAGAAAAATTCATGTTAAAAATCAGTATGGGGCTTCCCTGGTGGCGCAGTGGTTGAGAGTCCGCCTTCCGAAGCAGGGGACACGGGTTCGTGACCTGGTCCGGGAAGATCCCACATGCCGCGGAGCGGCTGGGCCCGTGAGCCATGGCCGCTGAGCCTGCACGACCAGAGCCTGTGCTCCGCAACCGGAGAGGCCCGCGTACCGCAAAAAAAAAAAAAAAAGAAAAGTCAGTATGATTCTAGGTTTGTACCTACACACGCACATATGTGGAGAGAGAGAATGGGAGAGTGTGAGAAAAAGATACAGACACTCTGGAAGAATCCTTTTTTTTGGCTGCGAGGCACACAGGATCTTAGTTCCCTGACCAGGGATCGAACCCATGTCCCCTGCAGTGGGAGCGCAGAGTCCTAACCACTGGACTGCCGGAGAATTCCCAAGAATCCTTTTTTTTTTTTTTTTTAAGTTATTATCTCTGGATGTTGGAATTATAGGTGATTTTTAGAAGATTTCTAGAAGACTTTTTCAGATTTTCTATGATGAACTAAATGCATTTATTTTGAAAAAATTGCTATTAGAAATATCTAGCCTCTCAGATGACATTAGTACTTTAACATCATTAAGCCTCTGAGATTCTTCAATTTGGGAGTTATGAACCCTTTGGGGATCTAATGAAGTCTCTCTGTCCTAGACTCAGAAGGTATTTTCACACAAAATTCTGCATACAGTCCCCCCTCTCATTCCTTCTTGTTAAGAGCCCCTCCTTAGATTCTAGAATGCCGTTCTTTTATTCTGCTTGCTCATAAAGCTACTTACTCTGTCCCTGTGGCGGTTGTTCTTAACTTTCTTTTTTTTGTGGGGGGGGGCAGTGGTCTCACACCTGCTCTAAGATCCTATTTAGAGCTATGGACTCGCCTAAGAAAAAAAAGCACACATGAACCCAAATGCTGCTGCAGGCGGTTTCTGAGGCTCACAAACTCCCTGAGTACCATTCTCAGACTCCAGGTCAGAACCTCTGGTGTAATCCCAAGCCTCTGGCACTCACTGGAGCCCTGACTTGGTTAATTCCCTTTAGGGCCAAACTGGTTAAATATAGACTTTGAAAAAAGGAACAGAGCCAGGGATAGAATCTAGCTCAGCATTCCCAGGGCACCATCACACAGCAAGCGCTTCTAAAGGTGTGTGTGTGTGTGTGTGTGTGTGTGTGTGTGTGAGAGAGAGAGAGAGAGAGAGAGAGAGAGAGAGAGAGAGAGAGAGAGAGAAAGATGCAGAGGAAGAGCTTTTTGCACCCTGAGTGCTGTTGAAAAACATTAGAGTTCACGGGAAGAAGAACCAGAGGGAGATCCAAAGCTGGTACCTCTTGCTTTGTATGATCTGTGCCTGGGATGGCTGAGTGGGGCAGGGAGAGGGTGTGGGAGTGGAATACAGAGTACTGTGTCAACTCCAAGTTGGCCGCCCACTCCTTTTAATAGCTCTTAAGCAGGGACTTAAGTAACATGAACCAACCTCTTTTATGGCCCTGAAAACCCTTGACAAGGGTTGACAAGGTGTGGGAGAGGGCTGGGAGGCTGGGAGGACAGCCCCACGGAGGGCGGGGTAATTTGGTAGTAGCTATTGGAATGTTAAACGTTCACACCCTCCTATCTAGCAGCTCTACAACTTGGCATCTCTTAAAAAACAAACAAACAGGGCTTCCCTGGTGGCGCAGTGGTTGAGAGTCCCCCTGCTGATGCAGGGGACACGGGTTCATGCCCTGGTCTGGGAGGATCCCACATGCTGCAGAGCGACTGGGCCTGTGAGCCATGGCCGCTGAGCCTGCGCATCCGGAGGCTGTGCTCCACAACGGGAGAGGCCACAGCAGTGAGAGGCCCGCGTACCGCAAAAACAAACAAACAAACAAACAAACTTAACCTACATACCCAAGGAGGAATGAACAGGGTATTTTTTTGGAGCGTGGTAACTGACACAAAGTTATCTCCAATCCATTATACATTTTAAACCAAAACATAATCACCAAACCCTATGAACATAACACAAATTTATGTTTCTTTTCCTAGGGAAAAACACAACAATATTCTGCATATGGCAAGTTCCAAGCTCAGGCTAAAGCTGCCTTTATCTTTTTCACCTCATTCCTATGTACTCAGTGGTTCACAAGACCAGCAAGCGCCTAGACAGCCCTGTACAGCGGCAGGAGCCTGGGCTTGGAAGCTCATGTTAAGACTAAAACGGATGTCCTTCCAGTGGGAACACCAGTTGCTTTTTCTCTTTGCTTTCATCTTGACAAAAAGATCTTAAAGTTCATCTGGAAGAACATCTGAAAAGAGCCCTGGGCTCTCTAGAAGAGACCTCTCCCCTGCCCCACACCCCCAAAAGAAGGCAAAGAACAATGGAAGAGATTTGCCTTGCCAGTTATTAAAACTAACTCTAGGACTTCCCTGGTGGTGCAGTGGTTAAGAATCCGCCTGCCAATGCAGGGGACATGGGTTTGAGCCCTGGTCCAGGAAGATCCCACATGCTGCGGAGCAACTAAGCCTGTGCACCACAGCTACTGAGCCTGCGCTCTAGAGCCCACGAGCCACAACTACTGAAGCCTGCACCCCTGGAGCCAGTGCTGCACAACAAGAGAAGCCACCGCAATAAGCCCGTGCACTGCAACTGCTAGCGGGGAAGTGTAATCTCCACTAGCCGCAACTAGAGAAAGCCTGCCGGCAGCAACAAAGAACCAACACAGCCAAAAATAATTAATTAATTAATTAATTAAAAAAAACCCTAACTCTAAAGACACTATAATCAAAACAATATGGTAATGGCTGAGGAAAAGACAAAACAGATCAGTGGAACAAAATATGATCTAGAAATAATATATATGAGATCTCAGTATGTGACATATGAGCATTCTAATTCAATAAGGAAGATAGCTTGGCATAAATAGTGTTGACATAACTGGCTACTCATATGGAAGAAAACAAAATTAGGTCCTCACTTCATAACAGGTACTAAAATAAATTCCAGATGAATTTTAAATATAAATATTTTTAAAACAATAAAAATATTGTAATAAAATTTAGAATAACTGAACATTGAGGAAGATCCTTAAGAAAGGCAGGAAGCCCATAAGCCATTAAGGAAAAAGTAAATAGATTGGACTTTATAAAAATTAAGAATTTTCCTATGGCAGAAATACTATTAACTTCAGAAGACAAATAATAACCTATGATTTAATAACATTATTTATTCCACATTTGACAGATAAAAGTTAATCTCTGAAATATGAAAAAGACAACCCAAATATAGGCAAAGGATATGGACAATTCATTAAAGGGGAAATACAAATTGCCAATGAACATATGAAACAACTGATAGGTAAAAAATCAAAATAAAATAAGATGCCATTTTCATCTATCAGATGGGCAAAAATGAAAAAAGAATAATAACATCCAGTGCTGATAAGGCTGCAGGAAACACAGCTAGCAGAGGTATTCATTTCTACCACCTGGAGGAAAATAATTTGGCAAGGTGTGTTTAAATTTAAAATATACGAAACTTTGACCAGTAATCCTAGTTTGGGAACTTTATGCAACAGAAATAAAGGCATGAGTGCAAAGTCCTATGTATAAGAGTGCTTATTATAGCATTGTGTATATTGGCAAAGATTTGAAACACCCTGAATGCCGATTAGTGGGGAATGGGTAAACAATTGTGTTAAGGCCATTCCAAGGAAGAGGTACATCTAAGCACACTGTTCTGAAGAGATGTCCCCAATATTTTAAGAAGAAAAGCAAGTTGAGGAATCATTTATAAGGTTCCATTTTCTGTGTAAAGAGCGAGCAAGGGAGAGAAAGCTAGCTATGCATATGTGTATATGCATTTCTGTGACCATAGAGAAAAGAATAGGAAATTCCATAGTAGGCTGTTAATATTTAGCTCAGGGAGATGGGACTGAAGTGGGGTGGGGAGAAAGGGCAGGAAGAGAGAGTTTTAGCTTTTTCTTTAGAGAGCTCTGTATCACTGCACGTGTCAAAACAGGCATACGTTGCTTTTGTGACTTTTAAAAAATCTAATAATCCTTTTTCAAGAAGAAAGAATATGGGTTTTAATTCTTGGTTCCACCCCTCATGAACTGTCTGACCTGACGTTCTTGCTATAAAATGGGCACAATTCCTGCCTCTACCTCAGGCTCCCAGGAGGATTAAATGAAGTCATGTGAGCAAAGAGCTGTCCCTAGAGAAAACAAGGCCCAGAAAATAGAGGTACTTCATATGAGGCTATGAATGAGATGAGGGAGTGCAAACGGGACTGTCAGAGTCCCCTGGTTCTCAGGGGGAAGCCCCCTCACCCCCCTCCCCCATCCTGAGCAGCTCTTATTCCATTGGAGGAGTCTGCCAAGCTCCAGGTCTTCCGGCGTCCTCCAATTGGACCAGTTAGGGGCACAGCCCACAGCCCTAAAACCAAGCACTGCTAATTGGCCTTCTCAGGGATGGGCCAACCGATGCTCTTGGCCTATGCCACTGGGCAGTCACTCCTTCCCTGCCCTGCCCCAGGGACTCCACACCGGACCAGGCCCCCCTCCACCTCCACCTGCTACCACCCACCAAAAGCCTAGTCTTCAGCCCTCCTCTCAAGGGCCCCAAACTGACACCCAGGACTTCAAAAGTCAGTGAAATCCAAGGGGTCGCATCTAAAGCCAGCCTACCCCTCTTTCCCTCCAGCCCCGCAATGGATGCTGTGAATATTCTGCAGATGCCTCAATGGCCATCCCCCAAATCTATATGCAAGGTTTCTCCTGCAGGCTTCAAACACCACCTGGGCTCTGAGTGGGCAAAGGCAAGAATGGTTTTCCGAGAGATCAGATAATGTCCCCTTGATCCCTGGTGACCCCAGGGACAGCAAAGGAGAGAATGGCTTCGCTCTAGTCAGACTCTGGTCAGGGTTTCCATGCTGAGTCTGCATGTTTGTATGAGTACATGGGTGCATATGTCTGTCTGCACGGGTATGCTTGTGGGTGGCACAGGTATGCTTACGTATATAATGGGCACAAGCTTTTGTGAGGACGTGGGCATGCTGTGTGCATCAGGACATACGTGTGTGTGTGCAGGCGCAGATGTGGCACATGCACGTCTACTTTAAATGTTTAAATATAAAAGCTCTCTCTTTTTTTTTTTTTTTTTTTTGCGGTACGCGGGCCTCTCACTGTTGTGGCCTCTCCCGTTGCGGAGCACAGGCTCCGGACGCCCAGGCTCAGCGGCCATGGCTCACGGGCCCAGCCGCTCCGCGGCATGTGGGATCTTCCCAGACCGGGGCACGAACCCGTGTCCCCTGCATCGGCAGGCGGACTCTCAAGCACTGCGCCACCAGGGAAGCCCTAAAAGCTCTTTAAGAAGGCAGAGGGGTTCACCCCAAAGGTTAGAGATTTGCTTATTTTGGCATGGACTTTTTTTGTGTGCAAATTTCTGAACCATTTGTGACATATGGCAGCACCCTAAGAAACGTCCCTCCCTGAAGTTTGCACACGTATGTGCTGAAAGCCACCACCTGGGCAGGTCTTCATCCCTTCATTTTGCTTCTGGGGCTGATAGAATTCTTTCATCAACTGTGAACAGCTCCATCAGACCCTGAAACATGGCCACCTTGATGTCTTAGGGACGGAACCCAGGGGGGGCCCCTCTGGCACCACCTCTACCACCCTCACCCTGACAGCCACACAGAGAGAAGTTGGAGGTTCTCGGCAGCCAGCCCAGGGCAGTGTGAGTCACCGTGACTGACCAGGGAGGAAAGAAAAGGTGGATGGGGGGAGGAGTGTAGTTGTTCCAGGACCAGGTGGGGGGAAGGGAGAATCTGCCCACCTGCCCTCATTCTCAGAGCCCACGTCTATTAAGTAAAGGGGGACATCGGTGCTTATCAAAGGAAGGCCCATGAACCTCAAGAATATGAGGTAATCCAGCCAAGGATACACAAAGACGTGAGATAATCACAGAGCATCTTCCTTTTGTTCAAAGATCTGGGAGCTAGCTAATTTTCTATTACACAAGAAGTAGGTACAAACTTCTCATACATTTTTAAATGAAACAGGAGACTCCCACAGCTCTGTGGGCCTCAGGTCCTGCCCCAGAGCCCCGGAGGGATGTGTCCCCTCTCCTCAGGAAGGTGATAGGCTTTGGGAACAGGCCCTGGGAGCCCTGCAGGGGTGCATCCTAGGATGCCAGTGGTGAGGGGAGTAAGTGGCAGGGCTGCAGACTCTGGCAGGACCTCCAAGGGACCTGGCCCAAGAGTTTTACTCAATATGCTTATTTTTTTGTAGTTCTATTTTTTTAATTTTTTTTTTTTTTTTGCGGTATGCGGGCCTCTCACTGTTGTGGCCTCTCCCGTTGTGGAGCACAGGCTCCGGACGCGCAGGCTCAGCGGCCATGGCTCACGGGCCCAGCCGCTCCGTGGCATGTGGGATCCTCCCGGACCGGGGCACAAACCCGTGTCCCCTGCATCGGCAGGCAGACTCTCAACCACTGTGCCACCAGGGAAGCCCCGAAGCCCCTATTTTTTTAATTTTTAAAAATATTTTTATTGGAGTATAGTTGATTTACAATGTTGTGTAAGTTTCTGCTGTACAGCAAAGTGGATCAGTTATACATATACATATATCCCCCCTTTTTTAGATTCTTTTCCCATATAGGTCATTACAGAGTATTGAGTAGAGTTCCCTGTGCTATACAGTAGGTTCAGTATGCTTTTCAGAGGCTCTGTGTGGGGTTCAGAGGCAGCCAGACTGGGTCTGAGTCCCAGCTCCTCATAGGGGGCACATTGGATAACTTTACCTAGCCTCAACCTCTGCACTGCAGAATGGGGACACTGACAAAATCTGCTCCACGAGGGCTTTATGAGAATTCACTGAGATAATTCCGCAAAGCACGGTGCCTGGCACTCCCCGGATCCCAGCCCTGTTGGCTGAAGCCTTTGTTGCAACAGCATCACTGTGCAACTTCTCCCTCTGCGCCCGCAGCATCCCTCAGTCCCTCACAGGTGTTCATCCCCAGGCACTCCCAGTGAACCGGCTCCACGCAAATCTCTGTCTCAGAGCCTGTTTCCTGGGAACCTAAGAATCTAGGTGAGATACCTTAGGGAGCCAGAGAAGACAGAACAAACAAGAGGACCAAGCCCTGAGTCCTAGACCTCCAAAGTTTAAGGGTCAGGGAGGAGGAAGCCCCAGCACGGAGAGGGGAGGGAATGGCCGGCCGAGTGTGGTCTCTCAGAAGCCAAGAGTGACAAGGAAAAGAGAGAGTGACCGACAGTGTCAAAAGCAGCTGATAGAAAAGAAGGATGAGGACCCAGATTTAATGACGGGATCTAGTCACGTGGAGGTCATTGGTGACCTTGACAAGAGCGTTTCAAAGGAACAGTAGGGACATAAACCTGATTGAAGTAGATCAAGAAAGAATGGAAGCATAGACTTTCCAGTTTGTTATTTTAATCATAGCATGGAGACCCAGAAACAGCATTCTGCTTCCCCAGGGCCGCTGCACACACCGAGATGGATCCCTAGCGGTGGACACCTGCCCTGTCCACCTCAGTCTCGACCTCACGCAGAAGGTCTGCACACTCCGTCCAGATTTTCCAGTTGTTCCCAGCGGTAGGGCTGCTCTGATACCTCTTAGCTGGAAGCAGCAGTGCAAGGCCTCAGCCGGCCACTCATGGGTGACGTCTAGAGCTGAGTCTCAGGGTCTCTGAGGACACAGGATGTAGTTCTCATCACTGGGCCTACCTCTGCAGGACAAAAGTTTCCAGCCCTCCTCCGACACATGCCCTGCTGCAGCCCCAGCACCACAGAAGGTACCCAGTAAAGCCTGTACCAGATCTTCCCACTGGGCCCCCAAATTTAGTTTATTAAATTAAATCTTCTGCCACAGCGACCACTTACTCACAACAGCTGTTGCCATGGCAACCAAGCAGCCAGCCTGCTGTTTGCACTAACAGCCACAAGCCTCCCGCTGGCTATTTGGCTTGGTGAACCCAGGGGAAGATACCCCTAAAGTGTCTGAGAGGCTGGAACATGGTGGGGGGACGTGGGAAGTGAGGGGGGGACGGGTGGGTGTTTGTGAGGAGCAGCGCTCAGTGCCCTTGCAGTTGTTCCATAATTTTCCACCAACAGGTTGGGGTTGGGAGAGCTGTAAAGAACTTGTGCCGGAGGGGTCCCCAGTCTTCTTGTGATGTAGGCCATTTCTCCAGCAATACCCACCTACCCCTTCCACTCCCTTTCTGAAAGGTGAAGGAGGGAGGGGGACAGAGAGGGACAGAGAGGGGACCACACACAGCCAGGAGAAAAAAGGGCACTGGGCCTGAGACAACCCCGCTCCAAACAGAGTGTGTTGGCAGGCCCCACGGTTGCTCTTGACAAGGGCGCTATAACCCCTGGGTCCTCCTGATCGGTCTCGAGAGAAGCCGTTTGTTTGAACCAATCCTGAACGTCTTTAATCTGAAGTATAGTTTAGTGACCAGGGGTTTTGAAGTCACACAGATAAGAGTTCAAGTCTTGGCTCCTTCTCTTATTGTTTAATATTAGGCAAATTACTTAACCTCTGAGCCTCAGTTTTTTTCAGCTGTAAAATGCGATGAGCATAGTACCAATGTCATAAAATTATTTCCAGGATTAACTGAGATTAAGCCCATAAAGCACGCAACACACAAGTGCCTGGCACACAGTAAGTGGGGAGCACCGTGGTTATTATTGCTATTGTTATCATCATCAATGATAATTACATTGATTAGCAGACCTAGAATGTTGAAGACATAATTGAGAGACAAAAGAAGGATAAAAGCAAACCCCAGCACAGTATATACATTAAGTAGCATTCTTGCTTAAAAAAATGTTAACAATGGGGCTTCCCTGGTGGTGCAGTGGTTGAGAGTCCGCCTGCTGATGCAGGGGACACAGGTTTGTGCCCCGGTCCGGGAGGATCCCACATGCCGTGGAGCGGCTAGGCCCGTGAACCATGGCCGCTGAGCCTGCGCATCTGGAGCCTGTGCTCTGCAACGGGAGAGGCCACAACAGTGAGAGGCCCGCGTACCGCAAAAAAAAAAAATGTTAACAATGGAAAACAGCATGGCAGTTCCTCAAAAAACTAAAAATAGAGTTGCTATATGATTCAGCAATCCCACTCCTGGGCATATACCCAGACAAAAGTATAATTCAAAAAGAGACATGCATGCCTATGTTCATAGCAGCACTATTACAATAGCCAAGACAAGAAAACAACCTAAATGTCCATTGACATTTACATATATGTATATATACATTGCCCATTTATATATATATATGTATGTAAAATGGAATATTACTCAGCCATTAAAAAGAATGAAATAATGCCATTTGCAGCAACATGGATGGATCTAGAGATTATCATACTAAATGAAGTAAGCCAGAAAGAGAAAGACAAATACCATATGATATCACTTATATGTGGAATCTAAAATATGACACAAATGAACACATCTATGAAACAAAAACAGACTCACAGACATAGAGAACAGACTTGTGGTTGCCGGCGGGGGGGCAGGGGTGCTGGCGGACAGAAGGACTGGGAGTTTGGAATTAGCAGATGCAAACTATTATATATAGGGTGGGTAAACAACAAGGTCCTACTGTAGAGCACAGGGAACTGTATTCAATATCCTGTGATAAACCATAATGGAAAAGAATATGGAAAAGAATATATATGTATAACTGAGTCACTTTGCTGTACAGCAGAAATTAAACACAACACTGTAAATCAACTATACTTCAATAAAATTTAAAAAACTGTTAACAATGCATATCTTTAGGTGATGGCACTATGTTTTCTTTTTTTCTTTGATTTTTGTCTTTCCAAGTTTTCTGAATGGAACAGGTATTACTTCTGTAATTAGAAAAAAAAAGCTTTTATAAAAGGTCAGCGATGAGCATTAAAAATGAGCTACAGACTGAAAACCATTGAAGAGTATAGTTTAAATGGATGAATTGTGTGGTGGGTGAATTATATCTCAAAGAACTGTTGCCAAAAAAGCCTTAAAAAATGACTCAAGGCGGTCAGTCAATAACTCATTAAAAAATTCTTAACATAAAAATGTATAAACTAAAGCAAAATAAGAAGGGCAAGAAAGAAAGAAACTGAGGCAGAGCTGACAAGCAGGACTATGAGGTGAGGTTAAGAGGCTGGACAGCTCACACTACTGGCGAGGCAACGGGGAACCAAATACTTGCATAGATTGCTGGTGGGTGTAAAACGGTACACCTGCTAAACAGGACAAACCAATGAAAACCACAAATGCTACAAATGCATGTACTGTGTGGCCCAGCCATTCAATTTTAGGATATGGATCCTATAGATATTCTGTGTAAGTGAGAATTGATGTATATACAAGTTTATGGACCCCAGCATTGCCCATAATAGTAAAAAACTGGGAACAGCCCAAATGTCCACCAGTAGGTGGCTGTTTGACTAAGCTATGGTACATACATACAATGGAATAGTATAAGCTGTAAAAATAAAGATAAAAGAATAAGGAAACTATGTTCTGATATGGAAAGTTTTTTTTTTTTTTTTTTTTTTTTTTTGCGGTATGCGGGCCTCTCACTGTTGTGGCCTCTCCCGTTGCAGAGCACAGGCTCCGGGCGCACAGGCTCAGCAGCCATGGCTCACGGGCCTAGCTCTCCGCGGCATGTGGGATCTTCCCGGACCGGGGCACGAACCCGTGTCCCCTGCATCGGCAGGCAGACTCTCAACCACTGCGCCACAGGGAAGCCCTGGAAAGATTTTTTAAGCTATATTATTAAGTTAAAAACATCAAAGTACAGGGCCTCCCTGGTGGCGCAGTGGTTGAGAGTCCGCCTGCCGATGCAGGGGATACGGGTTCGTGCCCCGGTCTGGGAGGATCCCATATGCCGCGGAGCGGCTGGGCCCGTGAGCCATGGCCGCTGGGCCTGCGCATCCGGAGCCTGTGCTCCGCAACGGGAGAGGCCACAACAGTGAGAGGCCCGCATACCGCAAAAAGAAAAAAAAAAAAAAAAACATCAAAGTACAAAACAGTATTATAGTAAACATGCTACCATTTATGTAAAACGTGGGCAAAGACTATATATTCCTATTTTCTTACATATGCACTCTGGAAGAATACATGAAAATAACAGAAGTTGGAGGGCACTGAGTGAAAACTGAGCAGATGGGGAATAGAACTTTCCAGAATTAAACATTCCACTGTATGCCTTTTTATACTCTTTGGTCTTAGAATCTTATGAATATATAACTTATTAAAGTTAAATAAAAATTTATATGCTTAAAGGAAGAAGTTAAGGAGTGCAATGATATGTTGTCTGGGAGGGATCTAGATGAAGCAACAATGGTGGATGTTAACACTAAACGTTGAAGCTCGCAGATGGGTCTGTGGGGGTACACTGTATGTTTGAGAATTTTTCACAATAAATTATCAAAAATGTAAAAGGTATTCGTGGGACTTCCCTGATGGCGCAGTGGTTGGGAATCCGCCTGGCAATGCAGGGGACACGGGTTCAAGGCCTGGTCCGGGAAGATCCCACATGCTGCAGAGCAACTAAGCCCGTGCGTCACAACTATTGAGCCTGCGCTCTAGAGCCTGTGAGCCACAACTACTGAAGCTCGCGCACCTAGAGACTGTGCTCCACAACAAGAGAAGCCACAGCAATGAGAAGTCCACGCACCGCAACGAAGAGTAGCCCCCGCTCGCTGCAACTAGAGAAAGCCCGCGCGCAGCAACAAAGACCCAACGCAGCCAAAAATAAATAAATTAACAAATAAAATAAAATAAAAGGGGCTTCCCTGGTGGCGCAGTGGTTAAGAATCTGCCTGCCAATGCAGGGGACATGGGTTCGAGCCCTGGTCCGGGAAGATCCCACATGCCGTGGCTCAACTAAGCCCGTACACCACAACTACTGAGCCTGCGCTCTAGAGCCCGTGAGCCACAACTACTGAGCCTGCTTGCCACAACCACTGAAGCCTGTGTGCCTACAGCCTGTGCTCTGCAACAAGAGAAGTCACCACAATGAGAAGCCCACACACCGCCAAGAAGAGTAGCCCCTGCTCGCTGCAACCAGAGAAAGCCTGCGCACAGCAACAAAGACCCAACACAGCCAAAAATAAATAAATAAAATAAATTAATTAAAAAAATAAAAAATAGGGCCTCCCTGGTGGCGCAGTGGTTGAGAGTCCGCCTGCCGATGCAGGGGACACGGGTTCGTGCCCCGATCCCGGAGGATCCCACATGCCGCGGAGCGGCTGGGCCCGTGAGCCATGGCCGCGGGGCCTGTGTGTCCGGAGCCTGTGCTCCGCAACGGGAGAGGCCACAGCAGTGAGAGGCCCGCGTACAGCAAAAATAAATAAATAAATAAATAAATAAATAAATAAAAAATAAAAAATAAAAAAAAAAGGTATTCATAATAGTCAAAGGAAGTCAGATAGTCCCGTGTGTATTATAATTGCGGTTCTACAGATTGAGAAATGGAGAGATTCAAGGGGGGATTGCACAGCTAGTGAAGGGAGACTGAAGCCCGGGGCATTGGGCTTTCTGTTCCATATCATACTTGCTCATAGTGGCAGAGGTGAGGGTTTGTCCTGCTCCGGCATGTGCTCACTTTCCTGACTGAGCTTCTGTGCCCTGTGGTCTGTGACCACAGGCCTGGCAGGCCAGAGTCAAGGTCAGGGCCTGGCGTATGTCTGTGGGAGGAAAACCCCCTCCCACCGCCCTGACCAAGAGCAGGAGAGGTGGGGACAGGCCCTGGTCTCACTGGGTTGTATCCTCACCAACCCAGCTGGCCTACCTGGGATCACCCCCTTTTGTAGAGACACGGGAAGTCGAGTCGAGTCCTTCCAAGAGATTTTGGGGACCAACTTCAAACATTTCTATATAAAAAAAATTGTTGACAGAATTTTAGGTGATTTTTATTTTCTTGAATTCATTCTGCATTTTAAAATATTTATAGTGACTATAATTTTCTATTGACGTATATTTGATTTACAATATTGTGTTAGTTTCTGGTGTACAGCAAAGTGATTCAGTTGTATATATACATATATATATTCTTTCTCAGGTTCTTTTCCATTATAGGTTATTACAAGGTATTGATCTATGTAAATTTTTAAAATATTAAGTCTTGTGGAAAAAAGCAAAGACCAGCCCTTCTAAAAAGAATCTCCCTTATGATTTAACCCTAAGGTAAAGGCCACTGAAGTTGAGAATTTGGGTCTGGAAGCCCCTCTCTCCCTCCCTGTGGGCACAGGGGCCTCCTCCGAGAATCACAAGTGTCCCAGGAGCTCCGTGGGTCCCGAGAGCTGTGTGTGGGGTGCCTTCCCAGCTGACGTATGCGTCTCTAACACAGTTTAACTGTCATCAGTGATGGAACTGGGATGGAGCATTTGTGCATTTAATTCTTTCCAGAAGGGCTGAAATAGCATTTTTTTTTTTTTTTTTTTTTTTTGCAGTACGCGGGCCTCTCACTGTTGTGGCCTCTCCCGTTGCGGAGCACAGGCTCCGGACGCTCAGGCTCAGCAGCCATGGCTCACGGGCCCAGCTGCTCCACAGCACGTGGGATCCTCCCGGACCGGGGCACGAACCCGTGTCCCCTGCATTGTCAGGCGGACTCTCAACCACTGCGCCACTAGGGAAGCCCTGAAATAGCATTTTCATTCTCCGTCCTCATCTCCAAGGGCTGGTAATTTTCTGGGACCATTACCACTGGGGCTGAGATTCTGTTCCCAGACCAGAGGTGAAGTGTGCAGGGAAATTTCCTCCGCAGGTCTGAGCGAAGGAAGGTGCTCTCGGGAGCCACATTCTTAATGGGCATCTTTCAATCACTCTCCACCGCAGCATCTGGGGGGTCAATGAAAGCCTTACTATTTTTATAACTTTTTCATTTGCTTCTGTCGTTTTAAAATCAACAAAAGTGAAACCAAAGGGTAAAGCCCAGGCCGATGTCTCAGCTCCTCTGGGGAGGCACCAAGGGCGGATGATTCTGGGAGTCCGCCCCTGCAGAGCTGTTCCCAGTGCAGGAGGCCTGGGTTCATTTCTCATGTCTTGAGACAATTTTCTCTTCCCCCACCTTCCTGTTTGCCTGCAAAGCCATCCAAGATGTTGGTTTCCTGAAGCAAAGGGTCATTCTCCTGGGAGCACTGAATCCGGTAAAACTGCTTCCCAGGGATCTTGCAAAGATCAGGAGAGATGGTGTGGGTCAAAGTGCAAACAAGAGTGTCTACAAATATGAGTTCTGTGGACAAAGATGCACATAGGGGTACGTAGCAATAAAGCATTGTGGCATTGTCTCTCGCTTTTAAGAATCTTACAGGTTAGATCACTGACAATGACCAACAAACCATATGTTCATATTAAATTCATCAACAAAAATAGTTCAGAGCAATTTCTACATTGGGCATGGGAGACAGCCTTTGTTTTGGGAAGCCCAGCATCCATTTCCCCTTCTGAGGAGCACCCTGGTTTCCATTTAGAGAAATGCCTCTTGTCTCTGAGGGCAACCTCAGTGGGAAGGCAAATCCAAGGGTCTCCTCCCACCCCCACCCCCACCCCCCAACATTACCACGGAAGCCAGAGGGGTCCTTTCAGGCCCCTTTGGAGACATCCAACTTCTTCCCACCAAAGGGCAACCACAGGACTTAAGTGGGCCAGCAAGGCCCTCCTGGGCCTTAGGCTTGAGACCAGCAACAGAGAAGTGCAGAGGGTGAGCCTTCTAGCAAAGTAAAGCCTTCGGAGGTTTTTTTTTTTTTTTTTGCGTTACGCGGGCCTCTCACTGCTGTGGCCTCTCCCGTTGCGGAGCACAGGCTCCGGACGCGCAGGCTCAACGGCCATGGCTCACGGGCCCAGCCGCTCCGCGGCATGTGGGATCTTCCCAGACCGGGGCACGAACCCGTGTCCCCTGCATCGGCAGGCGGACTCTCAACCGCTGCGCCACCAGGGAAGCCCCTTCGGAGGTTTTGATCACCTGAAGCAGCTGGTTCCCAGCCTCCCAGGTATCCCAGCAGTACATTCGCCTACGACTGAAGTCTGTCATGCTAACTTAAGACCAAAGACTCCAAAATGGCGATCCCATCAAAGTGATGACTTCCAGGTGGGCTTAGCCACTAAGCCTCTCAGCATCCCTCAGAGGCCCCAGAGGGAAAATAATTAATGACCTCTAACCACTGGCCGAGAAAAAAGCCGCGTCGTCGTCAGACCCAAACATGAGCCTGGGTCACGTACACACTCCCTCTCTCTCTAGGTGCTGACTTTTCCAGACCCTGGGTTGAGCTTTTGAGTTTCTGAGGCTGTGGAGACTATTTTCCAACCCACAGAGTTCTGGGTTGATGGAAACCTGCTGGAACTTTCTGGTCCTTGAGGATATACCCCATGAAAAGCCCATGAATCTCATTATCTCCAAGTGATTCCAGGTGGGAAACTAGTGAGGCCTGGGACCACAATTCACTAGGCCAGGCTAGGTGCTCACTCAATGCAGGAATAAAGTCAATGCCACCAGCCATGCTGGGTCTTGGGGACGCACTGGTGCCAGGGTTACTGGTAGGAGTGCTGTGGTCTCCTGGGCCTGACATGTTGGTACCGGTCCGATTTGGTAGCATCTCCCCTAAATTCATCCACCAACAACTGCATCAGAGGCTTCTTTGAAGTCGGTTGTCAACCCGTTCCAACTGCCTTCTGGTTCACCCTAATGCAGAACAACTGTTCTGTGGCTTTGTGAAGAGGCAATGTGATATGGTGGGAAGAGTTGTGGCTGGGATGCCTGGAGGCCTGCATCCCAGCCCTCGTCTGCACAAACAAACTGTGTGGCTTTAAACAAGGGATGGTCTCTCCGTCCTTCAATTCTTCCTTGTAAATCAGGCTACCAGGTGGCCTGCCAGGTCCTTTCTTCAGATCTGACTGGCCCTCCCTCCCGGTGCAGCTGGAAAGCAGGGTGTCGGGACCTGATGGAAGCAGTGGCAGACACCTTTGCTAGTTTGCTCTGGACGTGCAGGGTCACTGATTCCAAGAAACGTTTTGGCTTCTTAGCACCACAGTCTTCCAGGACTCAGGAGACTTCAGGGACAATCCAGAGCTCCTGGTGCTATGGAGAGCTTTCTGGGCGTCCTGAGAATTAGTCACTCAATACCCAGAAGAGGATCAAGTGGAGAGTTTTCTGCTGGCTTGGACCCTACACAGTTAGGATTTTCAGCTAGTGTATCTCATTTTAGAGGCAGTGGCATCATTTCCAAGCTGTAGTTTCGCCTCCGATCTGAATACAAGAGGCAGTGTGATCCAGGAGAAAGAACTGTGGAAGCAGGAAAGGCTGGATCTGTGTTGGCTCTGCTGTCCAGGAGGCTGCTGTTCACCTTCAGGCAAGTCGCTTAACCTCTCTGAGTTGTTTTCCTCAACAGCAAAATGAAAGAATTGGACTTGACTTTGTTCATTTATTTGTTATGTATTCCCTGTAACGTTAGATACAGGAAGACAAAAAATCCAGAGTCGTAAAAGGGAGGGAGTGGGCAGCTTTCCCACTCCTAGTGAGGGACCCCAGGCTACAGGAGCAGTTATAATTGCTATATTGAATTTCTAGCCACACCAAAAGGAAAGCACTGTGCACTGCTTAGTTCTCACTCTTTGCTTAAAGAAAGCCTATCCATCGGTCAAGAGAGATGCTTCTTTCCTCCACTGAATTCTGCAATTCACTCAGTCTTCCATTTAGCCAGTAAACATTTCCTGAGCATCTAGGAGAGGCCTACTGAGCTGGGTCTACAATAGCAACCAGACCTGAGGGGATTTTATCTTGGGGATTCTCACACAGTGGAAATACAACAATGATGCCAGTGCTGATGGTACAAAAGATGCTGAGAGGAGGTCTATAAAAGTGAGGGTGTGACGCAGAGTTGTAATTCTAAAAAAGACTTGTCAACAGTAAGCAAAACTGCAAATCAGCACCAGCTATGCCACTTCCTGGGGACCGAGCTTGATGTGGGGACCTGATCTGGAAAACCAGGAGTGGTGAGTGACCCACATATCCTGGAGACTCTCTCAATTATTCATCAACTCATTTCAGCTTTTGACAGGAGTTAGGGGCTGGACAAGAGATGCTCAGCCTTCTGTAGGAGGCCCGGGGCGCTAGTGTCCTGTGTTTCTAACTGGAGGAAGAACAAGTCGTGTCAGGCAGCACCTGCCCACTCACACTCCCTTACTTTTTCATTAAAACTTTTACATTTTATTGTAAAAAATTTCAAATGTACTGAAAAGTTGAAGGAATTATACAGTGAACAGTCATGTACCCACCACCTTGATTCTATTGCATTTTGCTGTGTTTGCTTTATCGTGTATCTATCCCTCCATCCATCCTTTCATCTGTCAGTCAATCCACCTTAATTTTTTGATGTATTTCAAACAAAGCTTTGAAATACATCACCCCTCAACACTTCAGCACGCATGTCATTAACTAGAGTTCAAAACATGTTTAAGGTTTTGTGTGTGGATGTAAAATGCACAAATCTTAAGCATACCTTTAGATGAATTTTGATAATGCATATACCTGTGCCATCTAAATCCTTGCCGAGAAATACAACATTAATATCCCTCCAGAGAGTTCCCTTGTCCGCCTCCTTCTTAAGGGACCCACCGCCCACCTCATCCCCATAGCCCCTGCTGCCGTAATCTATGTGATCTGCGCCCCACGACTCTGGATGCTTTGCCACAGCCATTTGGCCAGGGTGGACACTGACCCAAAGGTGGCCCATCTAGGCCTTGGCTAGTGACATTTAACCTCTGTGGCTGGGCTCAGCGGGAGGGGCTGGGCCCATCAGAGGCTCTCTCAGGAGGTAGTAAGGTAGGAGGTAGATGGGCCCCTGGGCTGCTCAGCTGGTGTTTGTCAAGTGGAGTAAAGGTGAAGCTTTGGGGCTTCCCTGGTGGCCCAGTGGTTGAGAGTCCGCCTGCTGATGCAGGGGACACGGGCTCGTGCCCCGGTCCGGGAGGATCCCACATGCCGCAGAGCGGCTGGGCCCGTGAGCCATGGCCGCTGAGCCTGCGTGTCCGGAGCCTGTGCTCCGCAACGGGAGAGGCCACAACAGTGAGAGGCCCGTGTACCGCAAAAACAAACAAACAAACAAACAAAATAAGTGAAGCTTTGTTCTCCCCCAGACACTCCAAGGGCAAAGCTAGTGGCAGAAGCTGAGCTCCGCTGAAGTAAAGAGATAAGATGACCACTCCTGAGGTCAAGCAAAACTTCCCTGTCGGCCCATGCGCAGGAAGGCTCCTTGGGGGTCAAAAAGGGAGGGGCGCCACCCCCTAATAATCTGTGGACATACCCCCAGGGGCCTCTGCAGTGGGATCCATTTTAGCAAAAAGTCGTGCACGCACTTTGGGGAGGGCCCTAGGGCAGGTCAGGTGTGAAAAAAGAAAGCAGATAATTGGCCAAAGGTAAACAAAGACCCGGAAGGACTGTCCTGTATAAGGGAATTAAATCACCTCTGTACTGTGTTCCTCCTCATTAGAGGGGACGCCCATACCCTCTCTCCGGGTGTGTATTTCTGCCTTGCTTCAGTCTTAGATAAATTAACTGTTGCTCCGTGTGCTCTCCCCCTGGTTGTACTGTGTCTCTAATGATAAACTTTGTACCTGTTTTTACAGTTTTTGCCTCCTTGAAATATTTTTGCTTTCAAAGGGTGGGGGGAGAGCCAGGGGGACTTTGCTTCTAGCCTGTAGCCCCTAGGGGACTAGTGGCTAGGATTCCTGGTTATCATCCAGGCTACCCAGGTCCAATTCCTGGGCAGGGAACTAAGATCTCGCTTCAAGCCACGGTTCACTGCCGTCCCTCCGAGATCAGTAGAACACTGAGGGGCTGCACTGGCTGGGCAAAGACACTGAGGTGAAGGCCACGAGGCAGATCTGGGGCTGGGTCACCACGCTCACGGGCCACATGCCAGCAGAGGGACAGAGAAGCCAGGGCTAGTGAGGAACACGAGTGTGTACCCAGGAGACACAAGCCTCTGTGTGAGGACAACACGGTCCCTGAGGGAGGACGGGAGAGAAGGCCTCAGTTCCCTTCGATTTGCAGCTGCAACTCCAGGTGTCCGGTGTCTGCGGAAACCTGGGGGCCTCTCCTCCCTACAAACTACGACAGCCTCCCTAGAATGTAAATGCAGACAGTGGCATGTAGGATAGTTTGTTAGGACAATGAAAGGATCTTTCTTCCATGGGATCCTGCTTCCACGTGGGATGGGCAGTAGGCGTGACCTAAATGTCCCTGGGAAATGATGACGATAATAAATGACACCAGCACAATAAGTGATAATAAAGCCAAGCCCGGTACCACACGTTTTAACACACGAACTCACCTGATCCTCCGCATTGTCCCCATTTTGCAGTTGAGGAAACAGGCGCAGGACAGAGATGTAATCTGCCCAAGTTCACGGTAAGCTGAGGAGCCAGAGCTGTGGTACAGAGCCGGGAGTCCCAGCGTTTGCTCACGAGCCCGCTCAGCGGAGGCCAGGTGGTAAGTTTTCTGCCCTGGAGCATTTGTCACAAGTGAGCAGCCCACGTGAAAAGAACCTCCTTGCTCTGGCTCCCAACCATCACGTCCTCGGAACACACCAGGCAGGGCGAATTACCTGAAGTGGCAGCCCCAGGAGCTGACCCGGGGCTGAGGGTTCCTCAGTTAGACCCATCTGTGTGCCACCATCCCGCCAACCCCACTCCCTGACATTTGCGTTCCTCGGTCCTTGCTGACAGTGATGGTCCAGGGTCCTTGAGGCTGGAAGGTGGCAGGATGGCCCCACTGCCAGCATCAAGTAGGCGGCTTTGCTCCCCGTTCCCTGTGGCCGAAGAGCCGACAGCCTTTCCTGTTGGAACTGAAGCGGGGGTTGGGTGGGAGAGAAGGAAGAGATGCAGGTCTCCACGGCCCCTGACAGCTCTGAGAAGTCAGGACGAGTCTAGTCCCAGGAGAGGGTCAGAGAGATGGTCAGCAAGGCAGGTGTGAGCGCCCTGAGGCAGGAATCTATTTTTCCAAACCAGGAGGGGGCACGGCTGAGCGCAATCATTCTTTTTTTTTTTTTTTTAATTTTTGGCTGCTCTGGGTCTTCGTTGCTGCGCGCGGGCTTTCTCTAGTTGTGGCGAGCGGGGCTACTCTTCGTTGCAGTGCGTGGGCTTCTCTTGTTGCAGAGCATGGGCTCTAGGCGCACAGGGTTCAGTAGTTGTGGTGCGTGGGCTCAGTAGTTGTGGCTCTCAGGCTTCGTTGCTCCACGGCATGTGAGATCTTTCCAGACCAGGGCTCGAACCTGTGTCCCCTGCACTGGCAGGTGGATTCTAAAACCACTGCGCCACCAGGGAAGCCCTGATCATTCTTCTTAGGTCTGTCCTCCCCTGGTATCTATCCATACCTCTGTCATCATGTACTGTCCCACCTGACTGTAAGCTCCTTGAGGACAGGGGCCAGGATGCTGGTTCACCTTTGATTCCCTGGTACCCTGCACAGTTCTGGATGCATTGTAGGTGTTTAATGATTGTATCTTACGTGAGTGAAGACACAACACAGGGAAGCAGAGAAAACAGAGGGATAATAATAATAACAAACTTAACATAGCCCTTACTTACTAAGTGCCAGGCACCATTCTAAGAGCACTACTTATAGCAAACAGTCAAATCCTCATAACTACCCTGTGATGTAGGTACTGAGACACAGGTTGAGTAACTTGCCCAAGATCACATAGCTAATAACCAGTGAAGCTAGATTTAAACCCAAAGCAGTTAGACTTCAGGGTCCATGGTCTTAACTCCTGTGATGACCATCACCCCATCTTTCCTACCCTGGACAAGCTTCCTGGAGTATTACACCAAGCTCCTTACTTGCCTGAGCCCAAGAATCAAAACCTGTAAGAGGCCAAGTGTGAATCTGGCAGACACTCCGATGTCCTGGCAACCAAGACACGGGTGATACGGCCCACAAAGGGCCAAGTTGTGAGCAAAGAAACAGCAGCCTTACCAATAATGGTCAGCTTCCCGCTGATTCAGTCAATGTTTACTGGTAGGTTACAGGCACTCTCCAGCACAACGAGACAGACGTGCTCTTTGCTCTCAAGGAACTCAAGTGAATGACGTTAGCGGTTCACCATTTGCGATGTGCCTGCTCAATGCCACCCCCCATGTGTATGGTACATCTCTTTTAGTGTAGCCCTCATGACTAATTATGCCCACTGAACAGATGAAGAAACAGAGGCTTAGAGAGGTCAGGTCACTTGCCCCATGGTAACTACACGTATTTACAGGCAGCTGCATGGCAGGTCTTGCTCTGGTGGTACAGAAGGGAGCTCTCAGGTAAAGGGGGTGAGTTGGAGAGCAGTAAAGAACACATAAACAAGATCATTTGCAGGAGTGATAAGTGTGGGGAAGGCAATAAAGCAAAGGTAAAAGGCAGGAGAGATGAGCCAGTACGGTCAGCTCTGGGGTGGGGGTGGAGGCTCTCGGCAGAGGGGACCACCTGTGCAAAGGACCCGGGGCAGAACAACTTGACTTCCTGATGCTAAGGCAGGAGGGCAGTGTGGCTGGGGCGCAGTGAACAGAGGGAACATTAAGAGATCAATAAAGTAGGGGATTTGACCCGGGGCCTAGCTGACTTCAGGCCTGTGTGCTCCAACATACAACGTGTCCAAGCTGGTAGTGTGCAAAGGAATGATGCAAGGAATCGCCTCTAGAGGACAAGGGTGGTCCCAGGTTCCAAGCCCCTGTGAAGGGTACTGACCTCACCATGCAGCTTGAATTGTCTGCGTCTAAAGAAAAAAAACTACCAAGTGCAAACATAATTTTTATCAATTCTGATGTCTCTCAGAGGTCCTTTGGGGCAAACCGCCACCACGTAACTTATGGAAAATCAATAGTCCTAACACCTGGTCTTTGACATGCTCTGTGTATGCAAGTACTCACCAGCAGGAAGTAATTTTGGAAGGAATATCATTTCTCTAACGACCATGGTGGTGGCTTGAGGTTTAGACGGGCCCTGGGGACAGGCTCAGCTGCTACCAACACCCCCAAGCTGGGGCAGAGGACTGTGTCTGGAGTGATGGGGGACTTAGTGGGGCTCCCCAGGCCTGTGAAATATCGGGCCTCAGAAATGCCACAGGCCTGCGTCCTGAGAGAAGAGGGCAATGTCAGTGTCTTGAGCAGTCACGGCTCCCCGGGTCAGAGGAGCATGTGGAGCCCAGGAGGATGGAGGGCTGGGCTGCTGTCATGACCACACAGCCCTGTTGCAACAAAGGAGAGCCCTTTCCACCTCCGGAGCACACAGAACCCTGCAAAGAGGGGAAGGCAGACAAGCAGGGCACAGGGGTCCACCAGGTTTGGAATCACCCCTCTTTTCCTCCCGCCTAATCTAGGGATTCAAGTGGGGGCTTCAAGTGAGACCTCCCAAACCTAACGAGTCTGGAGCTGACATGGATTTCCCCTCTCCTGTATGAGGCTGTGGTGAGCAGCCCCCTGCTGCATATCCCAGCACTGCAAAGGATTGGTTGCAACAGCAAACAGGTCGCTCGCTCTCTGCGCCATAGTTTCTTCATCTGTCAAATGAAGACACTAACAGTCCATGGCTCACAGAGTCAAGTCAGAGAACATGGGTAAAGTTCTGTGCCCTGGGCCCATCACACAGGAGGCCCTGTAGGTTCAATCATCCCAGAATCAGAGTGCTCACCATATACCAGGCGCCGTGGAGGTCAGGTACAAATGCTAACCCTGTCCACTGGGCGTGCAGGATCAGCTAAGGAGGAGTAATCTCTAGCATGACGGGGTTGATGACACAGTAGCAGGTGCCTGGGCCCTTGGGGAGTGGCGTGGGCATGGGGCAAAGGCTCCAAGTTTTGGTTTTGTTTTTTGTTTTTTGGGTTTTTTTTGCGGTACGCGGGCCTCTCACTGTTGTGGCCTCTCCCGTTGCGGAGCACAGGTTCCGGACGCACAGGCTCAGCAGCCATGGCTCACAGGCCCAGCCGCTCCGCAGCATGTGGGATCTTCCCGGACCGGGGCACGAACCTGTGTCCCCTGCATCGGCAGGCGGACTCTCAACCACTGCGCCACCAGGGAAGCCCCTCCAAGTTTTCATTAGTCACGAGCAGCCCAAGCTGCTCTTTTTCTCCTGAACGTGGGTGACTGAAGCTGGACCTGCCGGCCCCCTTCTTTTCCTAAGAGTCACAGTTATCACTGGCAACTTTGCAACTAATTGCTGCAAAGGGTTGGGGGGCTCCCTAAGGGCTGTATCCTCAGCTTCTGCCCCAAAAGGAGGGAAGGGAGAAGGGAGGGTGAGACTCCTCCCCGGACTGATGAGAGCCAGGCCCTCTCAGGAAATGGGAATAGCCTGGAGATAAAGAGCCTTTGGCCCCTGGCTTGGCCCCTGGGTTTGAATTTGTTCTGACCTCACTGCCCCACCTCTAGCTGCGGGGTCTTAGGCAAGTTACTCGACCTCCGGGAGCCTCATTCAGTCAACCAGCATCACTAGGGGCAGGCAATGTACTGGGTGCCTCAGCTCTCTTATCTGGTAAAAATAATAAGAATAGGAAAACAGTATGGCAGCTCCTCAAAATATTAAACATAGAATTACCATATGATCCAGCAATTCCATTTCTGGGTATGTACCTGGAAGAACTGAAATCAGGGTCTCGAAGAAATATCTGCACATCCACGTTCATAGCTGCATCATTCACTGTAGCCAAAAGTTGGAAACAACCCAAGTGTCCATCAAGAAATGAATGGATAAGCAAAATGTGGTATATGCATATGACAGAAAATGTTCAGCCTCAAAAAGGAAGGAAATTCTGCACTCCCTCTTGTGAGAGCACCGGAATCACAACCAACTGATGAAAAATCATTGACAGGAAGACACTGGAACTCACCAAAAAAGATACCCCACATCCAAAGACAAAGGAGAAGCCACAAGGGGCGCAATCACCATAAAATCAAATCCCATAACTGCTGGGTGGGTGACTCACAAACTGGAGAACACTTACACCACAGAAGTCCACCCACTGGAGTGAAGGTTCTGGGCCCCACGTCAGGCTTCCCAACCTGGAGGTACGGTAAAGGGAGGAGGAATTCCTAGAGAATCAGACTTTGAAGGCTAGCGGGATTTGATTGCAGGACTTCGACAGGACTGGGGGAAACAGAGACTCCACTCTTGGAGGGCACACACAAAGTAGTGTGCTCATCGGGACCCAGGGGAAGGAGCAGTGAACCCATAGGAGACTGAACCAAACCTACCTGCTAATGTTGGGGGTTCTCCTGCAGAGGCGGGGGGTGGCTGTGTATCACTGTGAGGGCAAGGACACTGGCAGCAGAAGTATTGGGAAGTACTCCTAGGTGTGGGCCCTCCCAGAGTCCCCCACTAGCCCCAGCAAAGAGCTGGGGTATGCTCCAGCGTTGGGCCGCCTCAGGCCAAACAACCAACAGGGAGGGAACCCAGCCCCACCCATTAGCAGACAAGTGGATTAAAGTTTTACTGAGCTCTGCCCACCAGAGCAACACCCAGCTCTACCCACCACCAGTCCCTCCCATCAGGAAACTTGCATAAGCCTCTTAGATAGCCTCATCCACCAGAAGGCAGACAGCAGAAGCAAGAAGAACTACAATCCTGCAGCCTGTGGAACAAAAATCACATTCACAGGAAGATAGACAAGATGAAAAGGCAGAGGGCTATGTACCAGAGAAAGGAACAAGATAAAACCCTAGAAAAACAACTAAATGAAGTGGAGATAGGCAACCTTTCAGAAAAAGAATTCAGAATAATGACAGTGAGGATGATCGAGGACCTCAGAAGAAGAATGGAGGCAAATATCAAGAAGATATAAGACATGTTTAACAAAGACCTAGAAGAATTAAAGAACAAACAAGCAGAGATGAAAAATACAATAACTGAAATGAAAAATACACTAGAGGGAATCAATAGCAGAATAACTGAGGCAGAAGAACAGATAAGTGACCTGGAAGACAGAATGGTGGAATTCACTGCTGCAGAACAGAATAAAGAAAAAAGAATGGAAAGAAATGAAGACAGCCTAAGAGACCTCTGGGACAACATTAAAGGCAACAACATTCGCATTATAGGGGTCCCAGAAGCAGAAGAGAGAGAGAAAGGACGTGAGAAAATACATGAAGAGATTATAGTCGAAAATTTCCCTTACATGGGAAAGGAAATAGCCACCCAAGTCCAGGAAGCACAGACAGTCCCAGATAGGATAAACCCAAGGAGAAACATGCCAAGAAACATAGTAATTAAATTGGCAAAAATTAAAGACAAAGAAAAATTATTGAAAGCAGCAAGAGAAAAACAACAAATAACATACAAGGGAACTCCCATAAGGTTAACAGCTGATTTCTCAGCAGAAACTCTACAAGCCAGAAGGGAGTGGCATGACATATTTCAAGTGATGAAAGGGAAGAACCGACAACCAAGATTACTCTACCTGGCAAGGATCTCATTCAGATTCCACGGAGAAATCAAAAGCTTTACAGACAAGCAAAAGCTAAGAGAATTCAGCACCACCAAACCAGCTCTACAACAAATGCTAAAGGAATTTCTCTAAGTGGGAAACACAAGAGAAGAAAAGGACCTACAAATACAAACCCAAAACAATTAAGAAAATGGTAATAGAAACATACATATCAATAATTACCTTAAAAGTGAATGGATTAAATGCTCCCACCAAAAGACAAAGGCTGTCTGAATGGATACAAAAACAAGACCCATATATATGCTGTCCACAAGAGACCCACTTCAGACCTAGGAACACATACAGACTGAAAGTGAGGAGACGGAAAAAGATATTCCATGCAAATGGAAATTAAAGGAAAGCTGGGGTAGCAATACTCATATCAGATAAAATAGACTGTAAAATAAAAAATGTTACAAGAGAAAAGGAAGGACACTACATAATGATCAAGGGATCAATCCAAGAAGAAGATATAACAATTATAAATCTATATGCACCCAACATACGAGCACCTCAGTACATAAGGCAACTGCTAACAGCTATAAAAGAGGAAATCGACAGTAACACAATAATAGTTGGGGAGATTGACACCTCACTTACACCAACGGACAGATCATCCATACAGAAAATTAATAAGGAAACACAAGCTTTAAATGACACAATAGACCAGATAGATTTCATTGATATAGTACATTGCATCCAAAAACAGCAGATTACATTTCTTCTTGAGTGCGCACAGAACATTCTCCAGGATAGATCACATTTTGGGTCACAAATCAAGCCTCAGTAAATTTAAGAAAATTGAAATCATATCAAGCATCTTTTCTGACCACAAGGCTATGAGATTAGAAATCAATTACAGGGGAAAATAATGTAAAAAACACAAACACATGGAGGCTAAACAATACGATACGAAATAACCAAGAGATCACTGAAGAAATCAAAGAGGAAATCAAAAAATACATAGAAACAAATGACAAAGAAAACACGATGATCCAAAACCTATGGGATGCAGCAAAAGCAGTTCTAACAGGGAAGCTTATAGCAGTACAAGCGTACCTCAAGAAACAAGAAAAATCTCAAATAAACAATCTAACCTTACACCTAAAAGAACTAGAGAAAGAAGAACAAACAAAACCCAAAGTTAGCAGAAGGAAAGAAATCATAAAGATCAGAGCAGAAATAAATGAAATAGAAATCAAGAAAACAATGGCAAAGATCAATAAAACTAAAAGCTGGTTCTTTGAGAAGATAAACAAAATTGATAAACCAGTAGCCAGACTCATCAAGAAAAAGAGGGAAAGAACTCAAATCAATAAAATTAGAAATGAAAAAGGAGAAGTTACAACAGACACCACGAAATACAAAGCATATTAAGAGACTACTACAAGCAACTCTATGCCAATAAAATGGACAACCTGGTAGAAATGGACAAATTCTTAGAAAGGTATAACCTTCCAAGACTGAACCAGGAAGGAATACAAAATACGAACAGACCAATCACAAATAATGAAATTGAAACTGGGATTAAAAATTTTCCCACAAACAAAAGTCCAGGACCAGATGCCTTCACAGGTGAATTCTATAAAACATTAAGACAAAAGCTAACACCCATCCTTCTCAAACTCTTCCAAAAAACTGCAGAGGAAGGAACACTCCCAAACTCATTCTATGAGGCCACATCACCCTGATACCAAAACCAGACAAAGATACTACAGAAAAAGACAATCACAGTCCAATATTACTCATGAATATAGCTGCAAAAATCCTCATCAAAATACTAGCAAACAGAATCCAACAACACATTAAAAGGATCATACACCATGATCAAGTGGGATTTATCCCAGGGATGCAAGGATCCTTCAATATATGCAAATCAATCCATGTGATACACCATATTAACAAATTGAAGAAGAAAAACCATATGATCATCTCAATAGATGCAGAAAAAGCTTTTGACAAAATTCAACACCCAGTTATGATAAAAACTCTCCAGAAAGTGGGCATAGAGGGAACCTACCTCAATATAATAAAGGCCATATATGAAAAACCCACAGCCAACATCATTCTCAATGGTGAAAAACTGAAAGCATTTCCTCTAAGATCAGGAACAAGACAAGGATGTCCACTCTCACCACTATTATTCAACATAGTTTTGGAAGTCCTAGCCACGGCAATCAGCGAAGAAAAAGAAATAAAAGGAATACAAATTGGAAAAGAAGAAGTAAACCTGTCACTGTTTGCAGATGACATGATACTATACACAGAGAATCCTAAAGATGCCACCAGAAAAGTACTAGAGGTAATCAATGAATCTGGTAAAGTTGCAGGATACAAAATTAATGCACAGAAATCTCTTGCATTCCTATACACTAATGATCAAAAATCTGAAAGAGAAATTAAGGAAACACTCCCATTTACCACTGCAACTAAAGGAATAAAATACCTAGGAATAAATCTACCTAGGGAGACAAAAGACCTGCATGCAGAAAACTATAAGACACTGTTGAAAGAAATAAAAGATGATACAAACAGATGAAGAGATATACCATGTTTTTGGATTGGAAGAATCAACATTGTGAAAATGACTATACTACCCTAAGCAATCTACAGATTCAGTGTAATCCCTATCAAATTACCAATGGCATGTTTTACAGAACTAGAACAAAAAATCTTAAAATTTGTCTGGAGACACAGAAGACCCCGAATAGCCAAAGCAGTCTTGAAGGAAAAAATCGGAGCTGGTGGAATCAGACTCCCTGACTTCAGACTATACTACAAAGCTACAGTAATCAAGACAATACGGTACTGGCACAAAAACAGAAATATAGATCAATGGAACAGGATAGAAAGCCCAGATATAAACCCATGCACCTATGGTCAATTAATCTATGACAAAGGAGGCAAGGATATACAATGGAGAAAAGACAGTCTCTTCAATAAGTGGTGCTGGGAAAACCGGACAGCTACATGTAAAAGAATGAAATTAGAACACTCCCTAACACTACACACAAAAATAAACTCAAAATGGATTAGAGACCTAAATGTAAGATCAGACACTATAAAACTCTTAGAGGAAAACATAGGAAGAACACTCTTTGACATAAATCACAGCAAGATCTTTTTTGATCCCCCTCCTAGAGTAATGGAAAAAAAAAAATGGGACCTAATGAAACTTAAAAGCTTTTGCAAAGCAAAGGAAACTACAAACAAGACAAAAAGACAACACTACGAATGGGAGAAAATATTTGCTAACGAATCAACGGACAAAGTATTAATCTTGAAAATATATAAACAGCTCATGCAGCTCAATATTAAAAAAACAGACAGCAGAATCCAAAAATGGGCAGAAAACCTAAATAGACATTTCTCCAAAGAAGACATACAGATGGCCAAGAAGCACATGAAAAGCTGCTCAACATCACTAATTATTAGAGAAATGGAAATCAAAACTACAATGAGGTATCACCTCACACCAGTTAGAATGGTCATCATCAGACAATCTACAAACAACAAATGCTGGAGAGGGTGTGGAGAAAAGGGAACCCTCTTGCACTGTTGGTGCGAATGTAAATTGATACAGCCACTATGGAGAACAGTATGGAGGTTCCTTAAAAAACTAAAAATAGAATTACCATATGACCCAGCAATCCCACTACTGGGCATATACCCAGAGAAAACCATAATTCAAAAAGACACATGCATCCCGATGTTCACTGCAGCACTATTTTCGATAGCCAGGTCATGGAAGCAACCTAAATGCCCATCAACAGAAGAATGGTTAAAGAAGATGTGGTACATATATACAATGGAATATTACTCAGCCATAAAAAGGGACGAAATTGGGTCGTTTGTAGAGACGTGGATGGATCTAGAGACTGTCATACAGAGGGAAGTAAGTCAGAAAGAGAAAAACAAATATCGTATATGAACGCATATATGTGGAACCTAGAAAAATGGTACAGATGAACTGGTTTGCAGGGCAGAAATTGCAACACAGATGTAGAGAACAAACGTATGGACACCAAGGGGGGAAACTGGCGGGGGGTGGATGGTGTGATGAACTGGGAGATTGGGATTGACATATATACACTAATAGGTATAAAATGGATAACTAATAAGAACCTGCTGTATAAAAAATAAATTAAATAAAATTCAAAAATTAAAAAAAAAAGGAAGGAAATTCTGACATATGTTGTAAAATGGAGGAACCTTGAGGACACTATGTTAAGTGAAATAAGCCAGTCACAAAAAGACAAATACTGTATGATTCCACTTATAGGAGGTACCTAGAGGAGGCACATTCATGGATACAGAAAGTAGAACGGTGCTTTCCAAGGGCTGGCAGGAATGGAGAGTTAGTGTTTAATGGGTGCAGAGTTTGAGTTTACGATGATGAAAGTGTTCTGGAGATGGATGGTGGTGACACTTGCACAACAGTGTGAATGTACTTAATGCCACTGTGTATATTTTTAAATGGTTTATATGGTAAAGTTTATGTTATGTGCATTTTACTGCAATTAAACATAGGAAAATAAGAAGAAGAAATCAATATTAGGCATCAATATTGCCATTTCTGTTACCCAGGGAAAGTGGCACCCCTGGGAGTAGGAGTGGACCGTTCTAGGCTGAGCTCTCCTGTAGTCAGTGTGACTTGGGAACAGAAGGAATGCTCGGCTCTGGGTGGAATCCCAGGGTCTTCCCCCACCCACCCAGTCTCATTCTTGACCTACCCCCCACCCCCCATTCCAGGCTACAACCTTAGAAAATGACCTGGAATTGGGCATAGCATACCATGCCTTTGCTCAGGCCACACCTCCTGCCTGATATTTCTCTCTCCATGTTCAGCCAGCATATGCTCATCTTTAAAGTCCTGGCCACCAGAAGCCCTAAATAGACATTTCCCCAAAGAAGACATACAGATGGCCAACAGGCACATGAAAAGATGCTCAACACTGCTAATTATTAGAGACATGCAAATCAAAACTACACTGAGGGGCTTCCCTGGTGGCTCAGTGGTTGAGAGTCTGACTGCCGATGCAGGGGACACGGGTTCGTGCCCCGGTCCGGGAAGATCCCACATGCCGCGGAGCGGCTGGGCCTGTGAGCCATGGCCACTGAGCCTACGCATCCGGAGCCTGTGCTCCGCAACAGGAGAAGCCACAACAGTGAGAGGCCCACGTACCGCCAAAAAAAAAAAAAAAAAAAAAAAAAAACTACACTGAGAATGGCCATCATTAAAAAGTCTACAAATAACAAACGCTGGAGAGGGTGTGGAGAAAAGCAAACGCTCCAACACTGTTGATGGGAATGTAAGTTGGTGCAGCCACTATGGAAAACAGTATGGAGGTGTCTCAGAAAACTAAAAATAGAGTTGCCATATGATCCAGCAATCCAACTCCTGGGCATATATCCGGACCAAACTATAATTCAAATAGATACATGCACCCCTATGTTCATAGCAGCACTATTCACAACAGCCAAGACATGGAAACAACCTAAGTGTCCATCGACAGATGAATGGATAAAGAAGATGTGGTGTATATATACAATGGAATACTTACTACTCAGCCATAAAAAGATTTAAATAATGCCATTTGCAGCAACATGGATAGACCTAAAGATTATCATACTAAGTGAAGTAAATCAGAAAGAAAAAGGCAAATATTGTATGATATCACTTATATGTGAAATCTAAAATATGACACAAATGAACCTATCTACGAAACAGAAACAGACTCACAGATGTAGACTTGTGGTTGTCAAGGGGTGGGGGGAGAGGAGGGATGGATTGGGAATTTGGGATTAGCAGATGCAAATTATTATATATAGAATGGATAAACAACAAGGTCCTACCGTATAGCACAGGGAACTTTATTCAATATCCTGATATACCATAATGGAAAAGAATATAGAAAAGAATGTATATATATGTAATAAAAATTTTAAATTGAAGTTGTCTTGTGAAATAAATAAATAAAGTCTCAGCCACATCATCACCCTCTCAGTGAGGGAAGCAAAGACTTTGCTCTACTCAGCACATGCCCTGTGATGGCACCCACAGACTTCCCCACCCTCATCAGCTCCCTTCCAAGCCCAAGCAACTAGAGAGCAGGAGCCGGGGCTCATTCACCCTTGCACCCCAACTTCTAGTTCAGTGCTTGTCACGCACTAGAAAATAAATGCTTTCTGAGTGGAAATGTACACAACATTTATTGTGCTCACCGTGGACGCTGTTTTGAGAGGTTTACGTGCAGTCACTCATCATAACAATTCAAAAAGGTAAATACGACTGTTATCTAGGGCTGGGATTACTGTGAGGGAAGTGAGGAACTCAGGTGCAAAATGTAAAGGGGCACCAAAAAAACTCAGGAATCAACATAGATTATATTTTACTGAAATATTTTCTTAAATCAAATATTAAAATTTTAAAGACAGGATCCAGCCCTGCACTTACAGCGCTCACCTCACTCACCTCACCCTAATCCCAGCCCTATCAGATTATGTCTTTATTTTTTGATATTTTATTCAACAACTCCATTTCCAGGTATTTATTCAACAACTCCATTTCCAGGTATTTATCTAAGGAATTAATCAAGGCTATGTGTAAAGATTTACCTACAAGGATATTCATTGTTGTGTTGTTCACGAAAATAAAAAACAGGAGAACATTTGGTTGAACCATATGAAACTGCCAACATTTGACTATTTTTCACCTAAAAAGAACAGTTTCATATTGTTCAGTCTAATGTAAATATCCATCATTTATGAACTGTGATTATATAATCTATGAAACATTCACCCACTGACATTCTAGGCAGCCATTAAAAAATATTTGGAAGAAGACAATGATATAGAAAGGTGACATAGGAAGATAAAGTGTTATATGAAAAGAACCAGGTACAAAGCAGGATAAAATGTATGATTTCACTAAGAAAAATCCACCAAAAAAGATCTGAATTGATTATTCACCAAAATGTTAATAGTGGTAAGCCTGAACGGTGGGTTTTAGGGTGATTTTCAGGTCCTTTTTGATTTCCCATCTCTTGTATATTAAACATGTACCATGTCCAAAGGCAGAAAAGAGAACATTCCTCCGCACATCTGACTCAATACAAGCCTCATCCCTGCTTCGTCAAAGTGGTCAATGTCTTAAAGCATATCTTTCTTTTTATTTACTTATTTAGGCTGCGCCGGGTCTTAGTTGTGGCATGCGGGATCTTTTAGTTGCAGCGTGCAGACTTCTTAGTTGCAGCATGCATGTGGGATCTACTTCCCCGACCAGGAATTGAACCCAGTCCCCCTGCATTGGGAGTGCGGAGTCTTACCCATTGGACCACAAGGAAGTCCCAAAGCATGTGTTTTAAGTGGAGAAAATAGCTCAGATAAGGCAGCTTCATCAATGCAGGATCAGTAAATACAATGTACGTGTTCTACAGTCCCCTTACTTGCCCTTTACAGACATGGCTGTTTCCCACTTTACAGACTGCCTGTTTCCCACTCAGTCTGGATGCAGCTTCAGAATCCTTCTCACCACAGTGCTCCAGGACACCACTTCCACAGGTTCTGAGTTGGCAGAAGAGCTGAGACCTATTTGTCATTATGGCTCTAACAGGACAAAGACAAAACACCAAAAGCAACAGACTGGAACTAATCCCTCTAGTTTCCAAGGGAGTAAAAAGGCTCCCTGCCTCCACTGCTCTTACCTCTCCTCCAAAACCGATTTTCATCACAGCAAGAGTTTAGAAGGGACTTTTTTTTTTTCAATTATACCTCAATTTTATTTTTTTTTGAATTTTTGAATTTATTTTACTTATTTTTTATACAGCAGGTTTTTATTAATTATCTATTTTATACATATTAGTGTATATATATATCAATCCCAATCTCCCAGTTCATCCCACCACCACCACCCCGCCCCGCCACTTTCCCCCCTTGGTGTCCATACGTTGTTCTCTACATCTGTATCTCTATTTCTGCCTTGCAAACTGTTTCATCTGTACCATTTTTCTAGATCCACATATATGCGTTCATATACGATATTTGTTTTTCTCTTTCTGACTTATTTCACTCTGTATGACAGTCTCTAGATCCATCCACGTCTCTACAAACGACCCAATTTCGTCCCTTTTTATGGCTGAGTAATACTCCATTGTATGTATGTACCACACCTTCTTTATCCATTCGTCTGTCAATGGGCATTTAGGTTGCTACCATGTCCTGGCTATTGTAAATAGTGCTGCATTGGGGTGCATGTGTCTTTTTGAATTATGGTTTTCTCTGGGTATATGCCCAGTAGTGGGATTGCTGGGTCATATGGTAATTCTATTTTTAGTTTTTTAAGGAACCTCCATACTGTTCTCCATAGTGGCTGTATCAATTTACATTCCCACCAACAGTGCAAGAGGGTTCCCTTTTCTCCACACCCTCTCCAGCGTTTGTTGTTTGTAGATTTTCTGATGATGCCCATTCTAACTGGTGTGAGGTGATACCTCAGTGTAGTTTTGTTTTGTTTTGTTTTGCCGTACGTGTACGCGGGCCTCTCACTGTTGTGGCCTCTCCTGTTGCGGAGCACAGGCTCCGGACGCAAAGGCTCAGCGGCCATGGCTCACGGGCCGAGCCGCTCCGTGGCATGTGGGATCTTCCCGGACCGGGGCACGAACCCGTGTCCCCTGCATCGGCAGGCGGACTCTCAACCACTGCGCCACCAGGGAAGCCCCTCAGTGTAGTTTTGATTTGCATTTCTCTAATGATTAGTGATGTTGAGCAGCTTTTCATGTGCTTCTTGGCCATCTGTATGTCTACAAGGGACTTTATTTATTTATTTTTTTGTTTGTTTGAGTTTATTTATTTATTTATTTTTGTCTGTTTTTGGTTCTTCATTGCTGTGCACGGCTTTCTCTAGTTGTGGCGATCAGGGGCTACGCTTCATTGCAGTGTGCAAGCTTCTCACTGCAGTGCCTTCCCTTATTGCGGAGCATGCGCTGTAGGTGTGGGCGCTCAGTAGTTGTGGATTGCGGGCTTAGTTGCTCCGCGGCATGTGGGATCTTCCCAGAGCAGGGCTCAAACCTGTGTCCCCTGCATTGGCAGGCAGATTCTTAACCACTGCGCCACCAGGGAAGCTGTAGAAGGGACTTTATAAAGAGAAGACACTGAAAGAAAACATTGACCTTGGTTTTAATGATGGTATAAGGATGAGGGCCCAGACTGGGAGGTGTCTGTGCTCATAGATGATGGTGAATTAGGAACTAAAGACTCAGCAGCAGCTGGACCAGAAAGTACTCATCCTGAAGTCAAGGTAAACTAGGAACATAGCCACATTCTTCACTTTATATATAACCTTCTGCTGACAACCTCCTAGCGCTTTAGAAAGGGGTCATGAACACATATAAGGATGAGCGACATCCAAAGAAACAGGATACAAGCCACATATATAATTTTAAAATTTCTAGTGGCCACATTAAAAAAAGGAAAAAAACAGGTAAAATTAATTTTAATAATATATTTTATTTAGCCCAATATATCCAAATATTATTTCAACACAGAATATAAAAAATATTAGTAAAGTATTTTAATTCTTTTTTTGTACTAAGTCTCTGAAATCCAATGTGTACTTTACACTCATAGAACATTTCTTTCTTTCTTTCCTTTTTAAATTATTTTTTGGCTGCTTTGGGTCTTCATTGCCGCATGCAGGCTCTCTCTAGTTGAGGCGAGAAGGGGCTACTCTTCGCTGCGGTGCACGGGCTTCTCATTGCGGTGGCTTCTCTTGTTGCGGAGTACAGGCTCTAGGCGCGTGGGCTTCAGTAGTTGCAGCACTTGGGCTCAGCAGTTGTGTCTTGCGGGCCCTAGAGCGCAGGCTCAGTAGTTGTGGAGCATGGGCTTAGTTGCTTCACAGCATGTGGGATCCCCCCGGAACCAGAGATTGAACCCGTGTCCCCTGCATTGGCAGGTGGACTCCCAACCAGTGCGCCACCAGGGAAGTCTGCACATTTCAATTAAGATACTAAATTTTCGGGACTTCCCTGGTGACACAGTGGGTAAGACTCTGCGCTCCCAATGCAGGAGGCCGGGTTCGATCCCTGGTCAGGGAGCTAGATCCCACATGCATGCTGCAAGTAAGAGTTCGCATGCCACAACTAAGGAGCCCATGAAGCCGCAACTAAGGAGCCCACAAAGCTGCAACTAAAGAGCCCACCTATTGCAACTAAGACCCGGTGCAACCAAATAAATAAATATTTTAAAAATCAAAAAAAGATACTAAATTTTCACCAGAAATATTTTATCTATATTGAGGTTTCATAAAATTTACAGCTGAAAATGTAGATTCCATATACTGAAGTTCTTCTAAACACTCCTAGAAGTTTTCTAATAACTGAAATGGGTGTCTGCTTTTAAATTTAAATCAATTAAAATTAAATAAAATTAAACATTCAGTTTCTTTTGTTGCACTAGCCACGTTTCAAGCACCCAATAGCCACATGTGGCTGGCGGCTGCCGACCGTGGTCAGTGCAGGTCTGGACCCTGCAGGGCTCTCCCTACCTGTGGGCAGCTGCCATCTCCCATCAGAGCCCCTGTGACTATGCTCAGGGAGCCCATGGCCTGGCTCTTCTGAACACTCTTGCTCAGGTGTGGGCCTCACAACCGGTTTCATTCTCTGACCAGGCCTTTTCTTACTCTCTCAGCTTGGCTTGTCCTCAGCTTTGTCCCAGCACAGGTGTTCAGATCTCCCAGGCTGCATGCTCTGCAGTTCTTGGGCTAGTCCACCCCAACCTGGCTCTGTGCCCCTGCCCAGGTGTGGTTCAGGGACGCTGCTTGGCTGGAAGGGTTGTCTAGGTGATGCTGTGTTTCTGCTTTGCAAAAAAACAGGGGTGGGCAATTTGGGGGTGCATCCAGGGGCAAGTCATTTCCTTTTGGTGTTTTGGGAGAAGGCCCTTGCCATTTTCATACCCATAGAAGGTGGCACCAAGATGGTACTAAAACATTACTATGGGCACCTAAGCTCCTATCTGGAATCCTCTTGGCCTGTGGCTCCAAAAAGTCCTCCATCGCCTTCCCTGGTCCCTGTAGGGTGTGCTCTGTCCCTTGGTTCCCTTTCTTCCTCTGGCCTCTTGGGTTGGTGAACTATCTGGGGGCTGTGGCTCAGTCCTACCACTTTACTCCTTCAAGCCACCAGCACCACAGCAGACATCACTAATCAATCACAGTTTCTTTCTCCTTGAGCCTCAGGCTGGGCTCCACCCCAAACGCTGGGATGATGCCTCCAGCCTCCCATACCCCCCGCCAGCTGTCCCCCAGCACCCAGTAAGGGATTTCACAGGAAGGGGAAAAGATGGCTTCCAAGCAAAGAATCTGGTCGCAGACTTATGAGGCAGCAGAAGCTAAGCCCCCTGGAACTGACTTGGCCACTTTGGAAGGCAACATGGGTTCCCTCTTGAAATGAAAGACCTTGAAATGTCAGAAGCCCTCCCCAACAGTTAGTTTAAAGAAGCCAAAAGCCAGAGCTGCTGTAAGAAGATAAAGGGATGGAAATCTGAAGTCTGAAAAGCGGTGTCTAAAAGGGCATGACTGACAGGGCTCTGGGACTGAAGGTGTGTGACCTGAACCACAAAAATAGAGTGCCTGCAGCTTGCCGGGCACATGAAGCCCCATCATACCAGTTTCCTGGGCACTGGGAAATCCACTAAACATCAGTGCACATGGCCTCAGACAGGCCCACGCAGAGCCCACTTCCAGAAAGCAGCCCCTCTCACCCACCTCTTGCCTGAACAAAAAGCTGTGTGGGGTCGTTGATTCTGCCAGGCCTCAGGTGTCCACCCAGGCATAGGTGCCCACCTTCCTGTCTGCGGGAAGGCCCTGGATGCTTCAGCCTCCAGGGTCTGTTTGTACAGAAGAGGGCAGGAAAGGGCAAGAATTCCAAGTTCCTGCATTGCCAGAAAACATCCTTTCCGGAGTCCCAAATGCACCTGAAGAGAACACGACGAACCAGACGAAGAAACAAAGGGGTGCTGGATCAGGTACCAGTGCACAGAGGAATTTTCCTTCCTGCACAAAACTCTCTCCCCCAGAGCAGTCTCCCATCCTGCCCTACTCCAATATTTCAACAAGGGCTCCGTTATCTTTTGTCTTTTAAATCTCTTCAGGCACTAGCACCCTCTGTTCCCCCTCACCAGCTTCCTCTCACACACATACACACATACACACACACAAGTACCTCACTGATCTCACTTTGTGGGGAAATGAAGTGTTCCAGCCATAGAACATTTTTCAAAGAACCTAGTTACCTCTTTAAGAACCAACACTTACTAATATATCTGACGACACTGCTGGAAATCTTTCTGAACTGAATGACATAAGCTCCCTGACATCCCAAGCCAGTACTCTGAATGTAATTGATCACTTCCTGATGACTCAGGAACATGTTCCTGAGCCCATCTTTGCCATGATCTACAAGGCCTAATGATCTGGACTTTCACCTTGGGGCACTTTTACCCTTGCTTACCCTGTAGAGATAGTGCCCTGGGCTTTGGCTGTCTGGAACACTCTCTCCCTAGATGTCTGCATAGCTCACTCTTTCCATTCCTGCTGCAGCTCAAACACCATCTTATCCAACAGGCCTTTTCTGGCCATCCTTCTCTCATCTTTTTTTTTTTTTTTTTAATTTATTTATTTATGGCTGTGCTGGGTCTTCGTTTCTGTGCGAGGGCTTTCTCTAGTTGCGGTGAGTGGGGTCCACTCTTTATCGCGGCCTGTCTTGGTGAGGAGCACAGGCTCCAGACACGCAGGCTCAGTAATTGTGGCTCATGGGCCTAGTTGCTCTGCGGCATGTGGGATCTTCCCAGACCGGGGCTCGAACCCGTGTCCCCTTCATTGGCAGGCAGATTCTCAACCACTGCGCCACCAGGGAAGCCCCCCTTCTCTCATCTTTCTGTCCCCTTTTGCCACTTTATTTTATTTTCATAGTGTTTGCCATCACCTAACACGTTATATATCTATTTATGGTCTGTCTCCCCCACTAGGATGTGAGCTCTTTGAGAGCAGGGATTTTGCCTGTTTTGTTATCCCCAGAGCCTATAACAGTCCTGGCACACAGTAGGTACTCAGTAAATAATTGTCAAGTGAGGAATAAACGATGCCTTCAGCACTTCTGACCAGTGTGTACCTATGGGGGGCGGGGGGGCTGATCCAACCTCACATGGCTGGTTGGTCCTTTGCTGTCCCCTGTCACTTCTCAGTGTATCAGCAGCTCCTAGCTATGCCCTCATCTTGCTTCTTTTAATCTGCTGTATATGTAACCTATGAAAACCTGAAGGTTACCAGAAGATGGACAACCTTCTGAACTCCTTAAACTGATTTTTACAAAAAGTGTGGATTTCAGGGACTTCGCTGTCAGTCCAGTGGTTAAGACTGTGCACTTCTACTGCAGAGGGCAAGGGTTCGATGTCTGGTTGAGAAACTAAGATCCCACATGCCTCGCGATGAGGCCAAAAAAAAAAAAAAAAAGTGGATTTCTAGGCTGTGGCCTAATTCCATGCCTGTCTTCTGCATAAAGTCCAAGAGCTTGAGACTATGAATTCTCTACTCAGGGGTCTTTGCAGCCTCCTTCTGGTCTTCCCGGATTGTTGAGAGTCTGAAGTCCACCCAGAGACACTCCAGCATATGTGTCTGCATGCCTCCCAGACACGCATGAATACAATGGAATTCTCATTCAGCAAAAGGTGAGCTGCGTCCCTCCATCAGACAGTGTTTCAAGAGAAGAGAACGGGGTGGGTCTGGTACAGTTTATTCCTTATGAGAACTGGTTTCATGCTCTTCTGAACACAAGTGGTCTGGTCTTTGTACACCTCACCCCCGGCCTTATTCTCCTTAATCCAAGCACCATCAGACCACGAGTCCTGGCTTGGGGCCACCTCACTTTTGCAGGAATGGGTCAAAAAGGTCAAAGATGGTTTGAGCTGGGAGGGACCTTGGAGATCCTCTAGTTCAACCCTCATTTGACAGATGAGGAAACTCAGACCCCGAGAGTGGAAATGACTCACTTATGGAAACACAGCCCCTTGGGAGCAGGGCTGAGCCTAGAAGGGGGATCACTTGGCCTTCATTCTGCATCCTCTTTCTATCCCCTCACCTCCTCATCCCTGGCAGCCAACATCTGTTTCCATCCTGAGACATTTCCTTCTGCCTGGACCTGGCCTGGCCAGGGCCTGGGGGAATCGTACAACGTCAGGGCTCACAATTCAGAGCATGTTAAGAGATGTCGTCACTGCCCCCCCCACACACACCGTGCTCTGTGACAATGTTGTCCTCATCTCCACGGAGCCACACCTCATTTCATGGAATGGCAAGGAAGTGGTACTGGTGCCCTTAAGCTAAACTTGCAGCTCTTCCTAATAGGTCCAGAAAAGTGAAAAGGCCATACTTGGGGCAGACTTGCCTCGGTGTCTCCCCAGGTGTGGCCTGAGCCTTATCTTGCCTACAGAGTATAATGATGGCCCCCTCTGTCCCCAAACACCCCTTGTCTGCCACTCCTACCGGTTCTGAAATGTTCACACAAGTCCTCCGGTGGCCTTACTGTCTCTAACCAGATACTGGCAAAGGGTGTGGCTGAAATTCAGGGTGTTGGGGAGCCAGGCAGGCCTGGGCTTCAGCCTCCTCCATAAACACAGCTCAGGGGCACTGCCAGTCGGCGCTGCCCTGGAAAGCAATGGGCAGGGCCCCGGGATGCAGGACAGGCCACCTGGAAACTCTCCCCAGGCTGGGTGAGGGAAATAGAAGTGGTATATGGGAAGGTCAGACTCAAGGGGCCTCAGGTGGGTGGAAAACCTTTGAGGGTCTCGTTCTGGGGAGCAGGCAAGAGCCTGAAGACCAGCACTTCTGGCTTTGCAGCTTTGCCTCTGACCAGCCTTGGCCCCCTCTCCTTCCCTGTTTGGCAGCTCCAAAGGAACAGGGAGGGGACAGCACTGTGGCAGTTATGGGTTTCTTTTTCATCACCCTCCTCCCTGGCCTCCGTGTGTTCAGCCAGCCTTGCTTCCCAGGGCGCCAGGTCTCTTGCAGTGTAATAATTGGGCCCTGTTTCAAACTCAGTTACGGAGCTGCCTAACATCTTCTGAGACAGTCAGGACCACGAGCCTTTTCCTCCTCCTCCCACTGCTGCTGGAAGAAAGCGCTGACCTGGCCACAGGGAGCGTGAAGAGAAACCCTGGTCAGCCTTCGGACCATTCCAGTGACAGTCAGCTCAGTGAGAAAGTGTTGCTTCTGGTAAGAACAAATCTCTCTCCCTGCAACTTTTACCCGCTAGCCCCAGTTCCATTCCTTGGAACCCTACAGAGTAATTCAGTGATGGGAAATCAAGCCCTTTCAGTTCAGACATTTTGGCAAAGGGAACTGGGGGTGTTTGTGGGGCAAAGGGAACTGGGCACCTACACAAATTAAATATAATTTAATTTATATTTATTTTAATTGAAGCCTCTGCTCTCAGAGAACAGTGCTGGAAAAGCCATCTTCTTTGTTCCCTTCTACTAGGTAAGTGGGGATCCCTGTGCGGCCTCAGGGGTTACTACAGGACCAACTCCGGACAGGGGTGTCCCTCAGCTAGCCATAAATCTCACAACACCATTCAAAAGAACTCTCTTAAAGCCATTTATTTGCTTCTAGAAAGGAAGCTATCATCAGCTTATCCAAGGATCAGCACACCTAACAAATCATTTCACCCAAATTTATTTATTTATTTGGCCACAGCGTGAGGCTTGTGGGCTCTTAGTTCCCCAACCAGGGATCGAACCCATGCCCTGGGCAGTGAAAGCGCAGAGTCCTAACCACTGGACCACCAGGGAATTTCCCTCACCCAAACTTAACATATAAAATACCCAAGGTCCAGAAATGTAAGTTTTTGCCCATGCTCACTCAGCAGTATCCCAACTGTAGGACAAAAAACTCCAGTTTAGGAAAACTTTTGCCTAAAACGTTCATGGTTTCAAATAGGAGACATTGCAAATGAGTACACCTATCCTGAAAATACCCACAATGTACAGTCTTTTAAAAATATGTCTGTAGGCTTCCCTGGTGGCGCAGTGGTTGGGAGTCCGCCTGCCGATGCAGGGGACACGGGTTCGTGCCCCGGTCCGGGAGGATCCCGTGTGCCGCAGAGCGGCTGGGCCCGTGAGCCATGGCCGCTGGGCCTGCGCGTCCAGAGCCTGTGCTCCGTGGCGGGAGAGGCCACAACAGTGAGAGGCTCTCGTACCGCAAAAAAAAAAAAAAAAAAGTCTGTAAAGTGAAATTCCATGTAACACCTTAGCATCCCACCCATGCCTATTAGAGAATTAGCATATGGAAAACCAAACCAATCACAAATGTTCTTCCCGACTGTGAGTCCTAAAGACTGAAGGCCAGTTGTATCTGCTCCGCCTCCTGCTTTGGCTGCAATCCAGAGCCAGCGAGCGTCAATGTAGATTCAAGTGGCTATCCCCAAATCCACGGCCTTGCCCATAACGTACAGCATGGAAAAATCACAGACCCTGCCACATCATAAGCAGCCATTTATGGATGAAGTCAGTATCTCCCTTTAGTTTTACAGATTCTATAACCAATTTTTCACATCAAAATTTATGACACGGGCTGACAACAGGACAGAATATTAAAAATTAGGACCTCCCTGAGATATCTGGGCCACATGGTTGCCATGCCGACACCCTGCAATGCCAAACAATTGCCTCCAAGGTCCAGAAACAACTCGGCTGGCTTGGAATCACCCAGACACTGTGAAGACGGAGCTGCCTCCCGGCCCAGGCTGTTATGCAGACCCTCCCTTTTCCAGCTCAGCTCTCTGATTCCCCAGGGGAGTGATGATGATGCTTGTCTGAATTTTCTCAGCCTCTGTCAGCCGGACTAGCCACATCATTCCCTAAGAATCTGAAAATCCACATGCAGCACGTTCTGGCCCAACTAGACAGAGACGTGTTTTGGAATGGCAAGAAGACCAGTGAGAGGTTAACCACAGATTTCAAAGAGAAGTTAAATCTTCAGCTGCACCTGCCCCCTTTTAAGTTGAACAAAGGGTTTACCTCCCGGAGAAGCTGAACACACATTCCCCTGGCTCTCTAGTTATAGTCAGCTGGAGCTGGAATAAAGTATTAGTGGGATATGAAGCTTGGATCATTGCTCCCAGGGTTGGGCAGAAATCCTACTTCACTCATGTAACAGTACTTATTAAGTCTTGCTGTGCTCATCAAGGTGGGGATGCAAGAAGCTTCCTGCATTGTCCCTGCATGATAGCTTCCATTCAATGAGGAGACAGGCCGATGACTGAAAGTCCCACTGAAGCGAAATACCCGGAATATGGGAATACAATGCAAGGCTGTGTCAAAGGCAGGGTGTGACTGGGGATCAATGCCTATGGAACAGACATTCAGGGCTTAAAGCCTAAGAACAATGAGGGAGCTGGCTATGCCAGGAGTGGCCAGAGAAGGCTCGCGGCTCACTCCCAGGAACTTCCACTCTCCCTCTCTTCCTGCACCTCCATTCCTGGCTCCCCGATACTCCTTCACACTTTAAACTCGGCTTCCAGTTCACAGCCCTCTTCTAATCTGCAGCAAGTCAAACCCCATGGGAACAGGGAGAGGGCCGAGAGGACGTTTACTGCAGTCCCCATGACCTGCCATTGCCACTCCTCAAAACGAGTGCCGCCCACCTCCAGCAATGCCCCAAGCCCCCAGCACCATTCCCAGGCTCTCAGTCTGAGTGGCTTTCCTGGATCCTGAAGCAGAGACACCTGTGATGAGAACAGCCTCAGGCTTTGAGCAGCAGTTAGTATCTCTGTGCTCTTCCCTTCCATTCCCCCTCCTCTCTCCCCTCCTCCTCCTCTTCCAGCTCAGACCCTCCTTCCATCACGTCACCACAGAGAAGGACAGAACATCTGGGCAGCCTGCCTCTCCCCTGCCACTCCAGGCCCGCCTACCCTGGACCAGAGCTGGCCCTCTCAGAGCGTAAGAACAGGGCAGCTTGGATGAGTCCCTGCTGTGCGAGCTCCCTGGGGGTATGGGGCCACTCCTTGTTTGCCCAGTTCCGACTTGAATCTGTTCACCCAGGTCCCAGCATTCTGGGATCTTTAACACAGGAGGCTTTCCCTCATCAGCCTTTCCGTCCAAACATCCACAAGTGCTTTGGAAACAGTGTCTTAGTGGCAGGGACCCTCAGCCCAGAAGGGAACACGCCAACTAATCAGGCTCACCCCCAGAGAGCTCAACCAGACGGGGATCTGGGAATGGGGGAGTGGGGCTGGGGAAAACCCACAAACCCCAAGGTCTCCTCAGGCAAAGCCTGGAAATATGGTTCTTTTGCAGGGGATTTTCACTTCTTTCTGGGTAGGTAACAAGAAAGGGAATCTGGGGCAGGATGGAACTATGAGAGCACTTCCACACATACAACCGCCACTACAAACAACACACCGTATTCCTGGGGCTCAGCTGACTTGGCACAAAGATCTCAGAGTCTACTCCACACAAGCCGTTGCCCTCCTGACCCGTGCGCCTGTCCAGGAGCTCCTCAACCCTGCCTCCCCAGACCCAGATCTTTCAGAATGGTCACCCTGCTCCACTCCCCCACCCTCAGCCCCTCACTCTGCTCTCCTTTCCGGCCCCCGCCGGCCAGGCTGCCCCCGGCCCAGCAGTCTGCCCTGCGAGTCGGGTCGCCCAAGAGTCTCGCCCACCATCCGCCCCCATCGGAAGACTGCGGCCCGCCTGAGCGCGCCTCTCGCGGGTTCCCGAGCCTCCCGTCTCAACAGGTGCCCCTGCCACACAGAGCCGGCTCCCGGGGCCCGGGCGGAGGCGGCGACAGGCGCGCCCCAGCCCAGGTCCCCGGAGTGCCTGGGGGGCTCCGCCGCACCTCCGCCGAGGCCCCAGCCGTGCCCCGCCGCCTTGGTTTCCCCGCTCGCATTGAGATCGCAGGGCTGACCTCGTGAGAGGCAATCTCCGAGCCTGGGCGCAGACACTGCTAGTTCGCGCGTCGTGATGGACTGGTGTTGGGGCGTGGGACGCCTTCAGGACGAGACCTTTCCCTGACCCGGAGAACCCCGGGGGTGATAGTGGAGAGTCCTCCGTGCCCCCCAAAAAAGCAGGTTCAAGTTGACCCGGGCTGAGAAGGGAGCTCAAAGTCCAGCAAGTCCCTAGTGACCCTGCCTCACCCAGCGCACCCACCCCACGTCCTTTGCCCCCGAGGGGCTGAAGGGGGATGCGCACGACCACCTACGCGCTTAGCAGCGAGTGGTTCCCACTGCCGGCTCGCCGCGCGCAAGGTCCAGCCGCCTTCGGGGGCGGGTGAGGCGCGGACAACCCCTAGCCCTCGGCCCCCCGGCCCTCGGCCCTCGGCCCTCGGCCCCCGGCCCAGGCTGCGCAGCGCCCAGAGAGCCGCCACGTTCCCAGTCGCGCGTGCACGCTGGGCCCACCAAACTTGCAGTACTTTCTCCCAACCCCCACCCGCTGTCACCCTCCCTCCATCCGTGCGCCCTGGCCCCGCTAGTCCGACAGAGGTTGCCATAACAACGGACAGGAATGCTCCAACGTATACAAAGCCGGCGGGGCGCAGCGGGCACGCGGCCCCCGGCCCGGCCTCTCGCCCTCTGCTGCCGCGCGGGGCTAGGACGCGCGCCGCGGCTCCCCGGCCGGCCGCCCGACTCACAACGCGTACTCACAATGAGCGGGATGGTGCGGTCCTCCCGGAGCTGTTCCGGCCTCTCGCCGGCCCTCTGCGCGCCCCGGCCGCCGGAGGATGCTGCGTGGGCTCGGTTGTCCTGCCATAAGTAGTAGAAAGTGCCCAGGATCCAGGCTACGGTCAGAATGGCGATGGCATTGGCGCGTATCTTCCTCATGGTGGGCGGCTGGGCGCCCGGAGTAGGGGCCCGGCCCGGCGTGCTCTCGGAGCCGGAGCGGGGGCACTCGCAGCCCCAGCTGTTTGTTTTCGCTCGCGCCGGGCTGCTCAGTCCCGCAGAGCAGAAAAAGGAGAGAGGTGGGGGGTGGGGGGGTGATAGGGAGAGACAGGAGCACGGAGCGATCCTCACGGTCCTAATGCCCTTCAGCCCGAGGCGCGCGCCTGCCGCGGGCGCCCATTCATTCGCGCGCAGAGCCCGCCCCCCGCTCCAGCCCCGGCCGGCTGCGGGGCCGCTGCGCCTCGGGAGAGGAGCGTAGCGGGTGCAAAGCGGCGCCAGAGAAAGGCCCGACGAGGCAGACGCCCGCGGTGGAATGGCGACGGGCCAGAGCCAGTCTCGGCTCCAATGGCTCGGCGACCGAGCTCCTGGCGGCTGCCCGCGCGCGGCCCTGGTCTGTCCCGCCTACCTCCACCCACCCCCGGACCGAGCGGCCCTGAGTCACCGGTTGGAGATGCGCGACCCCGGCCCGGGCCCGCGCTGCGTAGCTGCCTTTCTGGACTGCGCTCTGAACTGCGCTCTGGAACAGGGTTTAAGGTGTGTTCGGCGAGTCTTTGGAAAGGGGCGGCTGGGCGGGAGGAGAGTCTGGAGTTTGCACCGGAATCCTCCGCAGCCTAGGATTCCGAGCCGCCGGAGGTCCCGCCCCGAGGAGGGATTAGAAGCTGGTGCACTTGACATTCGAAGAGAGCGAAGGGGAAGAGACGCTGCTTCATAGCCAGTGAAAGGAGAATGGGGGTACAACCACCCCACCTCTTCCGTTGGCCTGGGGCTCCCAGCTTTCATGATGCTTCCTTCCACTCCGCCTCGTTGTCCCCTGGACAACCCTGGGGTATTATCATCACCATTTCATCAGGAAGAAGGGAGGCGGCCAGAGAGGCTGGAAGACCAGGCGGCCGTAGACCACACGACTAATTAGTAGGCAGAGCCCAGTCTAGAAACCACCTCTCCGTCTGACACTTTGAACAAAGTGCAAAACACGATGTTGAGAGACACGGACACACAAATCATTGAGATTGTGCCCCAGCCCTGGTGGCATTAAGAATCTGATGTGAACTACTCTCACTCTGGGCAGAAGGCAAGGTGGACTAAATTAGTTCTAGGAAATCAGCACAGTATCAGGGACAGAACAGACACTCAGATGTTAAATAAACAAACCAAGCAGGGATCACAGAGGAAAAATATTGTATTGCAAGGTGGTCATAGGGGAAGGCTTCTCACAGAAGGTAGATAAATCCTTTGAATGAATTCTTAAGAGGCAGGAAAGGGAGGACAGGGCAGGATGTGCTGCATGAGCAGCATGAGCAAAGGTCCAGAGGGTGAAAGTACTTTATGTTTTCAAGGAAGAGATCTACCTGGCGGTGCCACGGCCCAGGATGCTGGGAAGTTATTGGTGGGAGTTGAACTTGGCCAGGCTGGGCGAGTCTGGACTCAGGAGGCCCTTTTATGTGAGAGACAGGGTTGTCAGGGTGTTTGCATCCTGCTGGTGCTCCTGGGTACTGGCTCATCTAAAGGACCACATTGGGTCCTGGCTTCTGAATGAAGCTACCTCGGGAATCAGGCAGATGGTGAGGTCACAGTTCATGCTTTCCCCCAACCACCCCCATCAGCATTTCCCTGTTTCTCCAGCACTCAGGACTGAAGCACTTTTTTAATAGATGCTCAGTACACTTCGGTTGGAGTGAAGTGAATTGAAGGAAGAAAACCTGAATGGGTTTTTTTGCTGCAGAAAAGTCATTGTTTTAACTGCAATACCCTTTCCTCACTCAGAAGACTAACTACAAAGACAAGTCCAAAAATGGCCCTACCAAGAAAGTGACCCTAGAAAGAAGGGGACACGTAAAAGAGGGCCTCACAAAGAGATCATAAAAATAGCGGGGCGAGCTTCCCTGGTGGTGCAGTGGTTGAGAGTACGCCTGCCAATGCAGGGGACACGGGTTCGTGCCCCGGTCCGGGAAGATCCCACATGCCGCGGAGCGGCTGGGCCCGTGAGCCATGGCCGCTGAGCCTGCGCGTCCGGAGCCTGTGCTCCACAACGGGAGAGGCCACAACAGTGAGAGGCCCGCCTATGGCGAAAAAAAAAAAAAAAGAATAGCGGGGAATCTGAGGCGTGAGCTGTGTGGCAGTCAGGAGCAGTAGGAGATGGCGTGGAGATGCAGCCCAGCCTTGCTCTCCCAGGTCTCCCTTGCCTGGGGAGTTTAATTAGACTGCAGTAGGGACCAGAATTCATTTCCATAGACCAAGATAACCACTGTCAAGCCACTGCCTTGTTTCTGCAGCAATCATGGGGCAGACCCAGTGGTCATGTCCTCTGTGGGAAGCTAGGGAGACTTGCTCCTTAGGAATCAGACCCCACAGCCATCTCTAGATGATGAGGAAATGTAAGGGCACTGCCCTTCTGTTGTCCCTACCCCCATACAGGCTCTCAGGTCAGCCGGGTGGGAAGACCTGCGGAATGACCCTTTGTTGATATAGGCTGCTCCTCTCATCCCAGCCTGGTCTATTATGTCTAGCTGCCTTTGGTCTTGAAAGAACCAGGTGAGAGGATGTGGGATCCAAAGACATCACATCAACCCATAGTGAGAGGCTCCAAAGTCACCCCTAGGTGTGGAGGATGAAGCTGGACCATGCCAAACCGAAATCAGGCAGATGGGTTACTGATGGCTCCAGAAGGAGGGCTCCATGAGGAGAGGGAGGGAAGGAGGAGCTGGAACTTGGCAGGTTTCTACAAGTCCTACCCCTTATTCCTCAGGGCTCAGTGGTGAGGATGCTCTACATCTGCACCAAATTGTCGCTGCCTGGTAGCTCTGTCTCAAAGAGGAGGCTTCTCCACTCACCCCCCACCACCAAGAAAACCCCCCCAAACCCCCTAGGAGTGTAGCCTTTCTGGAAGGTGCTAGACTTCATAGCTAGCCCTTCCTTAAATGAGCACAATAAACTTCCCTGGGGGTGGGTGGTGGAGGTAAGGTGGCAGGTGATTACCTCGCTCACTGGACTCACAGAAATTTGATATAGACAGAGGCTGAGTGATGGGTCTCAAGCCACAGGCACACTGGAAGAGCGGGGAAGTTGCAGCTGCCACCTCGGCTACAGCCCACAGTCATTCTTCCAGATTCTAATCCCAAGGAGGCACAGAGCTGAGCCTTAGCCCTCCCTGAGATGGATTTCAGCGTTCAGAGGTGGCTGTGAACACTGTTCCCTCTCTGGGCCTAGCTAGCAGAACCACAGAATCAAAGCAACACCTAAGAGACGTAGAGTTGCCTAACATCATTGAAGTTCGAAACCAACAAGAGTGATAATAATAGCTACAGTTCACTGAGTACCTAGCAGGTGCTGGCATCTCACACACATTATCTCTAAAGCCCCCGCAACCTGCAGGAGAGGACGCTGAGGCTCAGTGAGGCCCTCGATGCTGAGAGTCATACAACAGGTGGGTGGAGGGACTGGGTTCGAATCCATTTTCCATGCCAGTGTTTGGGCACCAGTGCCGGGCTTCTGAGGCCACTGGGCAGTCTGCAGGGTGGTAGAAGTTCTGCATGTAGGGACCTCACTTCCCTCTCTGGACCTCCGTTTTCTTTTCAGTAAAAGAAGGGTTGCCGAGAGATGACCTCCAAGGTCCCTCCAGCTGTGCCATTTTGGACTTCCAGTTGTCTCCCTTGTCACAGTGCTCTCAGGCACGGTCCCCTTCTCTTTAAAGCTGCTGAAGCCAGCACTCAGGTAAGGTGGGCAAAGTGCCATGTGGCCCTGGCGCTCCCAGAGGTCCCAGGGAACTGTCTGCCCCTGTGAATTTGATGTGCGGATTTGGAGATTGGGGTTGGTAACAGGGCAGAAAGGGTATAGGTCAGTGTGAAGCCCGAGCTCTGGAGCTGGACAGCCTGAATTCAAATGCTGGTTCCATCACATATTAGAGTGGCTTGAGCAAATTCTTACTCCCTCTCTTAGCCTCGGTTTCCTCAACTGTAAAATGGGGCAGTGACAGCCCTTAACTTGCAGCATTGTTGGGAAAGGTAGGATGAAATGAAGCCAATAAAATCCAGTGCTTGGTAACCACCGGCGTCCCCTGGAGGCCCACTGTCACAGGCAGTGCTGCTGGCTGCTGGGGTGACGGGGACTCCCGAAGGGCCCGCCAGGGCACATGCGGGGGACTGCTCACCTGGGCCGCGAAGGAGAACAGACCCCAGACAGGCCTCTTCAGCCACACCCAAGTTCCGACAGGGATGACTGTCCTGCCCCACAGGCGCGTGGCTGCCTCTTCCAGAGCCTCTGCTCAGTGGGGCTGGCGGGGAGGGGAGAGGCAGAGTGTATGGCCCCAGCCTCTGCTGGGTGTCCATTCTCGCCGGCATACCCATTACCCTTGAGACTCTGGGTCACCTCAGGAGCCTCTTGTCCTGTCTGCACCTGCAGCAGGGGTCCAGAAGGAGGGCGAAGGGAACTGATTAGACTCCCATGTCTGCTCAAAGCAGGAAAGAGGAGCCAGGGATGGTGAACAGAATGTACGTTACCTTGAAACAGACACTGTGCCAATAAACGATCTGAGAATACTCACGATGACCCTGTGAGGAAGGCTTGACCCTCTCCATCTCACAGATGAAGAGACTGATGCCTGCAGAGGTCACGCAGCCATCAGGTGGCAGGTACGCTACCCACTGCCAGCTGTCCCCACTTAATGCACCAGCGTATCTAAGGAAAAGTTTTTTATAAGTTAAGTTTCTACAAATCGTTAAAGATCAAGTTGAAGACCTGGCTCTTTGAAAGGAACTCAGTTCTTTATTAGTCATCATTCTGTTTGTCTGAGAACTGTGACTTTTTATATCAGTTTCTGCCACTGGAGTGTAAGCTCCATGAGGGCAGGGGTTCTTGTATGTTTTGTTCACCTGTCTCCCCAGTGCTTAGAACACTGCTTGGTGTATATAGTCCATGCTCATTGAGTATTTTTTTTAATGTAAGTTTATTGTTATTTTAATTTATTTATTTTTGGCTGCATTGGGTCTTTGTTGCTGCTCATGGGCTTTCTCTAGTTGCAGCAAGCGGGGGTTACTCTTCATTGTGGTGTGTGAGCTTCTCACTGCAGTGGCTTCTCTTGTTGCAGAGCATGGGCTCTAGGTGCGCGGGCTTCAATAGTTGTGGCACATGGGGTCAGTCGTTGTGGCTCACGGGCTCTAGAGCGCAGGCTCAGTAGTTCTGGCGCGTGGGCTTAGTTGCTCCACAGAATGTGGGATCTTCCCAGACCAGGGCTCGAACCCACGTCCCCTGCATTGGCAGGCGGATTCTAAACCACTGCGCCACCAGGGAAGTCCCTCATTGAGTATTTGTTGGTGGAAGGAAGGAGAGAAGGAGATGGGCAGGGTACTCAGTGCAGCGTGCGTTTCTGTCTTAAGTCAAGCACCTGAGAGATGGTGCAGGACTAGAACCCAGAGAAAGGGTGCAACTCATCTGGGTCAGTGTGGGCCGGTGTAGTGAGTAACCCGGGTTCCCTCCCAGCGCTTCCGCAGGAGTAGCTGGCTGCGCCCCCCAACCATGGGGCCAGGAGCCAAACCCCGCTGCCCCAGATGAGGGGGTGAAAAAATCCTCTGTGGTTCCACCAGAAGTCAGGGAAGGAATGACCCCGATTTGGTGAATAATTGCAGGAACTACAAAAGTTATTACTGATCATGAAATGACCCAGCTGCTACATTTGGGAATAATAGGATTGCAGAGTTTGAGGGCTAATTAGAAATGTGTCAACTGCTTTTTCTTAACAGCAAGGAATTCCTATAAAGGAGAAATGCATAAATAAAGCCTGCTGGTCAGCAGAACTGGTCCCGGAGGCAGAGCCCTTTGCAAGGCCTACCTGACCTCCCTATCTCACTGCCTGTCTCCTTCGCCCCTTCCCCTCCTCCACAGCCTCTGTGGAGCTGAGTGGCAAAGATCCTCAGAGCAGACCAGCTGGCCCCAAATGTCAGGCCACTGCCTGTTACATGCCTGTCTCTCGCCCTCGAATGGGAGTTCCTCTGGGCCTGGCAGCCTTCTTTTGTGTATCGCCAGATTCTAGCACAGCATGGGCCGTCATGGCAGCTCTCACTAAGTATCTGTGCGATGAGTAAATGAATGAATAAGTATCTAGGGCAGCAGGCTGCTGCTACTCCCCATTCTGTCCCACTGGAATGCCACCTAGCCCACTCAGATGGTAAGCCAATGCCTGTTTGCCCATTAGGGTGCTATTTCCAGCCCCTTTCTTCCCTTTCCTTCTCGAATGCCTACCATGCCAGGCACTTCTAGTTTCCAGGAATACAAAAACGAGCAAAACCTGATTCTACCGCCTGAGGAGCCCAGTAACTGATAATGGGGAAATAGGCACAAACGGTCACGAAAGGGTATAAAAGAGCTCTAGTCAAACACAAAGGGGACTTCATCACAAGGAAGAAGTCATCTGAGAGCTGAGTATTAAGGATAAGCAGGTGGACAAATGTGGAAGGGCATTCTGCACAGAGGAAGAGCAAACAAAGGAACTAATGTGTGGAAGTGTATGGGAGGGAGCCCAGGAAATGGTCAGCGGTTTGGTGTGTACTGGGTAGGGAGTGGTGATGGTAAAGAGATTAGAGAGGTAGATGGGCCAGTTAACAGATGTCTTGTATGCTTTTTTTTTTTTTTTTTTTTTGCGGTACGCGGGCCTCTCCCGTTGCTGAGCACAGGCTCTGGACGCCCAGGCTCAGCGGCCACGACTCACGGGCCCAGCCGCTCCGCGGCATGTGGGATCCTCCCGGACCGGGGCACGAGCCCGTGTCCCCTGCATCGACAGGCGGACTCTCAACCACTGCGCCACCAGGGAAGCCCTCTTGTATGCTTTTGTAAGAAGTTTGGACTTATTCTGGTAAGCCATGGAGAGCCACCCAAGATTTTGTAACAGGGAATGACATGATCAGTTATAAATTTTAGTGAAGAGGCTGGAGACTAGTGGTGGGGGATACAGTGACTTTGCAACAGTCCCAGCAAGCAATGCTGTGGGCCTGGGTTAGGGCAGAAACACTGGAGCAGAAGAGAAAGAGGGTTAGACTCAAAGGATTTGGGGGATCAGTTGGAGGCGGAGGCGAGAGAAAGGATTTGAGAAGAACATGTACATTTCTCGCGTAGGAGACAAGTGCTTTGGTGTAAGGTAACCACTAAGTGAAATGGGGACACAGGACGAGGAGCAGATTCGGGAGACTTGTTCAGTTGAACTTGAGTTCTCTGTGGTCTGCCAAGGAAGGGAGCTGTAAATCCAGGTCCGGTCCTCAGGTGAAGAGCAGGAGAGACCAGTCAGGTCAAGAAGAGAAAGCCAGAACATGGCTGGGGCGAAGACGCAGCTGGGAGGCGGCCCCTGTACCCAGCACCTAAGCATGGGGGAGAGGCCGTGTGCACCAGAGATCAGGACTTTTGGATCCCTCATGTGAAGATGAAGAGACAGAATGGGCTTTTTTTTCTCCCGCTGCCTGTCAGATGCCCTGATTCAAGCCCTGGACCCAGGCTGTTAGACATACTCGTCTTTTTATCAAGGACCTTATCATCTCGTACATGTTAGGATGGACCTCTAAACCTAGGGCCGGAACAAAATTTGGCTTAAAAATATGTCAGGTGATAAGACCAGAGAGCATTTGAATTGAAAAGAGACCCGTGGTCCTGGTCCTGCCTTTCCTTCCATCTAATGGCGCCTCTAATCGAAACCTCCATTTTCCTTGAGAAACTGGGAAGTGGAAACTAAGGGAATGTTCCCAGGATTGGTATATAATTTGAAGCTCTCAGCAAGGCTGAAAATACCCATCGATATATTCTGAAGTGTAATTTCCACTCCCTTACCAGCCAAAATAATTGAAGAGGAAGAAAAAGCTGTTAATGCAGGAGGCGTGTGATATCAGATCCACTTTGCCTGGAAATTTACCATTTCAAAGCAATTGAGGGTTTGTACAGCCAATGTTTATAGTCATACATGTCCCCTCTCACTGGAGCCACCCTCTGAAGCCATCAAAAGGCCCATCAGCCTGGCTTGGACACTGAAATTGTACACAGTGTCTGGAGCTGATGTGAAAGCAGAGAGAATTTTAAAAATTATGCTGCCGTTTTGTCAGCACATAAATCTTGGGGTGTTTCATCCTGGTAGGTGGTAGAAACAGTTGGGGCTGCCAGTGCTCATGGGGCCAGTGGTGGCAGGGCTCCGTGGTGGCCTGGCCACGCACAACTTCTGCTCTCCCTTGGCATCCCTGTCCCCGTATCCCTGCACAGACTGTCCTCTTCCTCTAGTCTAGGTTGGCATTTCTTTCTCTTGCCCAACCAAAGATGCCTGTAGAGGCAAAGATGTCTCTACCTGCATCCCAGTGACAGTGAGTCCAAGGGCCGTAGGTTCTTCAGCAGAGCTGGGGCTCGTGCCACCTCTCACAGCCTCTGCTGGACTCAGCAGGAGAGACAGACAATAGACTTTATGGACGTCCGTCTTCTGTCTTCTGCCAGTGCCAGTGTCTGTGTGTGTGTGTGTGTGTGTGTGTGCGCGCGCGCATGCTATTTTTCACTTGGAATTGGACTTCAGGTTTTTCCTGGAATTACTGATTTCTTTCCCTATATTTGTGTCCAGTGGAGGAAATTTCTAAATCCGTGTCCAAGCATTTGTCTTTCCTTCCATTTCTGAATCACATACCTTTACAAAGGCCACACCTAAAGACAGAGCATTTAGTATGTTCTTGGGCAACTGGGATGACTAGGAGGTAGGGAACCTGGGTTTTAGTCCTAGGTGTGCCATAGGCTAGCTTGGTGACCCTGGAAAAGCCACCTATCTGGACCCCTTACTTATGTTTCAAATGAAATCTTTGGTACAAAAGAATTTGGAAGGTCCTTTCTAGTGCTGGTATTTTAGGATTCTGTTTACTTATTTTAATTTTTTAAACCATTCCCTGCCCCAGCAAGAATTATTGGCAATAAACCGAAATACAATTTTCTTTATTATCATTGGGTCCCCCGGCCCATATTACATACATACATATACACCCGGACAATTTAAAATGTTCCACTGCATGAAGAATCTGAAAATTTCCAGAATACAGCAAACTAAAAAGGAGAAATTGGAAGAATGTTCAAGAAATTGTTACATCCAGGGACACTTCTGAGGAGGGGAACCCGAGGTGAACGGGAGTGGGAGATTTCACTGCATATATTCTTTTATACCTTTTGAATTTTTTGCCACATGCATTTATTACCTCTTCAATTAAAAACCTTTTTAAGCAAGAGTTTTCCTTTCTCTTTGTTCGACCACAGGGCCCTCTGCAGCTTAGTTCCTAGCGGGGGAGGAGCCCATGATAGGGCTGGCGTCATTCTCTGGAAGCCACCCCTCAGCCCAAGCCCTCTGGCTGGGTTAGCCAACATCCCTGCTCCCCTGGCTGCCCTGTGTGCCTGGAGGGGGCCTGTGGGTACACACTACTGCTGGCTGCCCTTGCTGGGGAGTGCCACCACTCCTACTGTTGGTGGCACTCCAGCTGGACTGTCAAGCTGGTACAGGACCTCTATTCAAGGTGCTCCATTAAGGGGCGGCCTTCATGGCCCCAGCAGCCAGACAGGCAAAGGGCCTAAGAGTTCAGCATAGGCGGAAGTGCATCCAGCCTTAAATCCTCCAGATCTCGCCATTCCCTTTCAAAGACAGACTGCCTTTTTTCCCCCCTTTTTAATGTTTATTTAGTTAGTTAGTTGCAATGGGTCTTAGTTGCAGCAGGCAGCCTCCTTAGTTGCGGGACATGGGCTCCTTAGTTGCGGCAGGTGGGCTCCTTAGTTGCAGCTCGTGGGCTACTTAGTTGAGGCTCGCCAGCTCCTTAGTTGGGGCATGCGAACTCTTAGTTGCAGCATGCATGTGGGATCTAGTTCCCTGGCCAGGGATCGAACTCAGGCCCCCTGCATTGGAAGCGCAGAGTCTTATCCACTGCGCCACCAGGGAAGTCCCCAGACTGCCTTTTGTTTTGTGTTGTTTTCTGCTGCTAATATAACATGAAGACAGAAACATGAAAGAGAAAGAACAAAAGGGCCAGAGAAGAGTGGGGAGAAAGGGTCTCTAAGGTGCTCTCTTCTCCTGGCCCCAACCCCACTCTGCCTGCCTCTGCTCAGCAGAGCTGGGCTGCAGCATCTCTGGCAGGGTCCCACATCCCTGGTTTTCTCCCCCGGTGCCAGCTTCTCCTCAGCTTTCCCTCACGACATCCAGCTTCCACCTGGCCTTCCTCTTCCACCTCCTTTTCTGATTGTCACCTGCGATGGGTGCTGGGCCACTCCACCCCCCCTGTCATCTCTGATTCCTCCTCCTTTGGCTTGCCTACTGCACTGCCACCCTGCCCAGAAACAGCGGCCATCTTTAAGGTCCACTTCCCAGACTGGAGCCACTACCTGTCCTACAACTGGGATTGCTCAAGGTGGATTCCTCCACCCTCCATTCTTTCTTTCCAGGGTCAATAAAGCCCAGGTTGGGGCAAGAGGACAATTGAGAAGCCGTGAGAGCATCAGACAAGGAGCAGAAGATGGAGATGTGCTCTTGAGAGAGTGGACAGAAACAAGACTCCACGAGATGAAAAGATACAGCGCGTGAGGAAAAACAGCTTCAGGGAAAGAAAAAGCAGAGAGCGAAAGCCAATAAAAGTGTAATAAATACTAAAACCAGAAAGGCCTGAACAGAAACCATCCAGAGAGCAAGGGAGTTAGGTCAGAGGGAAGGAGCAGGAAGGGAGGGGGTGGTCGGCACTTGCGGGGCTGGAGGCCGGAGAAATGGTGCAACAGAAATCTCTCAGGAAGGGTCACTCACCTCCCAAGCTGTTGGGCTTATTGGCTGCAGCAAGCAGAATCTATTTAAAACACACCAGGCGTTTTGCCTCATTCTGTTTCCCTGCCCAGAAAGAGCTGGAGCCAAAGGCTTAGGGAACCATTCCAGCGTTAGGACCCTGCATGGACCAGAGGGCTGAGACCATGAAGATCCACTGCCCCATCTAGGAATCACCCACCTCTCCCTGCACACATGAGCTGCCAGGCCACTCAACTCACAGCATCCTGATCGCAGTCCCAAAGGTTACTTGTGTCATGCACTTCCACTGGGAAAGACTCAGTGACTTCCTTCATTGTCTTCAAGCTTGTCAGAAAACAGATGCTGCTCAAATGTGACAGCTGCTCTCAAGGGGTGCTCAAAGGGAGCTCCCTGACCAGTGGGAATATACTTAATGATAACTGGAGAGACCCTGGGTGATTAGATTACAGCAAGACAAAGTAGAGAGCATGAAAGGACATCAAGGATAAAATGGCCCTAGGGAAACCATATGGGATTTGAATTGGAAAACTTTTCCCCGGGCTGTGTATCTTTTGGGAATCTCTGATCTGGAGAAGACCTGACCCCTCATCCACCTGTCACAGAGGAGTACAAAATAAGGTGGCCGCTAGGAGATGCGGCCAAACCATGCAAGCTATGTTTTCTCCCCAGCTGAGAGGGTGGGTCTGAGAGGTTCTTCCTTCCCTGGCTCTTCAGCCCATATATTGTATAAAATACTTTTCAAGGCTGAATATAAGTCCTCTGCTTTGCATGAGATTTACATTCTTGAGAAACTTAGTGTACAAATCAAATGAAATTTTGCCTGCCAGAGAAGTTGGCTTTTCAAAATAAATTTGAGGTCAACCTTATGTTTAAAAAGAAGGATGGGGGCTTCCCTGGTGGCGCAGTGGTTGAAAGTCCGCCTGCCGATGCAGGGGACACGGGTTCGTGCCCCAGTCCGGGAGGATCCCGCATGCCGCGGAGCGGCTGGGCCCGAGAGCCATGGCTGCTGAGCCTGCGCATCTGGAGCCTGTGCTCCGCAACGGGAGGGGCCACAACAGTGAGAGGTCCACGTACCACAAAAAAAAAGAAGGATGGCTTTTGAAGGTGAATAATCATCCTGGTTCATGTTTGTAACTTTGGAATTTTGAATGACTGATTTGGATGGATGTAGGGGGTGGAGGATGGGACTATCTAGAGATCCATCTATGGTTTGCTGTTAGGTTGCAATTTAAACCTTACTTTAAAACAAACACAAAACTTAAGCAGATAGGTGTGTTTAAGGAGCTACTGCTAAAGAAATAAGAATTAAAAAACTTTTATTACAGAAAATTTCAAATATATATTAAAAGAAGTAGAAAGCCTAATGTAAAAAACCCAGCCTACTTCTTTTTGGCCAGAACAGCCTTCTTCCAGTAATTCGCCAAAATGATCAACACAAAGAGAAAGAGGAGGGGCACCCGCTACATGTTCTCTAGGCCTTTTGGAAAACATGAAGTTGCTCCTTTGGCCACATGCATGCGAATCTACAAAAAAGGTGATATTGTAGATATCAAGGGAATGGGCACTGTTCAAAAAGGAATGCCCCACAAATGTTACCATGGCAAAACTGGGAGAGTCTAAAATGTTACCCAGCATGCTGTTGGCATCATTGTAAACGAACAGGTTAAGGGCAAGATTCTTGCCAAGAGAATTAATGTGCATATCGAGCATATTAAGCACTCTAAGAGCCGAGATAGCTTCCTGAAACTGGTGAAGGAAAATGATCAGAAAAAGAAGCCAAAGAGAAAGGTACTTGGATTCAACTGAAGCACCAGCCTGCTCCACCCAGAGAAGCACACTTCGTGAGAACCAATGGAAAGGAGCCTGAACTGTTGGAGCCCATTCCCTATGAATTCATGGCATGATGGGTGTAAAGAAAATAAAAGACCTGGACTGTGAAAAAAAACCAAAAAGCCCAGCCTAGACAATTATCAACTCATGGCCAATCCTGTGAGAACCATGGACTTTGGAGCCAGATGACAGATTCAGAGTATGAACTTTACAGTACAAGACAAATAGGATTAATCCTACTGAGGCGCAGGATCCAAGTTTCTGCACAAATGACCTAGACGAGAGCCTAGAGTATGGGGAGAAGGGCAGAGAGATTCTTATTTAGCAATCAAAGAAGAAACCTGAGACTTAAAAAAAACCCACACACATTCACATTCTGTCTCTGTCTCTCTCTGAAGGACGCACAATGCACAAGTAATAGTGACAGTGGTTATTGTCCGGAAGGGAAAGGACTGGGGAGGAGATTCCTTTCTCATTATACATTTAAAAAGAAATTTTGTACTATGTGCACATATTACCTATTCTTAAAAGTAACCTGTTAAAAACAAACATCACGAAGCTTTGCAGCACCCAAGTCCCCTAGGTGTGACAAAAGGGCAAACTGCCTGGACTCAGAAGCACCAAATGTTATCACATTTTGACCTGGATTTGCTGTGTTATAGTAATCTGCTCAGTTAGATGAATGGACAACCTCCCAACCCCAAGCTGTACATCATCAGGATGTATGTTTCATGTAATATAAAAAACTCCAGCCCTTAATAATTACACGGGTGTATACATTTGTAAAAATTCACTGAGCTGTACTTTTAAAATTTGTACACTTTATTATATGTTCATTATATTGTACTCCAATAAAGTGTTATTAACAGCAACAAAAATCCCAGCCTTTGTGTACAAATAAACCAAAGCATCACCATTTGGGGGTTTATTGGGTTGGCGGTTCGGAGAAAACTGTTGTTTTGAGAAAACACGCTGCGGACTTTCTGCAAAAACTTGCTCTTTGGAAACTACCACTACAGCATGTGCTTTTGGTTAAGCATTCCATGGCTGAAACTCAACTCGATGCTAAAATGCCGAGAGGATGAGGCAAAATCTTGGCCAAGGTCAAGCTCTGCTGATGGTTTGAGAGGGGGATGGCAGCCAACTCTCTGCACTTGTATAACATTTAAAAAAGGAAAACCTAACCCCAAGTCATCTTCTGTTCCTTTTCTGAGCCAACTTTAGTCTTGCTCATTGTATCCGAGAACTCAGAGGGAGCCATATGTGCTACGGCTCAGGCTGACCAAACCTCCAGGGCCAAACATACAGATCTTGATTAGAAAGGAACTAAGCCAGCTGACTGGGGCTCCAGTTGGCTCTATGAGATTTAACAAAAGATGTCAACATTTTAGATAAAGTTAGGGTCCATCTAGGAGAGGGCAGAGAAATATACTTTAGCCTCTTTTGGCTATCTGGTCATTTTTTCTGGAACATCAACAAAATGACCCCAATTTGGTAGAAAATGGGGACTCATATCTACGTCAAAGTGATTATTGTGAAAAGAGCCTCAAGTTTAGCATACTTGGTACAAGTAAATCTGTGCTACACAAAGAAAAGCCAATACACTATACCCCTTTGGGACTGAAACTAAGCACAAGGATGGAATGGAAAATGTATTTCCTTCCAGGTCACAGGGAATGGATATATCGGAAACGGGAAAAATGTCTCTCAGCAATTTATAAAGTACAAACTTTAGGGCTTCCCTGGTGGCGCAGTGGTTGAGAGTCCGCCTGCCGATGCAGGGGACATGGGTTCGTGCCCCGGTCCGGGAAGATACCACATGCCGCGGAGCGGCTGGGCCAGTGAGCCATGGCCGTTGAGCCTGTGCATCCGGAACCTGTGCTCCGCAACGGGAGAGGCCACAACAGTGAGAGGCCCGCATACCGCAAAAAAAAAAAAAAAGAAAAAGAAAAATACAAGCTTTACATTTTGCACATGTCCCGTCTCACTGGTGGCCACGCAAAGGTAAGCAGGACAAAGTCCCAGGCAGGTCAGGGTTATACAAAGGCAGGCCCCTGAGACTTCTCAAGTCTCCCTGGGAGTTAATCTTGTCTTAGGACTCATAGATGGAGAACAATGTGTTAACACAGTGGACCCCTCAAATTTTCTTAGGCAGTCCTGACAACATAAAAAGAGAGAATATATTTTTTAAAATTTATTTATTTATTTATTTATTTATGGCTGTGTTGGGTCTTCGTTTCTGTGCGAGGGCTTTCTCTAGTTGCGGCAAGTGGGGGCCACTCCTCATCGCAGTGCGCAGGCCTCTGACTATCGCGGCCTTTCTTGTTGCGGAGCACAGGCTCCAGACGCGCAGGCTCAGTAATTGTGGCTCACGGGCCTAGTTGCTCCGCGGCATGTGGGATCCTCCCAGACCAGGGCTCGAACCCGTGTCCCCTGCATTGGCAGGCAGATTCTCAACCACTGCGCCACCAGGGAAGCCCCGAGAGAATATTTTTAACTTATTGGTTTAATGTTTTCCTTTTCAAGTATCCAATTCTATTCAATTCTCTCTCTATGGCACAGCCTTAATTTCTCCTATCTTTAAACTGAGAAACATTCTTCCCCTCCTCACCCCCCGCCAACATCCTCCCATTTACAACACTTGGCAAAAGTTGCCTCATTTCTAGTCTGTGCTTTTCCCTTATGAAGCCTTACAGCACTGGCGATGTGGGTGAAGATAAAGATTTTTCTTCTTTCTTTACTGTTAAATAGTGAACTGAATAGAAATGTGAGTTCCCTAAGGCCACACACAGTACAACTCTGGTGAGAAGAGTATTTTGACCTCCAGTGGAGCTCCAGATGGAGGGAGCAGGCTTCTCCCTAGTCAACGAGGCCAGGAGGACACCGTGTGTCATCCTGCTTCCCTCGCCCCCTTCCTTTCACGCACAGCCTCCATTCCCAGGGCTGGGGGTGGGATGAGAGTGTGCGATGAAGCAGAAGGTACACAGCACCCAAGGGAAAGTACCACATAAAGAAACGGTGGGATGTATTACAGAATGCTACACTGGTAGGGCCCCTACAGCACATCTAATTCAAACTCCGAATTTTGCAGGTACAGAAAGGAGTCCAGAAAAGAGTCCAGAAAAGTCAAGTGATTGGTCCAAAGACACACAGCTGATGACCACAACCAGAACCCAGGTCATCAACCCACTCCTCTGATCCTCCAACACACTATACAACTGAGTTTAGGACAAAGCAAAATATGAAGTCCATAGACTACACTCCCATCACCCCCACCAACCAAATAAATGTACCTTCTTTAAAGCTACCTGTGTCTCAACCTCCTATTTCTTTTCAGCCCTGTTAGCTTACTAAGCTCAAATTTTGGATTCTTATCCAGGACTTAATAGATACCCTGGTGGTCTGAGTAGTCAGAACCCCAACTCTGCCCCAGCATGTTGCAGCCTGAGAAGGGAGATCTCTGGGAAACAGGGGTAGAATATAAGTAGCCTCTCCAACTCAGGAATATCTGAACCACACATCACGCTTATAATAATGCTGACTGTAAACTCCGCAGCTCTGGAAGCTTATGCTGGCAGAAAGGCAACAGGCTACCTATCGAGCGAGAGAAAAATGCAAGAATTAAAAACAAGGAAGTTGGGTTTCCCTGGTGGCGCAGTGGCTGAGAGTCCACTTGTGCCCCGGTCAGGGAAGATCCCACATGCCTCGGAGCGGCTGGGCCCGTGAGCCATGGCCGCTGAGCCTGCGCGTCCGGAGCCTGTGCTCTGCAACGGGAGAGGCCACAACAGTGAGACGCCCGCGCACCACAAAAAAAAAAAAAAAAAAAAAAAAAACCAACAAGGAAGTTGCAAGGAGGGCAAATGCTTTGAGTTCAGTCTGGAGGGTATGAGATTAACTATCTATCTCCAGTCAGTCAGATCACAGAATGACCTTTTTTTTTTTTTTTTAAATGTATTTATTTATTTATTTATGGCTGTGTTGGGTCTTCGTTTCTGTGCGAGGGCTTTCTCTAGCTGCGGCAAGTGGGGGCCACTCTTCATCGCGGTGCACGGGCCTCTCACTATCACGGCCTCTCTTGTTGCGGAGCACAGGCTCCAGATGCGCAGGCTCAGCAATTGTGGCTCACGGGCCTAGTTGCTCCGTGGCATGTGGGATCCTCCCAGACCAGGGCTCGAACCCGTGTCCCCTGCATTGGCAGGCAGATTCTCAACCACTGTGCCACCAGGGAAGCCCCAGAATGACCTTTTAAGGCAGCAAGTACCACTGCCTTGGAGGAGGGAACAGCCCAGCATGTGTGAACTAGGTCCTTTGGCATTCCCTATTCCTATGCACAGCAAGTCAGCTCTTGGTTATCTCCCACGTGATGGCCCATTTGGTCCAGTACCCACAGCGTCTAGGGACTGCCAATAACCAGAGTTGGCCACAGACAAAGCTGGTTAGAAGGAAACCATGGTCTAATGTACTTCCCACCTTCCCAAATAACATGTTGCCAATTAAGTAAGGACCTTGGTGCTGCAGGCAAAGACATCTCCCTGGTAGGGTAGGTGGAACAGGTACTTTTGAACAAGTGGAACGAACATTTGGCTGCATGTCAGCCCTGCTCCATCACCTGATGCAAAACTGTGCCAGGACTGGGGAAAGACAGAAGGTATTTGGCTCCAGCATGAGGGGGCAACTTGGTGAATACCTAAAAAGAATAACTGAATTCCAAAATAAGAGTATTCTGAGGATTATGTATTATTTTTATTTTACTCAGATCAAGAGTTAACTATACGAGAATCATTCTTATACCCTCTTACAGCTTATTTCATCCAAGAAAAACTGATTCTCACTGTATTCCTGAGGGATGAAGTACTCTAAAAAAATGACCAGGTAAACCACAGAAAAGACAAGAGACCAGAAAGAAGGATACTTTAAAATATGTAACAATTAGCAAACTAGAAAACTGAGAAACTCTGATACCTCTCAGAGGATAAGACACAATGAAGAAAAAAACAAAAAAAAGGAAGAAAAGGTAAATGAATGAATGAAAAACTCAGAGAGGCAAGGTAACAAAGAATTTAAATTATAGTCAAATGTTAGGGTCCCAAACATTAGAATACAAAGCTGAACAAAAGCTCTTTCTGCTTGCTGGGTCCCTAAGAGTCTAAAATGAGGGATTAAAATGGCTTTATTTCAACAGAACACATTTTGTCATCTGATCTCTGTCTGTGACATGGATAAGAATAAGGAACTTATGGCTGCACTCTTAAGAGGCAACCAATCCCTGAATATTGTGCCTTGTTCACTTAAAGAGGGCAAATCACTAATTGCTTGTCAATCAGGAAAAAAAAAAGTCTATAGCTTTTATTTTAAAATAATTTTTTTTATTTTTAATTAAATTTTTTTACATTTTTATTTTAAAACAAACGGTATTTCCAAAAAACACTGCTGCAAGGGGGGATGGGGCAATAAAGGATGGGAGACAGAAGGGAAGCAGAGAAAAGACTCTGAGCCTGCGATCGTAACGATCAGGCACCTTCAGAGAGGCCTTTGCTGTGACACTGTCCGCTCACCTCTACTCACAGGGGAGGAAGCTCAGCAAATGCATTGGGACGTGAGTTAAAGGGTCAAAGGGAAGCATCCCCTTCACAGAAATTCCTAAAAGGTGATATCAATTTGTACTCACTCCCCCTCCTCGCAACCCAATTTCTAGGGTTCTAACCTAAAAAAGTTAGCAAAGATATAGTCAAAGATTTATACACAAAAAAGTTCATCACAACATCATTGATATTAACAAAGGATCTGAAACAACCAAAATTTAACAGTGTGGGAATGGATAATAAAGTAAGGTAGAGTTACTGCAAATCTACTTTCCAAGATTTAAAGACACAAGAAATTACTTGTGGTACCATGATAAATGAGGGAAGAAAATTGTATACCGAGCTGTACATATGACTCTCAAGTTTGTTTCAACACCTTACATGTTATATGCATTTTTCAATACTGAAAGGAAATTCATAAACATACCAGCAGAGGTTAGCTCTGTGCTACATGGAGGGAAGATGGATTTTCATTCTTTCTTTAGATTCGTCTCTAACAAGCATACACATTACTTTTGTATCAGAAAAAAATTTTATGTTAAAACATGCCCGCCCTAAAATAACTCACTAGAGATAGCAATTGTCAGTCTTAGAGAAAGGCGTCCAAGGCTGACTCAGAAAACAAAAAGATTCAAACCTACACAGTAACTGCTCTGAAAAGGATGAGAAATCGAGGGTGCCACAGTCTAGATGTTTCCTCTACCACGGCTGCTGGCTCTACATTACCAAGCTTTGCAGGGAGCTCTACTGGAGAAACCATTCCTGCTTCTGCAGCAACCACAGCGCCTTAAACGACCTCTTAAAGTGGTTCTCACCTCTCAGTATGAGGATCACAGGGAAAGAGAAAGGAAGAGCCCTACTCTCTTGTTTCGGAGGAAGACGTTTTTCTTATAAAGCTGTCAAAATGACTCAAAGTGAGATAGACACGATCTGAAACATAAGTCATGAGTTATGTTTAGGAACCGTGTTATCAAAACCCCTTATTTCTCAAGAATGAATATAAAGCAAGATCTACGGCGCCCCCTTGTGGCAAGCCTGACTACGACAACCACTTATCCATCTCCAGGGTTTCTCTGCCCCGGGCTGTGGGCAGTAACAGCCCCTGAAGAACCTGCCCCATAATAACCTTAGTGTGTTGAACAAACGGTCCCCAAGGCAGCTGGTACTATTTGTCTTCAAGACTTTCTAGTTTAGATCCCAGAGACACCTTTTCGAGGATGAGTGGGGATGAAAGGGCAGAGGAACAAACTGCAGGGTGTGCATGTGTTGTGGGCTGCTGTCGACAGGCCAAAGCTGTTGGCGGAGGCACATGACGTCACCTGCACACATATCATGGGCTGCCACACGGCAGGGACCTATAGCATAAAGATCTTCTTCCCCAAGAGTATCTGCCGATTTTATAAAATTATGAAAAAGGTTTTACATTTACAATCAATGAACTTTGTGCTTAGAAGCTGTTTTATTTACCAGTGTTAGAGCAACCATCACCAACTCGGGCAGAATTCCGAAACAGAGCTCTTGTTGAATTCTGGCCATAAAGCTCTTTTTTAAGCTTGGTAAGATCCTGTAAGGTAAGAAAGTTTTCCTAATACTTTATAAAAATACTAACCACTAATAAGTTGATTCCGTACTCCAAGTGGTGGCCTCACGTTTGGAAAGATGAAACACCACCGTTTTGAACATCGAAACGTATTAATTAGTCTTGGCATCCCAGGCATGACGGGAGATGGAGAAATCCTCTCAACCTAACGAAATGACTCTGGGAGAGAATTAAGAGCTTAAAAGAGGTCAGTATTGCAAACCTGATGGAACACTGAAGGGACCAGATACTGATTCTGAGGAAAGACAACCTTCCTCTCAGAAAGGGATTAAGCTAAAAACCTTGCCGTTCTGGGCAGGAGGCTTGCAAGAAACAGCGAAAGGGAAAGCAGGGCAAATTATCCAAGTTCTCTTGGGAGATGGTTCTTGTGCTTCTCTGTGCCCCACCCAGGCTGAAGGCCTCTTTCCAGAAAAGAATTCCCTCCAGCGTTAGGGTGAAAACATATGGCAGGAAGTTGCTGCTTTGGTCCTGAATGTGTAAACGGGAGCATTTTCAAGCATGTGAAATAAACCGAAGCAACCCACATGGGCTGGAGCCCCACCAGGTGAGTTACCACAGAGCACTAAGCCAAAGAATTTCTAATTATGAGGTTGAACTGGGAATATGAATCCGACCCCTTTTCCAACCTCTAGAAGAACATTTTTTCCCCTCCTAACCTGATGGGCTTGAAATACTTGACAGCTCCTGTTTGAGATGAACCAACATGCTGGACAGGGAGGAAAAGCATTAAAAACCTGAGTGTCTTGACAAGACACTTCAGGGAGAATCCTTCATTTGTCTCCTATACAGGGAAAGCAGAAGAGGGAGAGTAAAATGAAGGCCAAGCCTCCCATTTGTCCAGAAAAATATAATAAGAGGGTGGAGTAAAGAACTCTCACCCTGCCCAACTAAAATTCAAGACCATAAGCTCCCCCTGAAAACAACAGCCTTGCTCCACCAGAAGCATCCTGGGATCAGTACAGGTTAGTATTGTGAGTTGTGTCACCAGGCTTTGACAATGACATTAAAACAGGAAGAGGTGAATTTTCACCCCTGGCTCCAGCTTCCCAGCTGTCCCAACGTGGAAGGGAGGCAGCTATCACGACAGCTTGATGGGAAGGTCCTCCCCGTATTTCCGGAGCAGCTTCTGGTGGTTGTGGTCCACCGACCACTGCTGGGGCAGGTGCTTGGGCTGCATGGAGTCCAGGAAGTGCTGCCGCCAGCGGCTCTCCAGCTGCATGAGGGAGCGCAGCCCGCCCTGGGTGTGGCGCTGAACCACCTTCAGCCCGTGAGGAATGTAGTTTTCATTGGAGATCCTGTCAAGACACAAAGTACGTGGGTCTGAGGGGAACAAGCTCAGGACAGTATCACAGTGGCTCCAAATGCTATGGGCCAAGACGCTTCGACAGAGGTTTAATGGAGAGGTTGCTGGACTCCTAAAGGGTTGGTTATTTTGATGCTTTTAAAAACATCCTCTTTCCCATATCTGCCTTTTTAAAAATAGTTTGGACAGGGCTTCTCCAGTGGCGCAGTGGTTAAGAATCCGCCTGCCAGTGCAGGGGACACAGGTTCGAGCCCTGGTCTGGGAAGATCCCACATGCCACAGAGCAGCTAAGCCCATGCACCTGCGCGCCACAACTACTGCAGCCCGTGCACCTAGAGCTCATGCTCCTCAGTAAGAGAAGCTGCAGCAATGAGAAGCCCGTACGCTGCAATGAAGAGTAGGCCCCGCTCGCCACACCTAGAGAAAGCCCACGTGCAGCAACGAAAACCCAACTCAGCCAAAAATAAATTAATTAATTTCAAAAAATAGTTTGGACATATAACACACAATCCAGCAGAAGGCATTTGGGGATTCTGATCTATACTTATGGGAAGGCCACTGCATAATGCTCAGCCCCCAGTAGAGAGGCCCCACTGTCTGGCTGATGATGGGTGAAGAATGTTGGTCTTTCATTTACTCCAGGGTTCCCCAGTTACTTCTTTTAAGTTACTCATTCTGAACCATACTCAGTCTTTACATTAGCTGTTCAATCAGCCCGCGTGTTCCAGGTTTTCATCACAGTGTAACACCTGATAAAATGAAGGTGGTAATATTTCTTTGGTGTCTTCCTTATACAAAGAATGCCAAACCACATCCACAAGACGTGCTTCTGTTGCGATGAAGTTCTACTGTGGTTGCTCGGTTGCACAGCTAGTGCTGTTTAATGAGAAGATGAATCCCTGCCTCCTTTCTAACTAAGATACCTTGTGGACAGTACTGTTAGCTCCTATGAATAAAGGAAGCTCCCTGCCCGGGGCTCAGTTCCTTTCCCTACAATCCATACCCCACTCTCAATCCTCGCTAACTAGCAGTGTTCGTGCCCCCTGGGTATTTGCAGGGCATTTTCTTATTTAGCTCACAAGCATCCCACTAACTTGCCGAACATTCCCCAAACAGCTGTTCTTCTCGGTCCTAGATACCCAAGCCCAGCACCCTTCCATCCAAGTCAGCAAGATGAATTTGTTAGAAAGGTCTGTCACTGAAAGGGCAAGTTTAGCTGTTTTAGGAAATACATTTGGGAATTGGTTAAAGGATCCAGTCTCATTAATTTGTAATATGACCTTGGTAAGTTACTTAACTTTAACCTCAGGGCATCTAATATAAAACTTGGAAAATAGTTTTAAGAATAAAATTTAACAATAATTTTTTAAAATTTTAAAAGATTTTAAAGATACAGGATATGTTAGCAGTTACCAGTAAGAAACTCCTACCTCATAGGGTTGTTATAAGAAATAAGGCAATTTATATAAAGTTTATTAACTTGGTGGAACAGATTAGGATATCTATAAAAAAATTGTTCAATAAATATTTTTTGCTATAATTAAGTTCGTGGGGGAGGGTTGTTTTGTTTTTATAACAAAACATTAAGGCAACCAGCATAACTACCAGGATTTGCGACCTTACCAGTTCAATTACTACCAGGATTTGCGACCTTACCAGTTCAATTATTTCAATTCCTGTTACCACTGAAAGAAGTGGCAAGTTGGGAAGCAAAACTATAGCAGGTAGCCCAGAGTTTTTATCATCTGGGCCATGTGCCCATTTATTTCTCAGGACCAAAAAATGCTTCTCATTTAGGGACACTGAATTAAATGATATGAATTCAACTATGTACTGACGGGGAAAGAGAGAGAAAGCAAGCAAGGAAGGAAAAAGGTAAAAAGTAATTTAAATAGTAACAGCAATTCTGGCCAACATCCCATTCAGTAGGCCAACACCCCGGAGTACAGGTGAGACAAGAAACATGAATCCATTTGTCTCAATTCCCACAGACCTAGATAAGGGAAGAGATGCAAAACCACACACATTGCACTTCACGGGCAACTCCAGAGACTGGAGGATATATATATATATATATATATATATATATATATATATATATATATATGTATTTTTTTTAATCTATCTATCTATCTATTTATTTATTTACTTATGGCTGTGTTGGGTCTTCGTTTCTGTGCGAAGGCTTTCTCTAGTTGTGGCGAGCGGGGGCCACTCTTCATCGCGGTGCGTGGGCCTCTCACTGCCACGGCCTCTCCCGTTGCGGAGCACAAGCTCCAGATGCGCAGGCTCAGTAGATGTGGCTCACAGGCCCAATTGCTCCGCGGCATGTGGGATCCTCCCAGACCAGGGCTCGAACCCGTGTCCCCTGCACTGGTGGGCAGATTCCCAACCACTGCGCCACCAGGGAAGCCCTGGAGGATATTTTTTGACTCTTATTTTCCTCTTATGAGCTGACCTAAGGATTTACTTCTGCAGAGAATGTATAAGGTACAACTCCAGTGCCTCTGAACTCTCCTGCTAAGCATGAAAATGGCTGGACATAAGTATATGACCTCGAAGGGTCAAGGATAGAAGGCAAGTCTCCTGTGGAAAGTAAATTAGCAAATAGATTGCTCTATCCCACCCACATGGTATGTTAAGCCACAGAGACTCAGTGGGGTAAGCACGAGGCTGCGCACTGCACCTGGACGACCGCTGCTCCCTCCCCGGCAAGCGTTCTCACTGAGGAGTCGGGGTTAAGTCACTGGACTAGTCCTCGATGCCCTCTGAGCAGGACTGTAGATCGTACCTGGTCTCCAGGCTGGCAGCCTCCTGAAGCATCTCCTCCGTGACCGTGTCTGTGTGATAAAACTCTCTGAGCGCCTGCAGCAGCTCCTCCTTCCGGTGCGCAGGCAGGCCCTCGGCGTTGAGCAGGGCCCTGGCCCCAGAACGCACCTGCCGGCGGTCAGGATCTTCCAGCAGGCGCAAGCCCTCCTCGGAGCCAGTGGGGGCCTGGAACTCCCTGGCCAGCTGCTGCTTCAAGTGGTTGTCATAGTAGTTGGAGATGGCGTGGCAGGAGGTGCAGAGCAGCAGCACGTCGTGGGAGTTGTGGTCCTTCATCTCGATGGGAAAGTGCTTCCGGTACTCATGCGGAATCACGTTCTTCCTAAAGAGGCCAGATAGAAGGCAACGCTCATTAGCACACGACACAGAACATACACGGAGTCGGCAGGCAGGCTACTAGGGTTCTGATCTGGGCCTAAACACAACTGAGGAGCTTGGGTCCCACAGCCCAGCAGAGGTGACATAAAGGCCATACCACCTATTCCACTCTTGGCCCACCTACCTACAGGCCTTGGGTTTTCCTCTCCTTGAAGTGAGTGCAGGCCACCGGCGGTCAGACTCCTCTGGCAGGCCAGGGGGCAGGGAGAGGCTAACAACAACCTTTGGGAAGGCTGTGCTCCCAGAAGGACAAGTATCATCCGAGAAATGAAAAGAAATTCGAATGGCCTTCAACATCTGGAAAACAACTCTCTCAAAGCACACAGCGGGTAACTGCTACTCCTGAAACTTTGGAAGCCTGGTGACCTGGAAAAGCCCATTTCCTTCCATTCCTGAAGAATCCCTTACTCTAAAATTGTCTCCCTGGTTCATCAAAGTCCATCATTATTGTCTAAGGAGAACTAAGCTCTCAGGGAAACCTCTTGGCAGCAACAACCATTCGTCACACTTTGCAAGCGGAGAAAGGAGGCAAGCGAGTTGCTACACAGAAGCCAGGGAGAAAGCCAGGGTTCTGGGCATCCAGGACCAGTGGTAACTTCACCTTCACGGCCTCGGGACCTTGACACAGCATAATCTTCTCCGACTATTCTGGAGTGGGCCTTCGGCTCATCTGGATACCCATATATCAAGGGTCACAAAGCTTGTGAGCCTCTCAAGGGAGGATCACGAGGACACAGAGAGAAAGGCAGCTTCCTAAGGAAGGAAGGTCTCCGTTCCTTCATGAGCAAAGGGAATGACTCTCTTCATGGCAAACTGCTATCGAGAAGAGTGTTTTATTCCGGAAACTAAGAACTGGCTCAGGAGGGGCAGAAGCCACTACAGCAAGGCCAGGCAGAGGGCTGAAGCTCTTGAGGACACTGGGATGCCCCCTGGGGACAAGTCTCCCAGCCAAAGTAGGCAGACTCAGTCAAGCCCGCCAAGGGCTCTGCGTGTGGCTTGAAGGGCAATTTCCATCAGAGGCAGACAGCAGGGCGGCCCAGCCCACACTCACCGAATGTATGAGTCTTTCTTGCCACACACTACACACAGGTTTTCTTTAACCATCAAGTAGTAGTCTCCCGGGGATTCAGGTCTCCCCGCAGGTTCAAATTGTAGCTTGACCACAAAAGGCTCTTCACTCACCAGCTCTTAGGGGAAAGAAGCAGTGTTAGTGTATGACTGCCCACCTCTCCCACAAGGAAGAAGCACCACCTCAGTTGTTCTCTGCCGTATCCTGGCAGAGATCACTATTTCCGGGTTCTGAACAGCCCCATCCCACGTGTCTCTAGGTCTCTCTGCCTTCTATCCATCCCATCCCTCTGCCTTATCTCATGCCCACTCCGGTCAGTGCCTGCATGCCCCTAATTATACATCTAATATGACAGTTGAATCTCAAACCTCCAATGCCTTTGTCCAGGTACCACTGAGCTTTTCTTCGATCACAAGTGCAGAGGGGCTGTCCGTCAGGAGCGTGGAGAAAGCAGTTATCATAGAGGGGTGATTTTCTGTGGGGAAGGGAGAGAGAAATCTAAAACTGGGAGCTAACTATTGATCAAGGTACCAGTTGCCTTCCTATATTGAGTGACCCAAACTATTCAACACTAGGGTCAAACATTACATTTTTGGAAAAAAAAAAAAAAAACATGGCAAGAAATCATGTTTATTCCTCCATCTGCACTGGGCTAGGAAAGAGAAGTTAAAATGAATCAGTTTATACTATTAGTTTTTATATTTATAGATTGGAACATTAGAGAGTGAGTCGGGTAGTGTTTACATCGTCCCATCATGAAAGCAGGCAGGGACAGAACACCAGGAAAACTCCCCTGTAATCACTGGATGAACAAAGTAAACTAAAATGAAAGAACGTCAAGCTAAAGTAATGGGTGCCACGTGGATTTATTTCTGGCTCATATGCAATAGTTGCTTCAATTTAATCACACAATTCCTAAAGGCACTTTACTATAGGGACCAAACTTCCACTCCGAAGTACTTATTAGTCATCTTCCTGCAGTAGAGGCATAAGCTGTACAGGAAAATTCCCATTGGCTAGAGAATAACATCGGCTTAGGACTGGATGCCATTCTAAATAATCAAATACCAAATGAACAAGAGGTCAGATGATGCATTTCTCCTGAAAAGTATGAGGCACTTCATTTTCTTTTTTTTTTTTTTTTTTTTTGCTGTATGCAGGCCTCTTACTGTTGTGGCCTCTCCCGTTGCAGAGCACAGGCTCCGGACGCACAGGCTCAGCAGCCATGGCTCACAGGCCCAGCCGCTCCACGGCATGTGGGATTTTCCTGGACCAGGGCACGAACCCGTGTCCCCTGCATCAGCAGGCGGACTCTCAACCACTGCGCCACCAGGGAAGCCCTGAGGCACTTCATTTTACCTTCACAGCTATCCTGAAGCAAGCAAGGAATAATAATTATGCCCTCACTTATAATTGGAAAAGTACAGGTCTAAGGTCACATCTAGGTCAGTGACAAAGCTAGGTTAAGCTCTCCTCCGTTTCACTCCAACTGCCCACAAATAAAAAAGTAGAAGGGCAAAAGGAAAAAAATATACAAATAAATCAAAGGATAGCTCCAAATGTCCTTGAAGGAAAGGAAAAATAGAATTAATCCTTGGAGAGCCTCTGCCACCTTACCACACTAGCCTTCTCCCCAGATCCAAGGTAAGGCATCATGCCTTTTGCTGGAAGCTGGGCCTTGGACTCTACTAGACATGGAACAACTCAGTTACCTGGCAGAATAGCCCATTCCAAGGGGCTTTCTTTTATGTTTTCTGGGGTCTCTCCCTTGGTGGTTGCCTGGCATCATTCCATCGGTCTTCGACTTCTTATTTCTTGGCTTCTGCTGAGATTCTGTTGCTTCCCCATTAACCTCCTCTCCCAATCTGCTAATTCCTTTGCTTCGGAATGGGATATCTACTACATCCTGACATTTCTCCAAGACTTTTCTCCAGCCAGTGAAGTCATCATTTTCTTCTAGAGTTGAATTCCTAGAGAAAGGGTATCCAAGAAGATGGAGAAAGAGAGCCACTGAAATCTGGGCATCCCTGGCAGCATAAATTACCTGAAGAGAAAAGTCAGAGATCAGTGGAATCCAGAAGGCAAACCAGAGAGAGCAACTTCAAAATCAATCGCAAAGACAGAGACAACTTTTAGGTTCCAATTCAAGATGTACAGTAACCCAGGCACCATGTACTCCTTAAAACCTTTTAATTACAAAAAAATTCAAATGATACAAAAACAAATCAAATAGTATAATGAATCCTCATGTTCTCTATGTTTTTAACTAACATAGCTAAAATAATGACCTACTCTACGTGCTCAAAATTCCTAATCTATATAAATCAGTGAAGTTTCTTTCTATCTGCTACCAAACCTGCTGGACAGATTTTTCTCAAGTTTGGGGTAGGGTAGTTACCACAGGTCTGACAGCTTCACTTTGGAAACTGTCATCATCTAGAAAACTGAAACCAAGATTCATTAAGAGGCCTGTGTGACTATTGATCAGAAATAAACTGCTGTACGTATTAATACAATGTGTAAAAAACAAGGAAAACAGTTTCAAACATGGACCTCAAATCAGAAGTCACAAGGGCCCACTTCTGGAATTTATGTATTTATGAATAGTAAGTCATTCTCCCAAGCAACTAGGCACAGGCAAGCTGGTCATAAATAAAAGTAGTCAAAACTATAATTAATAGCTCTTCCCAACAAAGCATGTGAGGACTTTAAAATTCCTTTAATTCACCTTTAATAATCAAGCCTGGTAAATAACACTATTAGTATGGATTTTTTTTGTGTGCTTTTAGAATAATAGAAAAAAAGAATAGAGTAATAGAAAAATAAGGTTTGGGTAAAATTCTCCACCTAGACCCAAGCATCTACATCTCTGTCAGCAAGTTGTCTCCCACAGGAAAAAGAGGGTGCTTGAACGTGAAGAGTTCAGAACAATTTTTAACAAATTATTTCCAAATGATAAGGAATCTAAGGCACTTTTCAACAAATGGTGCTAGAAAAACAGGATGTCCACATGCAAAAAGATAAAGTTGGACTCCTACTTCACACCACACACAAAAATTAACTCAAAATGGACTATGAACCTAAGTGTAAGAGCCAAAACATAAGACTCTTAGAAGAAAACATAGGAGGGACTTCCCTGGTGGCACAGTGGTTAAGAATCTGCCTGCCAATGCAGGGGACACGGGTTCGAGCCCTGGTCCGGGAAGATACCACATGCCGCGGAGCAACTAAGCAACTAACCGTACTGAGCCTGCGCTCTAGAGCCTGTAAGCCACAACTACTGAAGCCTGCGTGCCACAACTACTGAAGCCTGCATGCCTAGAGTCAGTGCTCTGCACAAGAGAAGCCACCGCAATGAGAAGCCCGCACACCACAACGAAGAGTAACCCCCGCTCGCCACAGCTAGAAAAAGCCCACGCACAGCAACAAAGACCCAACACAGCCAAAAATAAATAAGTAAATAAATTTATTTTTTAAAAAAAAGAAGGGCTTCCCTGGTGGCGCAGTGGTTGAGAGTCCGCCTGCTGACGCAGGGGACACGGGTTCGTGCCCCGGTCCGGGAAGGTCCCACATGCCACGGAGTGGCTGGGCCCGTGAACCATGGCCGCTGAGCCTGCGCGTCCGGAGCCTGTGCTCCGCAACACAAGAGGCCACAGCAGTGAGAGGCCCGTGTACCGCAAAAAAAAAAAAAGAAAAGAAAACAGAGGAGTACATATTCATGACCTTGGGTTAGGCAATGATTTCTTAGATATGACACCAAAAGCATGAGAAATAAAAGAAAAAATAGATAACTGGACCTCATCAAAATTAAAAGCTTTCGTGCTTTAAATGATCCCATCAAGTAAGTGAAAAGACAATCTGCAGAAAATGGGAGAAAATATTTATAAATTATATAACTGATAAGGGATTAGTATCCAGAATATATAAAGAATACACACACAAACACACACACACACACACACACGTATCTTAAAACTCAACAATTTAAAGACAAACAACACAATTAAAATGTGAGCAAAGGATCTGAAAAGACATTTCTCCAAAGAAGATATACCAATAGCCAACAAGCACATGAAAGATGCTCAGTATCACTGGTCACTAGGGAAATATAAATCAAAACCACAACGAAATACCACTTCACACCTACTAGGATTGCTCTAATCAAAAAGATGAATAATAATAAGTGTTGGTAAGGTTATGGAAAATTGGAACCTTCATACATTGCTGCTGGGACTATAAAATGGTATGGTTACTTTGGAAAATAGTTGGGCAGTTCCTCAAAGAGTTAAATATAAAGTTACCATATGACTCAGCAATTCCATCCTAGGTATTTACCCAAGAGAACTGAAAATGTATGTCCACATAAAAACTTATACACAGATATTCATAGTGGCTTATTCATAACAGCTAAAAAAATGAAAGCAACCCAAACCTCTACCAATTGATAAACGAATAAACAAAGTGTGGTCTATCCATACAGTGAAGCATTATTTAGCAATAAAAAAGAAATGAAGTACCAACAGATGTTACAACATGGATGAACCACAAAAACATGGTGAGAAGCCATCCAAAAAACCACATACTGTATGATTCCATTTATATGAAATGTCCAGAACAGGCAAATTTATAGAGACAGAAAGTAGATTAGCGGTTGCCTAAGGCTGGGGTGTTGGGGAGGTGAGATGGGAAGTGACTGCTAATGGGTATGGGGTCTCTTTTGGGGTGATGAAAATGTTCTAAAACTAGATTGTGGTGATGGTTACACAACTCTGTAAATATACTAAAATCCATTGACTTGTATACTTTTTTTTTTTTTTTTTGGCCGCATTGCACGGCTTGCAGGATCTTAGTTCCCCAACCAGGGATCGAACCCAGGCCCCCAGCAATGGAAGGGCGGAGTCCTAACCACTGGACCGCCAGGGAAGTCCCTGACTTGTATACTTTAAATGGGTGCATTTTATTGTATGTAAATTATATTTCAATATAACTATTAAAAGAAAGGAAGGAATGATCCAACCAAGGCACAAAGAAGTAACTTACTCAGGGTCGCAGCAAATCTGAAATAGCTTTAGAAAACAAAATCAGATACCTTGATTCCCAGAACTCTCTCACAGGATAATATTAATCCTAAAATACTAACTATTGCTAACTCTTTCCATTAACAATGTTTTGGGGGACTTCCCTGGCGGTCTGGTGGTTAAGACTGTGCTTCCACTGCAGGGTGTGTGGGTTCCCCTTGGTCAGGAGCTAGGATTGCTGCATGCCATGCGGTGCAGTCCAAAAAAACAACAACAACAACAACAACACAATGTTTTAGAAGGATGAACAAACAAATGGTAACAAACTAAGCAAACAAGAGAAGGTTGAAACCTGGGCCTGTAGGGGGTAGTAAGCAAAAAATCCAAAAATCAAATTAATCTGAGCCACAAAGAATGGCAAAGTATAAAGAATGCGAGGCACCAGGTATCTATAAAAGCAGTGATACAAGCAGGGGTGAAAACAGGAGGATCAGGTGACAGTCTCTGTAAATAACTCAGATCTCCAGATCTCCTCTCTTACAGCATAGGGACAGGCAATTACTCCTTCCCTGACCCAAAAGAGTAAAAGTTTGTAGAACCAAAACTAAAATGGAGTCACTTATGTCAGAGACAAAATGGAGGTGGCCAATGCAGGCGCATTAAAGAAAATGAAACTTTATTTAACATAACTTGCAGGAATTTACAGCTCTCCTCAGAAATCAGCAGAGGATGTCAGTCAATCTCCAAACACTGAGTCTGTTCATGCCATCTTTGGACTTCCTTATTCCCCTGTCTCAGCTATCCTGATCCAAATAAGGAAGAAGACCACTAGGCAAACAATCAGCTGAAAAAGCCAAAAATCTTCCACATTTACCCAATGAAAACCCTTTAGTCTGTGAGCAACTTGAAACTCATTGCTCCCATGGCCTTGAGTTTCCCACCTTGCAGGTCAAAACTGTTGCAATAAACTCATATTTCTGCTTTGTTTTACTCGGTGTGCAGAGTTTGGGTTTTGACAAGTTTAAGTCATATAGTGGCTAAATCACAGAGGATCTGGACCTAGTAATACCAGGCATGGCAGAGGTTGAGGGCAAGTGTCACCAGGAAAATGGGGGATTATGGGAAAATCTACATATTAAATGATGAGACTACCAGCACCTTCTCTCCCACTCAGCTACCAGAATATAGGCTGTGGGGCTGGTACCTCTTGGGCAGAAGAGTAGGAGATTCATGTCTAGAGGAACTGAGTGGCCTGAGAGAAAAGACTTACAGTTACTGACATTTGACTTTAATTTATATTAATAGTTACTGATAACAAAACTCGCTAGTCAAAAATACCTGGCCATATGCTCTGTGCTCTCATTCCATTTTTTTAAAATGTCAAATTTAAATATTATTTTCTGTATTTTACAAAATCTCATTAAGCATTATGTTTATAATTAGAAAAACAATAAAATTTTAAAAATGAAGAATGAATAAGAGTCTTTGGAAATTCTGAATTCTCACAGTAATATGGATCACAAATTTGGTTTCAAATTTGGTAGCAATTAACTTTTTCTTCCCAATGTTTTATTTGAAAGTTTTCAAACCTAAGGAAAAGTTAAAAGAATGATAATTGACATTCACAGTTGTCAACATTTGCTTTATCTCTTTATAATACAATACATACACCACACAAATACTTTTTTTGGGGGGGAGCTGAACACTTTTCAAAATTAAGTTGCAGCTATTATGATATTTACTTCATCCCTAAATACTTTAGTGTGTATCTTCTAAGAACAAGGACACTCTCCTACATAATCACAACACCATTATCACACCCAAGAACTTTAACATTGACAAAATACAATAATACACAGTTGTATTCTAATGTCTCCAACAGTCCCAAAGATGTCTTTTACAGATGTTGCAGGATTCAGAAATTTCAGAATTTTATTTAGAATTTTTAGATTTACAGAATTATGCAACCTTTATCACAGTCAATTTTAGAACATTTTCAGCAGCCCAGTAAGAAAACTTATATCCTTTACCGGTCATCCCCCACTTCTTCCAGTCCTAGGCAGCCACTAATTTATTTTTTGTCTCTATAGATTTGCCTGTTCTGAATATTTCATATAAATGGAATCATACAATATGTGATCTTTTGTGACTAGCTTCTTTCACTTAGCATAATGTTTTCAAGACTCATCCATGTTGTAGCTTTTTATTGCTGAATAATATTCCATTGTATGGCTATACCATATTTTATTTACTCATTCATTAATTGATAGATTCAACTGGCACTTTCATGTCTCCTTTGTAAACAAAAATGGATAGCTAAAGATCTAAACATTGTAGAAAAATCTTTAATGTGGAAGACAAAGACCAAATCAAGCATTTAAATTAGAAATTCAGAGTAAAAAGAGGCAATGCAGGAAAGAGAAGAAAAGTTCAGAAATCTTCAATACTCTAAGATAACAGAAGATATGATATCCATTAAACAAAAATGCAAAGTTATTTAAAAACAAATATTGAGAAAAGACCAGGAGCTCTTATGACTTAATATGATAGGAAATTAAAAGTTGATTGGAATACTGAAAGATAAGCTTGAGGACATTTCCCAGAAGGTAAAACAAAAAATATAGAGGTGGAAAATCAAAGAGAAAATATTTTACTAAGAAAATTAGAGGATCAATTCAAGGGATACAATATACAAATCATATGAGTTCTAGAAACAAAAAAGAGGGAAATTTTCCAAGAAATAGTATGAGAATAATTCCCTGAACTGAAAGACATGAGCTTACAGACCGAAAGGGTCCACTGAATTCTAAAACTATAATGAAAAATGGTCCACACCATCATCATGAATTTTAAAAACTAAGAATAAAGAGATTCTCAAGAAAGAAAAACAAGTCACATACTCAACATCAACACTGGAAGCTACAAGGAGCATTGCCTTCAAAGTTCTGAAGGAAAATGATTTCCACCCTAAAATGCTATCCTTCAGCCGAACTATCAGTTAATAGAGAGGGAAACTAATATCTTTTCAGACATGCATGGTATCATAAATTAACTCCCCATGCTCCTTTTCTCAAGAAGCTATTTTGAATGTACTCCACCAAGATAAGAAAGTAAAAAAACATGATATTTTTAAAACAGAGGATCTACTATAGAAGAGAGGTGAAGGGAATTCCCAGGTTGACGGTAAATGCAAATTTCAGGATGAGAGTTGGGCAGCAGGGCTGGAGTGCAACCAGTCCTGAAAGGAGCAGGATGACAGAGCTCTAGCAGGGCTAGCTCCAAGGGAAAATGAAATGAGTAAGTTACCTGTGTCTGAAGCAGCAGAAAGGAGATCTCTACACAGTTCCGTTAAAGAGTCTGGGGTTGAAACAGTTAACAGGTATACAGAAAACTAAGCAAACAAAAATATAAATTACTACTCCTGGGAAAACAAAAAGTTGTACAAGGAAAAAACATTTACTTTAGTCAGTTTGCTATGTGGAGCAGCTATAAATAATATCAATATAAGTAGATATTAACCTGATAAAAATGATGATTTACCTCTATTAGGAGCATGGGGAAGGGAATAAGTATCTGTCTGGGGATACAGGAATTGCAAGAGTACTATACTAAATCATGTCTTCCACAGCAAGAAGTCAAAAGATAATATGTAAAATAAGAAAGAGTAATATATGCATGTAAATTTAAAATATAATGGTAATTACCAGAAAGAAATGAAATCAGTTGCCTCTGAAAAGAAGGAAGAGTAATTAGGAATGGGGGAGGAAGGCAGGGAACTACTGGCTGTTTCTTATAAGTCTTATAACACTTTGGGTTTTTAAATTATGCATTTGTATTCATGACAAAAAAAACTACATTTTCTGAAATGCCTGGCATATAGTAAATGCTCCAAAAAAATAGAATGGGGACTCTTACCCTTTTATTTAAGTAGCATCTACATTATTATAGAGCATTTTTCTTGGGTATCATCAATGAGGCTATTTTAAGGCATTTCTGCCCAACACATATCATCTTTGAGGATTAGAATTTTTTTTTTTTTTTTGCTGTATGCGGGCCTCTCACTGTTGTGGCCTCTCCCGCTGTGGAGCATAGGCTCAGGACGCGCAGGCTCAGCGGCCATGGCTCACCAGCCCAGCCGCTCCACGGCATGTGGGATCTTCCCGGACCGGGGCACGAACCCGTGTCCCCTGCATCAGCAGGCAGACTCTCAACCACTGCGCCACCAGGGAAGCCCTAGAATTTTTAAAATAATTATATTTCACAAGCAATGACTTTTCAACTACTCTGATAAGAAGTACCTGATCCTCAGTAAGAGTCTCAGCATCCCAGTTGCTGCAACGAAGCAGAAGGGACTTGTCAAGGGGAAAGTTCAAAACAGTCTCAGCGAGTGATTTCAGGCTAAGCCCATTAGAGAGCAAATTGTTTCTACAAGAAATAAATAAAAGCATGTGTCAAAAATGGGAAAGGACAAGAACAGGCAAATCAAAAAAGGTATACAAATGGCCAATAAACAAATGACACATAATCTCACTACATCAAACCAAATAAAAAGTATATACAATTTAAAAATCTATCAGATTACAAAGATTTTTAAAAAATAACTATATCTAGTATTGGTGGAACATAGAATCGCCATCTAATCTAAAATTTGTGCACTGAACATTTGTATAACCTTTATGAAAAACAGTTTGTCAGTAAATAGCTATCAAAATTTTGAACATGAAAATTCTGTGATTCAATAATTCCACTTCTAGTAATTTGTCCTAAGACAAATATACATAAAACAATCTTCAGTACAGCACTATTTATAGTAGCAAAGAACTGGAAACAACCTAACATCCTCAATAGAAGACTGGTTAAATATCCATGCAATCTCTGGGTGTGTGGTTTGGGGTGATCATAAATCTTTACATTTTATACATATGTATATATATATATATATATATGTATATATATATTTTTTGGCTGTGTTGGGTCTTCATTGCTGCGTGCGGGCTTTCTCTAGTTGCAGCGAGTGGTGGTTACTCTTCGTTGCGGTGCGCAGGCTTCTTATTGCGGTGGTTTCTCTTGTTGCGGACCACGGGCTCTAGGTGTGCGGGCTCAGTAGTTGTGGCACATGGGCTCAGTAGTTGTGGCTCGCAGGCTCTAGAGCGCAGGCTCAGTAGTTGTGGTTCATGGGCTTAGTTGTTAGTTGCATGTGGGATCTTCCTGGACCAGGGCTCGAACCCATGTCCCCTGCATTGGCAGGTGGGTCCTTAACCATTGCACCACCAGGGAAGTCCTAGATTTTTTATATTTGAATTGGCTAGTGTTTGTGTATTACTTTTCAAATTTGAAAAATGTGATAAGGCTACTTTCATGGAGGGCGTGATGGTACAATAAAATCAAATAATCTTCTGCTCTTCAAACACTTTCTAATTCAAATAGCTGCAGAGTGGTGAAAAAAATTAATTTACCCAAGGATTGGAGAGTCCAAACAAGGGCTAATGTAAAATTAAGAACACACCAGTCTACAAAAGTGGAGCTGACTTGCTGGTTACCAAGTGAGAGATGAGAGGTTTTAGAGGAGGAAGCTTGGAGGTGGAGGTTCACATCAGTGTTACTGTTACAACATGCACGATTCCCTCAGGTACTGTGGAAAATGAAATCATTATAATGATGAAGAAAAGGAAGTCCTTCCTTACAAAAACAAGCAGTAACTTGATGGATTTCATCACCCCCAAAAGGCAGCACTGACTAAAAAGTTTAAAAAAAAGGTCCAGACACACTTCGGTAAAATATGTAAGGTCATGGTTCAATTAATGGAAATTAAGAATTTGGGGGAGACAAACTTCTTTCCTTTTTTAAAAAATTTTTAAAATCTTTTTATGCTTTCCTTTATATTAGTAATTACAATAGCAATGAATGTTTATTGTTAAAAATTCAGACAACAGAGAAGAGTAATGGGTGAAAAGTGAAAGCCCTCCACCTCCCACTTCCACTCTTCAGGAAGAATGACCCTTATGAGTATACTGTGGCCCCTTCAGACCTTTTTTACAGACAAACAAAAAAACAGATGGTTAGACGGAGGAGCAGATATAGTTTCTTGGTATTTGTTTTTTATTCTGCAACTTGCTCTATCACTTAATGTATCAGGGACCTCCTTCCCTGACAGTAAGCACAAATGTACTTATTACATTCTTTCTAACAGCTGTGCAATTTATCAAGCCTGGGTATTCCATAATCCTTGAAATCATTACCCTCATTGAAAGACAGCACTTAGTTTTTCGTTACTTAATTCCATTTAGGTCATTAGTCTTTTTTTTTTTAATTTATTTATTTATTTATTTATGGCTGCGTTGGGTCTTCGTTGCTGCTGCACGCGGGCTTTCTCTAGTTGCAGGGAGTGGGGGCTACTCTTCGTTGTGGTGCGCGGGCTTCTCATTGCAGTGGCTTCTCCTGTTGCGGAGCATGGACGCTAGGCGCGTGGGCTTCATTAGTTGTGGTGCATGGACTCAGTTGCTCCGCGGCATGTGAGATCTTCCCAGACCAGGGCTCGAACCTGTGTCCCCTGGAGGATTCTTGACCACTGCGCCACCAGGGAAGCCCCATTAGTCCTTTTTTAAACGTCCTATCTGGGAAGGTTTCACATTTTTCGAGAATGGATTAAAAACAAGATGCCACCTTTGCTACTTCAAAGTTTCACTAGGAAAAGTTCCAAAATCATATACAACAATCTCAATAATAAATTATCTTCTGCTAACATATAATAAAAATATAGAGAGTACGAAGAAAAGAGGACAGCATTACCAAGAAAATCTGTGCTCCTCTCCAAAGTCCAATGAAAGTAACTACTTACAGCAAACACCAGGAGCAGCCTATGGCTAAAACCTGAGTATAATTCTTGCACCATAATGTCAAATTTCTTCTACTATATGTCAAAAAATTTTAATTTTACTTCGAAAGTATTCAATAATAAAATAAGAATGTTTAAAGTTTTAATAAGATTTCATTAAAAATGAAGAAACCTGGGCTTCCCTGGTGGTGCAGTGGTTGAGAGTCTGCCTGCCGATGCAGGGGACACGGGTTCGTGCCCCGGTCCGGGAAGATCCCACATGTCGTGGAGCGGCTGGGCCCATGGGCCATGGCCACTGAGCCTGCACGTCCGGAGCCTGTGCTCTGCAACGGGAGAGGCCCCAACAGTGAGAGGCCCGCGTACCACAAAAAAAAAAAAAAAAGAAGAAGCCTGATAAATGCTTCATTCTTATTTCTAGATAAGTTCATGGTCACAGTCAGCTTTGGCCAAATTTTGTTTTTTGACACTTGGCCATTCTGCATTTAGCCAGGTAAGTAAGGGCACTTCTAATTTCTATATACTCATAGAGAGGACTGTAAATGGATAGAAAGAGATCTGGAAGGACAAACCAGTCAGATCATGGTGGTGCTATAGGTGGTAGTGATGATGATGATGATGATGATGATGGACAGTAATAGTTGAAATTTACACAGCACTCTCTATATGTCAAACACCATTTCTAAGTTCTTTACATAGTTTAACTCGTTTAATCCTCACACCAGTCCTATGAGATGGGAACATTATTATTTCTACTTTTCAGATGAGGGAACTGAGGAACAGTGAGGCTTAGTAACTTGACAAAGGTCACGCTGCTGGTAAGAGGAAGACTGGGACTCCCACCCTCACAGCCTGCTCTGGAGTCAGCTCCTGGCCATGATACACATGGCCTCTAATAGCAGAGTAACAGCAGGCAGCTCTGGGGAGGCGGTACCAAAGGAAGGAGGGCCTGACGAAAGGCGGCTTCGGCTGCTGCGCTCCAAATACTTTTACAGAGCTAAGAGAATGTTACAGTAAATATTTCAATGTATTACTTGGGAAAAAATGGATCCTTCATTTATAAGAGTTTCTTTTTTATATATATATAAGAGTTTCATGTACACAAGCCAAACTACTAAACTAAACTAAAATTTCATTTACTACCAAAAAATGATGATAAGCATAGATTTTAATCAGGCCTTCTCTTAGTTTATCAAATCCTCCAGCCCTTCAATATCAGTGGCAGGGAGAAAGGCAGGGAGAGAGGCTGTTTCAGTCCACACTATTAAAATGAGGACCTGTATAGATACATGAGAAGGTAACTGCAGTTTCCTTAAAAAGGGTAGAATTTCCATAGGAATAGAATTCCAAAGGAAAGGGAAATCTCTCCCTCTCAGTAAAGCATTAGGTCTACCACCATTCTGGGCCAAAAGCAGGGTCTGCACATTCAAATGTTGATCAGGATGAGCTGGGTGGGACAGCTGGGAGGGGTGGGGATTCTGGCAAATTGAACAAAGCATGCTCATCTAAGAGGATGATGCTTCCAGCCAACTGCAGCCATCTAGAACTACTGACCTAGTGTAGTCAAATCACCTAATTTTTCAAGAGAAGCCAGGAATACAGATTTTTACATTAAATCTTCTGAATGTAAACTAAAATCTCCCCCAAATATCATGCAGGACAAAAACAAAAACAAAAAATCTGCAACTCTAATTTGCCCAAGGAGCCCATCAGTTTACAACCTGTAGCTTATAGAGACACCTTATTAATGTTTCATCTAAAAAGACCAACTCTAGGTAACTAAAGTTTTCCCAGAAGTTGGAATATTTCCTCACAAATTCAATATGCATCTCAGAAGCCTCTAAGCTTCTAAAGAATTTTAGAGGCTTCATTACTGAGTCTCAGTAATCTACAACTCTTGCTAAAATATTTACCCCACAGCTACAGGAGTTCCAGTATTCATACAAACCATACCTCTGCCTCATGGCTAGGTATCTGAGGTCCAGGCACCCCTTAACGACGAGGCCATAATCTTGCAGAAGCTTGTTGGCATCTTCTGAACATCCTACTCCAACTTTTAAAATTGTGCCATCTGCCAAAATGTCCAGTAACGTTTTTGGTAGTGTCCTTCCTCCACAGATCAGCTTGGGCAAGCGAACCAAGGCACAGAAGCCACTTGGAGAGGCCATTTGAAGGAGTGACAGAGGACTGGCTTTGCCTTCCCAATTCACCTGTAACAGAGGAAAACAGGGCCACAGTTCACACCCCAGCATAGGACCACGTACAACATGAAAGTCTGGCAAAAAAGTCTAAGAGGTACAGTCTTAACTTCCCAGAGGGAACAAGTGACCAGAGTTTGCCTCAAACCTAAGGATGAGCCTTTGCTAACAAATGCAGTGGACTCTAAGAAGCAGCGGCCTAAACAGAGGTTACTGGGGGCCCAAACATGAGCCTAAAATGAGCAGGCCATAAATAGTGACCAGCTGACACAGAGCAGCGCTGGGACACACACTGGCAGAGTCATGTGAGACACACTGGTTTTAAAAAGCTAAGGAAATAAAAGGCTAAGGAGCAGACTGCCAAATGATGATGTACTCTTTTCATTTTCTAGACTCTTTAACATACATATTAGTAACTTGACTCATTTACTTGTCATCACTGCTTCAAGATCCGATTTTTAAAAAGAGGTAGGAAATACAGTACCGTCAGTAAGTGGTATCTGCCAATATAATAAATCATAGGAGCACAGAGTGCTTTCTCAGCATTTTTATGGTCACAAATGCTGTTCATAAAAAAAAATGTAGGGCTTCCCTGGTGGCGCAGTGGTTGAGAGTCCGCCTGCCGATGCAGGGGACACGGGTTCGTGCCCCGGTCCAGGAGGATCCCACGTGCCGTGGAGCGGCTGGGCCGGTGAGCCATGGCCGCTGAGCCTGCACGTCCGAGCCTGTGCTCCGCAACGGGGGAGGTCGCAGCGGTGAGAGGACCGCGTACAGAAAAAAAAAAAAAAAAATGTATATTGAGCATAAGCTAGGATTCTGATATCTTAAGAAATGAAAATAACTTTATATTTTAACTGATCTAGTTTTAATCTTTTTGATGTAATAGATAAATTGGAGAAAGTGCTTAAAGCTAAGGAAATTATTCCCAGAAAAATTTACATACAAAATTCACATTAATGAAAGGTTCCCTAAAGCTATCCACGGAACCCAGGTTAAACATCCAATAAATTCCAATCCTTCTCATTTTCCAGGAGAGGAAATGTAAGGGCTACAGATTAAACAGTTTGACTAAACATGCAGAGATAATGGCAAAGTCAGAAGTGGAACCCAAATTTCCCAATCCGTAGAACAGAGAAGAAACAGTCAAGATAAAGATCACGAAGAGTTGCTGTTAAAAACAAAATTAGGGGGCTCCCCTGGTGGCACAGTGGTTGAGAGTCCGCCTGCTGATGCAGGGGACACGGGTTCGTGCCCCAGTCCAGGAAGATCCCACATGCTGCGGAGTGGCTGGGCCCGTGAACCATGGCTGCTGAGCCTGCGCGTCCGGAGCCTGTGCTCTGCAACGGGAGAGGCCACATCAGTGAGAGGCCCGCGTAATGCAAAAAAAAAAAAAAAAAAAAAAAAAATTAGGAGGGACTTCCTCCTCGACTTCTACTTCAGTGCTAAGTAAAACCACGGTTTAACTCAGAAAAGCTTTAGGATTCCTCTTCTCAGGCATTGCTTTATCATATCCTCAAATGGAAACATGCCAGTTTGATTTCCAAAGTGTCTATTTCTTGGAAGGTCAACAAGACCCAGAAGAAACTTGACTACTGGTTCCTATTCTATAACAATTCATCTGGATGTGGCCAAATCACTTTTTTTAATTAAAGCGTAATTCCCTCCCTCTGTAATACTGGCTCTCTCCAAGGAAAAGCAGAAAATCTCTACTTCTAATATTTAGCACTGCTAATTTGACATAATTCTCACTGATAATTCCTAAGGTCAGATATTTGAAAATCTTTTCAGTCAAGTTCCGTTGTCTAAATACATTAAATAAATAGCTAGCTAGCTAGATAAGTTGTCCTTTTAATACTGTTTCTGGATTGTGCTTAAGATCCACTGTATTATAATTAAGGTTTTTCCACTAGGAATCCAAATGTTTATGATTCCAATAGGTACCCAATTTATACTGAATGTATGATTGGAAGAATATTGCTTCTAGCAGACTCAATTTGGCTTAAAGAATAAGGTATCTAGTCTTTGTTTTGTGGGGGGGGCTGTGTCAGGTCTTAGTTGCAGCACATGGGATCTTCGTTGTGGCATGCGGGATCTTTAGTTGCAGCATGTGGACTTCTTAGTTGCGGCATGAAGACTCTTAGTTGTGGCATGCAAACTCTTAGTTGTGGCATGCATGCGGGATCTAGTTCTCCCACCAGGGATTGAACCCGGGCTCCCTGCATTGGGAGCATAGAGTGTTACCCACTGGACTACCAGGGAAGTCCCAATAATAAGATATCTAGTCTTAATTTCTTATATTTCCCCCTTTTGCCAACATCTTTTTGCCTTGACATCACTTACCACCCATGGAAAATAATGAAACCCTTGGCTTACCAACATTGTATTTAATAGGAAAAAAACCCACATTTTAATTTCATTAGCATTATGTAATCCAGGGGTCACTGGGTTTTTTGTTTGTTTTTTGATTAGTCGACTCCTAAGAAATGTTTGGGACATACACAATATATGTACATATGCATTTATAAATCATATAAACGTAGTACTATACTAACGTGTTAAGACATTATGAAATACACACGAAAGTAAAAATTTTAAACGAATGATGCCATCAATCATTGTAGACAAAATTTCTAACACTTTTTTCTGTATTTCAGTGATTCACTCACAGAGGACTAGTTTAGGGATCCTCCTTCCTGAGGGCCAGTGATCATCCATTTTAGCTTCAGGGATCTTACAAATCCAGAGCAAATAAAACATTATGGAAAAGTCTGTGATTCTTTAAATGACCCCACAATGGCAGCAGGGAGCAAAAAATAATCTGAGACCATATTCTGGGCTGGAACAAGGTTAACTAATAAACATCCCTATCGGTGGAGTTTATGTGTCAGTTAAATTAGACCATGGCTTTGAGACAGGAATGAGCTTGTCCTGTTCAAGTGACAGAATGAAGGCTCAATGAAGCTGGAAAGTAGTAAGAGGAAGAGAAAAGGAGACTAAATCAGAGATACTGAGAGAGGCAAGAGCATGTGAGTCCTTAAGAACACATTAGTAATTAAGACATCATGGTTTTATAAGAAGCAAGGGAGGCTTTTCAAGCAGGGGACTGATATGATCAGATTAGCATTTTTAAAAGAGCACTTTGCTTACTCTATGGAGAAGGGATCATAGGTATATGAGTCCAAGTAGGGAGGCCAGTCAGGAGGCTACTGCAAAGGTCCAAATAAGAGACTCTTGAGGGTTGGACTAGGAAGGAAGTAGAGGAGATGTAGAGAAGTATATGGATGCAAAATCTATTTTGGAAATAACAAGGGTAATACTTCCTAAATCGAAATGAAGGGTTAATAGTAAGGACAAAGGAGGGGACTTCAGGCAAGCCTGAAGCCTGGACCTGCAGAAGGATGCTCTTGGGAAAATGACCTTCACTTCATTCAGTCTTTATTACACCAATTACTTTGCACCTGTTAAGCAAGGCAGTCTACAGCCAGAGACTCCAGAAAAAATCAGGCAGGAGTCAGGGGCCAGAAATCTATTTAACATCTCCCTCTCCCCAGGAAAAAGGCAATAATAGCTTCTAAAACATGGCAGAATCCTCATTTTATACAGGTGCTTTATCCATAGTTACACAGCACCATGGGTAACCCGGGGGAATCTGGAAACACATACCTCTATCTGGTAGAATGCTGTGTTATTTCCTGCTTTCTATAACCACTTCTTTGAATTTCCACATATTTTGCCATTAAAGAAACTTAACATATTATAACTGCCTTTTTGTGTCTGACTTTCAATCATATCACTTCTGTTAGACAAACCTTAGCAGAGAGGATGTATCTCTTGATTTTTATCTTAAAGGTGGAGAAGACTAGGGATAATACAGGTTTGGGAAGAAAAACCGAGAGGTCTGTTAGGAACATGTTAAGTCTGAGATGACTATTAGACATTCAAGGGAGATGTCAAGTAGACAGGTGGATGTAAAGGGCTGGAGTTCTAATTTTGAGAGTCTTCAGCCTATCAACGACATTTAAAGCTACAAAATTAGATGAGGTCACTTAGAAAAAGAATATAAATCAGAGGACATAAATTAGCGGTCCTTGGACCTGTCTACTGACCCACAGATGTTTAATATTATATATTTCTTTGATCTCCACATTTAAAAAACTTGTGCCAGAACTTTTAAATTGCAGTGGAGTTCACATTTTTAAAAAATCTATATATCGAGTTTCTTTTTAAAGAACTGGACAATCTGGCAACACTTGGCTTGAACTGTATAGCAGCTTCCTCGTTTATATAAGGCATGAATTCTCTAATTCACCATAATGTCTTCTCAACACTGAAGCCAACTGTCATTTCCCATTTATCATTGTATTTGTAAACCACTGTTTTTCAAGCAAAGAAATATTTCTCAGGATCCATGTCTCTATAAAACTAGGAAAATGGAAGATAGATCACAGAGGCCTTGTGTTTAAAGGATAAAGGGAGGGGGCATACTTCTTGATGAAATTGAAGAATACTCCTATGCATTCGAAAATGCAAACAATCACTCTACATTGTTCATTTACATTTCCTGTCTGGACCTTGTAGGCATCTGAGTTTGCAGTCCCTGGGGTGGATACAGAAGAGACCAAGCCTAAGTCAACTCAATATTTGGATGTGAGGTAGAAGGGGGATCAGAAAAGGAAAAAGAGGAAAGAACAGTAAGACAGGAGATAGGAGAGTATGATGGCATGAAAGCCAAAGAGAATGTCTCATGAAGGAATTATGCAGATGCTTTTGAGAGCTAGAATAACATGAGTCCAAATAAGTGTCCACTGGACTGGAAAACAAGAAAGCCATCAACTTCATCCGTTTCAGTGGAGTAGTATGGTAGGATGTCAGATTAGAGTAGGTCAAAGAATAAATGGAGAATAGCAAATTATACCCAAACAAGTAGATGAAAAGAAATAATAAAGAGCAGAAATCAGTGTAATGGAACATAAACAAAAAATAAAGATCAACAAAGCCAGAAGTTGGTTCTCTGAAAAGACTAATAACACTGATAAACCCATGGAAGGAGTAATCAAGAAAAAAAAAGAGAAGCAAATAAGCATTGTCAAAAATGTCCTTACAAGGGCTTCCCTGGTGGCGCAGTGGTTGAGAGTCTGCCTGCCGATGCAGGGAACATGGGTTCGTGCCCTGGTCCGGGAAGATCCCACATGCCACGGAGCGGCTGGGCCCGTGAGTCATGGCCGCTGAGCCTGCGCGTCCGGAGCCTGTGCTCCACAACGGGAGAGGCCACAACAGTGAGAGGCCCACATACCGCAAAAAAAAAAAGAGAAAAAAAAAGAAAAAAATGTCCTTACATATCCATCAGATAGGAAAAAAAAAAATGTCACTGGATATTATAAACAAGTATAAGCCTGTAATTTAAAAATTTGAAAGAAGACATATTTAGATGAAAAATAAAATTTATCAAAACAGACATGAAGAAGTAGAAAATATGAATAGCCCCAAAACTATTTTAAAAATTGTATTCATAATTCAAAAACTTCCCTCAGAAGAAAACTCCAGATGGCTTCACCAGTAGATTCTAATCAAACATTTAAGGAAAAAAGAATGGCAGTCTTACACAAACTCTTCCAGAGAACACAAAAACAAGGAACAGCCCTAACTTGTATGAGGCCAGCATAACATTTTTATCAAAATCTGACAAGGTCATTTCTAGAAAGGAAAATTATAAGCCAATATCACTCATGAATATAGATTATTTTTAAAACACTAGTAAAGTGAATCAGCAATGTATAAGGAGAATAAGACATCATGACCAAGTTGGATTTATTCTAGGCATTCAAAAATCAATGTATTTTCACCACAAGAACAGAATAAAGGAGAAAAACTACATACTCATCTCAAGAAATTCAGAAAAGGCACCTAATAAAATTCAACAACTATTCATAATTAAAAAAAAACTTTTTTAAAATTGAAGTATAATTGATTTACAATATTGTGTTAGTTTCAGGTGTACAGCAAAGTGATTCAGTTTTATATATACATATGTATATATATATATATATATATATATATTTCAAATTATTTTCCATTATAGGTTATTATAAGATATTAAATCTAGTCCCAAGGATACACTAAATCCTTGTTGCTTATCTATTTTATGTATAATAGTTTATATCTGTTAATCTCATACTCCTAGTTTATCCTTCCTCCACCCCCTTTCCCCTTTGTTAATCATAAGTTTGTTTTCTATGTCTGTGAGTCTATTTGTCTTGTATATAGATTCAGTTATCATTTTTAGATTCCACATATAAGTGATATCCTATTAATATTTGTACTTCTCTGTCTGACTTACTTTACTTAGTATGATATTCTCTAGGTCCATTCTTGCTGCTGCAAATAATATCTCATTCTTTAAAAAAAAAAAAAAAAAACTCTTGGGAATTCCCTGGTGGTCCAGTGGTTAGGACTCCACACTTTCACTGCCAAGGGCCCGGGTTCAGTGCCTGATCAGGGAACTAAGATTCCACAAGCTGTGTGGTGCAGCCAAAACAAAACAAAACCAAAAAAACTCTTAAGAAACCAAGAATAGAATTGAATGTATTTAATCTGTAAACAAACCTACTGCAGATATCGTACTCAATATGAAAACGTTGAAAGCTGTCATTCTGAGACAGAGAATAAGTCAAGGATGCCTACTGTCACCACTCATACTGAGCACTATATTGAGATCCTCGCCAGTTCAGCAAGGCAGGAAAAGAAATACAAAGTGTAAGGACTGGAAAAAAAATTGTCACTTCACAGATAATATAATAGTTTATATAGAAACCCAAAAGAATCTACAAGTAATTAGAATTAATAAGTGAGTTTAGTAAGTTCCTTAATATAAGAGAAATACATATAAAGTTACATTTCTATATACCAGAAAAAAACACAACTTTAAAAAAAAATTTATTTATTTATTTTTGGCTGCATTGGGTCTTCGTTGCTGTGTGTGGGCTTTCCCTAGTTGTGGTGAGTGGGGGCTACTCTTCATTGTGGTTCGCAGGCGTCCCATTGTGGTGGCTTCTCTTGTTGCGGGGTACGGGCTCCAGGTGCGCAGCCTTCAGTAGTTGTGGCGCACGGGCTTAGTTGCTCCACGGCATGTGGGATCTTCCCGGACCAGGGCTCAAACCCATGTCCCCTGCATTGGCAGGCGGATTCTTAACAACTGCACCACCAGGGAAGTCCCACAACATTTTTTAAGATTTCATTTATAACAGAATTTTTTTTAATCACAGAAATCTACAAATATATTGAAGTTAAAGATCTAAATAAATATTCTTAGATTATAAAACTCAGTACTGGAAAGAAGTCAATTCCCCACAAACTGATCTATTGATCCAATGCAATCTTAATCAAAATATCAAGAAATTTTTTTTGGTAGAACCTGAAAAGCTGATTCTAAAATGTATAACGAAATGCAAAGGACCAAGACTATCCAAGACCCTCCGGGAAAAAAACAAGATAGAAAGTCTTGCTGTGGCAGATAGCAAGAGTCATTATAAAGCAACAGTAACTAAGACAGTTTGAGATCACTGGTGGAAGAATAGAAAAATGGACTACTAGAGTATCCAGAAATAGATCTATTCATATAGAGATACGTGTTTTGGGACTTCGCTGGTGGTGCAGTGGTTAAGAATCCACCTGCCAATGCAGGGGACAAGGGTTCGAGCCCTGGTCCGGGAAGATCCCACATGTCGCAGAGCAACTAAGCCCGTGAACCCCAACTACTGAGCCTGCGCTCTAGAGCCCATGAGCCACAACTACTGAGCCCACATGCCACAACTACTAAAGCCCACGTGCCTAGAACCCGTGCTCCGCAACAAGAGAAGCCACTGCAACGAGAAGCCCGCACACCACAACAAAGCGTAGCCCCGGCTCGCTGCAACTAGAGAAAGCCCGCACCCAGCAACAAAAACCCAACGCAGCCAAAAAATAAATAAATAAATAATTTATTTTCAAAAAGAAAATGAAAAAAAGAGATACCTGTTTTATAGTAAAGTGGCGTTGCACACCAGTGAGATTTATCTTTTCAATCAGTGGTGCTAGGACAATTGGATATCCATAAGAAGAAAAAATGAAACTCAACCCTACCTCACATCATACACACACACACACAAAAATCAATTCCAGATAGATTATAAATCTAAATATGCAATGTTAAAACCACAAAACTCCGGCTTCCCTGGTGGCGCAGTGGTTAAGATTCCACCTGCCAATGCAGGGGACACAGGTTCGAGCCCTGGTCCGGGAAGATCCCACATGCCATGGAGCAACTAAGCCCGTGCGCCACAACTAGGAAGCCTGCACACCTAGAGCCCATGCTCCGCAACAAGAGAAGCCACCGCAGTGAGAAGCCCACACACCATAACGAAGAGTAGCCCCTGCTCACTGCAACTAGAGAAAGCCTATGCACAGCAACAAAGACCCAACACAGCCAAAAATAAATTAAAAAAAAAAAAGACTGGTAAGAATCTGAAAAAGAATTTATTGATGTCTCTCTGTAAGTGAATCAAGTGGATGTATAGCAGCAAGAAACACAGCATTGAAAATCAGCTATACACCATTATAAAAATAAATTCAAAAAAAAAAAAGACAGTGAGAAATTCTTACAGAATTCGTTCAGGGGCTGTGGTGCAACCTGGACAGACCACATCTAGACCCACAGCTGGATGGGACCCAAGGCTGGACACTCGTGGGGCTGAGAGGCTTGGTGAGGATGGGCCAGCAAATGCAGCCCCTTTAGAGTAATACTGCCTGGTCCCCATTCCATGGGTCCCAAACCTCCAGGTGCTGGGGACCCTTCCTACAGCTAAAACATGCATGGGACACCCAGAGGATGGTACACCAGCTGATTGGGAAGAGTTTGAAAAAGGCACCTCATCTCCTCATCTCCTGGTGGTCGGGTTCCCCCCTCCAGCCTCTTTCCTAACAATCTCCCCACTTGGGGAAGTCAGCACTTTCAACATCCTGTTTCACACAGTTTGGAATTTGTCCAGAGGATGAAGTGGAAGGGGGGGAACCAATGAGAGACAAGCCCTAGTTGTTTGGACAGGCACATGCCACTCTAATTTCCAATCAGGAAGAGGAACTGACCAAAGGCTCAGCCTGCCCCCGGAACCGGAATAGGGCTTGAAGCAATCCTGCTGTTTTGTGGCCAGTTCCCAAAACAACAAGTTGAAAAATGGAGCTCAGGGGCACTGCAATTCAGAAAACTGCAGGGTTGTAAATGATACCTATTGTCGAAAAATGTCTTGAGGTAAGTCATCGAAAAGGACTTGTAAGCAAGGAAGAATTGCAGGAAAGGGATTTCAAGAGGTAGATTGGACCTGCCATTAAAGCACATGAAAAGCGGCTGAACTTCGCCAATGATGCAGTTGGCCAAAAAGGGAATATGCGTTTTTCCTGATATTCAGTAAAAAAGCATACGCCCTTTTTGGCCAACCAAACAGGTGGACAATGCAAATCAACACTACAAAGAGGTATCACTTCGCATCAGTCAGAAGGGCCATCCTCACAAAGTGTAAAAACCTGAAATGCAGGACAGCGCCCACTCTGGAGGAGTGTATTGTGTTTAATAAAAAATCTAAAAAACAGAGCTACAGAGCATATGGCACTTCCACTCATGGGCGTATATCTTGGGAAAACCAAAAATCGACAGGACACAGCCATCCCAACGTTTAGTGCTGCTCTGTTTACAAGAGCCTTGACTTGGATACAATCTCAATGTCCTTGTAAGGAAAAAATGGATAACGAAGATGTGGTACTTATGTACTATGGAATATTACTCAGCCATGAAATCAGTGAAATAAGGCCAGTTGCAGCAACTTGGGTGGACTCAGGTATGATCATTCTAAGTGACATAAGTCAGACAGAAAAAGAGACTTATCATAAGTTATCACTTATAGGTAGAATCTAAAAATGGCTACGCGTGAACTAAATTACAAAACAGAAACAGAGTCACACATTTAGGGTTTCCCTGTTGGTGCAGTGGTTAAGAATCCACCAGGGGGGCTTCCCTAATGGAGCAGTGGTTGAGAGTCCACCTGCTGATGCAGGGGACATGAGTTCCTGCCCTGGTCCGGGAAGATCCCACATGCCACGGAGCAACTAAGCCTGTGCGCCACAAATACTGAGCCTGTGCTCTAGAGCTCGCGGGCCACAACTACTGAGCCCGCATGCCACAACTACTGAAGCCTGCATGCCTAGAGCCCGTGCTCTGCAACAAGAGAAGCCACTGCAAGCCCGCACACTGCAACAAAGAGTAGCCCCCACTTGCCACAGTTAGAGAAAACCTGCATGCAGTAACGAAGACCAAACGCAGGCAAAAATAAATAAATAAAATAAGCAAATTTATATATTAAAAAAACCCCAAAAAACTCAAAGAAAATAACATAGGAGAGTATATTCATGACTAGGGATAAGGTAAGATTTGTTACACAGCACTATATAGATCTTCTGCTCATCAAGCTTTAACAATAAAAGAATGTAAAGGCAATCCACAGAATGGGGCAAGACATTTACTGTACACTTAACTCACAAAGTGTTCATAACCAAAATATATAAAGAACTAGAAATCAGTAAGAAAAAGACAACTCAATAGAAAAAGAGGCAAGAGACATGAACAAGTACTCCATAAAAGAAGATATCAAAATGATCAATAAAATATAGAAAGATGCTCAATCTCAGTACTGGTCAGGGACATGCAAGTTAAAACCACAATGAAATATTACTACACACCCATTAGGATGGCTAAAATTTTAAAATCTGACAGTACCAAATGTGGACAAGGACATAAGACAAAGCGAATTTTCATACAGTCTTGGTGAGAGATTAAACTAGTAGAACCACTTCTGAAAACAGCTAGAAACAATGGGTACACTCATTACTACTGATGAGGGTAAACTAGTTAAAACAACCTTGGAAAACAATTTGGCATTATGTATAAAAGTTAAAGATATATATATACAAACTCTATGACCTAGAACTCCACTCATAGATACATATGCCCAATAATAATAAGTGCATTTGTTCACTGCAGCATTCTTTGTAAGAGCCCCAAACTGTAAACCACCCAAAAGTCCATCAATATTAGAATGGATGAATAAATCATGATATATTTACACAATGGACATATGGCAATGAATCACAGTCACACACAACATGGGTAAATCTCACCAACGTAATGTTGAACAAAAGAAGCCAGACACAAAATACACACTTGATAGTTTCATTTACATTAAATTTAAAAAGCAGACAAAACTCAATTATCGTGCCTAGGCATGCATGTTTAAGTAGTAAAAGTATAAAGAAAAACACAAAAGTAAATACCATAAAATCAGGATAATAGTAACCCTTGGTGGGAGGACAGTGATTCCTAGGGGAGCTTGTGATCTTCAAAGAGAATTTAAAAATTGATATATGATACCAATCCTTACATCCAGGATATCTCTCTGAATCCCAAACAGGAAATACAGAAAGATAACAACACTAGTCTCATAACAGCAAATCTTCAGAACCAGCAACTCAAAAAGATCTTAAAAGGAGCTGCCAAAAATTAGATTACCTATAAAGAATCAACATTTACACTCACAGTTATTTTCAACAGCAGCAATGGAAGCCAGAAGAAAGTGGAATGCGATCTTGAAAATGATAAGTTGCTAAACTAGAATTTCATATCCAGTGAAAATATCTTCAAAGATCAAAAGCAAAATAAAGACACTTTCAGAACAATAATAATTAAGTTTACTATCAATGACCCCTCAAGAAATGAACTTCTAAAGGACAACCTTAAAGAGAATGATGCCAGAAAGTTCTGAGATATAAGGAAGGATGAGCAAAGAAAAAGGTAAACACTTTGGTAAACTGAAACAAATACTGACTGTGTAAAACAAGAACAAAAACAATAACTAAGAAAATACTTACACAAAAGTGAATGAAAGAGAAAACGAATCAGAAATGGAAGAATGAAAAGAAGGAGGATGGATGGAAGTTCTTCTGTGGCAGCAATCAGAGAAATGCGATCACACCTGAAGGGAATGTGGCATCAGAAGAAGTTCAATACATTCCAAAGCCATAAGGAACTGGGTTTTGGATTATTTGCCACTTTAACTTACTCTGCTACAGTGATTAAACACATTATTATTAAATCGATTGCATTACTATTCACTTCAGACTACCCTGTCGTTGCTGCAGTTATACTTCACTTGGTAGGATAATCAAGGTGTTTGGCAAATGTGAATTTTCCTAATCTACTAAAGCTCACTGTTTACTAATGTTTTCTTCTATGGTTGTTGGTGTAAATATGTCTAAAATGATATAGAAATATGTTTATTTCTAAAATGATATAATTCTTATACACAATAAACAAAAAGTGCCCAATCCTTTCCTGATGGCCCAAGGTCATTGGTATAAACTACTGCTATTGCTGATATAAAGAAATACCCTCGAGAACTCCCTGGCGGTCCAGTGGCTAAGACTCCAAACTTTCAAGCAGAGGGCACAGGTTCAATCCCTGGTCAGAGAACTAAGATTCTGCAAGCCGTGCAGTGCACGGCCAAAAAAGAAAAAAAAAGAAATACCCTCAGTAGCTCCATAAGGCCTTATGTGACTACTAAACTTTTCCCACACTGTCAGGTGTTCTCTTCTTGGTCATCACTGTATTGGCATCTTTAGTTCCTCCTACCAACCTGTGATCTGATTTTGTGGCAGCAATTCTGCTTAGGGCCTCTTTTGATTACATTTCCTGGCTCTTGACTGTATTCCAGATACCCAGAAGACATAGATCACAGAATTTTGGCAAGGTATTATGCTGAATTAATAAGAGATGATAACTGTGACTTATTTATATTTTATAGTATCTTCTGTTGCAAGGAGATTAAAGTTCACTCTGTGAATCAGAATGACAGAAGAGTAGGTGTACCATATTATCCTCATCACAACTATGTAACAACTCCCCCAAAGTAATAGCTATTAGAAAAATTAACCATGGTTAAGGAAGACCAGCTCAAATGCTGGTTACTAGTTTCATAGCCTTGGGCAAGTAACTAAACCGTTTAACACTTCCTATCTGTAAAGAAATAATAACAGTATCTTCCTACAAAGGATTATTGTCAAAATTAAATGAGATGATGAAAAAAAAACCAACATAATACCTGGCTTAGAGTAAATAGTGTCTAGCACTTAAACTATTATCTTTTTAAATCCCAATTTGTGTAATAAACACATATTTAACTAGACTTCCTTAACTATCTTCTCCATGGCATCCTATGAAAATACTATTAAAAATATTAACAGTAGCTAATATATAATGAGCAGTTACTCTCTGTTAAAACTGTGCTGAAGTCTATATAGGGATTATCTATTTGAATCCTTTAAAAAGCCCTGGGCGGTAGATACCATTACACCCCCGCTACAGATAAGTACACTGAGGCTCAAAGAGGTTAAGTACTTGTTCAAGTTCACAGAATAAGTGGTGAAAATGGACTCATGTAGCTCAGACTCCAGAATCCATGATTATAAGCACTTCCCTATCCTGAGAACAGAAGCCGCTTCTCCTTCTGCTAAAATCTATTTATAAATAAGTTGAGAACAAGCTAATTCTCCTTTAATCGTATCCTCGATTTGACTATTCAAGGTCCCCAGCTGGAAAAGCAGAAAAGATACGTTTCATTTTTGCTTTTTAACTTACCCACTCACAGTCGATTCCAAGCACTGGAAAATCTTCTAACTCACTCCTAAGCAAGGGCTCAATTTGATCCCACTCCGCCTCCTGAGACACAGTCGCCACCTTTGCTCCAAGGATCCTCTCTTCCCATGAGGCTCTGGGGGCACTGGAGTGCTGCTGCTGGTCCTCTGCTGGAGCAGGCCACTCTCTCCTGCCTGGCACTTTCGGCTGCTGATGTGACACCTGCTGCTGGGTCACACGACTTGCTTTACTCCTCCGGCGCTGGATGCCTTTCCACAGGACATACCCCCCGACAGCCATACCAAGAAGGGTGGTCACTGTCAAAGCCACTAAGTGTTTAGACATCTTCAACTTTTCTGTTGTTTAGGAAAGCATATCACTAATCCCACAATCTGCAAAACAAATGGCAACAATATATTCACATACAGAATTTAAAGCTCCACGGACACAAGTCCCCCACCACCACCCCACAAAAATTGCGTTCACAATCCATGTGCTCACAAACTAAAAAAATTGCTACAAATTTCCACATGAAACAGTGATATTTTAAAATATTTTCCCCCTTTTGTATGTCCTGTACTCCACCTCTATTTCCATCCAAGAAAAACCTCCTGCCCTCTACCAGTTGCCCAGGGCTCTCTTAATCCTATAAAATCACATCAATCAAAACAGAATAAACTAGACTCTTACTTCCACTTGCTGATTTACTGTGAGTAAATTTTAGTTAATGGATCTTCCTCAGGGTGTTTGTGTTTGAACCTTCAATCTCTAAGAGTTGAATGGAAACATCTGCTTTGCAATTTTAAAAAAATCTAGGGCTTCCCTGGTGGTGCAGTGATTAAGAGTCTGCCTGACAGTGCAGGGACATGGGTTCGAGCCCTGGTCCAGGAAGATCCCACATGCCGCGGAGCAACTGGGCCCGTGTGCCACAACTACTGAGCCTGCACTCTAGAGCCTGTGCACCCCAACTACTGAGCCCACGTGCCACAACTACCGAGCCTGTGAACCTAGAGCCCGTGCTCCACAACAAAGAGAAGCCACCACAATGAGAAGCCCTCGCACCGCAACGAAGAGTAGCCCCTGCTCGCCACAACTAGAGAAAGCCCGTGCGCAGCAATGAAGACCCAATGCAGCCAAAAATAAATAAATAAATAATTTTAAAAAACGAATCATCAGCAAGTGGTAGGGGGAACTTTTACTTTTCTAGGAGGCGTGGCTGGTGAGGGATGGAGCAAACAGGCTTGAGTACACATGGATTTTCCCTTGCTCCAGAGGTCTCGGTAGTTCTCCATGGAAACACACTCAGTTATTGAGGGTAAGCTAGGACAGTACAAAAGGGAAGACAGGACTAGAAAAGTAAAAGAAAAGAACAGAACTTAGAGAGCCAGGATGTTCAGGAGGAGGCTGCAAATTGAAATGTCCACAGGGTCCAAACAGGATAACACAAGTAAGTGAAGCAAGCCAAGTGCAAGAGAAAACTGACACAGACATCCTATTAAATATGTAGGAACTGTCTTCCTTTCTATCACAAAATAGCCTCTTTTCCATATTTTGTACGTGAAATAAAACTCATATTTTATGGCAAGACAAGAAAAATTTAAACAAAAAAATTTTTTCTATCTTTTGGTCTCCTCTCTCCTCCCACTGTGCACTGTGTATCTACATTATGCATTAACCTAACCTTCCCCACTGACAGAAATACCTGCTCAACCACAAAGAGCAATATTCTAGCATCAATAAAACAACTCCTTAAAGATGCCATTCCTTCTTGATCTCATAAGGGGTCATATGGCACTTAGATCTGGATTATGTAAACTGCCAATAATACAGCATTTGATGTACAGCCTCTGTCTCAAAAAACTTATATAACTGCGCCTTGACTTCTAAGGGGTGGAACAGGTCTCAGAGCTTTCTGAGATGCTCTTCCTGGGTTATAATCCTCAAATTTGGCTCAAATAAAATCTTCCATTTCTTTCTTAGACCCACTGATTAATTTTTTCATCAATGCTTACAATGTGGTTTTTCTCCCTCTATCTCTTATTTTCCTATTTTTGACAGAAAAATAGGCATATACAACTATTTCTGTACTATTTTAAAAAACAACTGTAAATGTGTAACAATAAATGGTAAGTGGCCTTTGGCCTCAATAATGGAGAGAAAATATGGGAGAGCAACCATTCAGAACAAGCTGTTGATCCTGTTTGTGAAGAAGGCCCAGTGTGGTCAGATTATCCTGATTATCCTGATTACTCAAGAAAAGTTAAATATCTGAATTTTATGTGAAATATCACCATTTTTAAGTGTTAGCAACAAATTTAGAGTTTTTGAAACATTGTGCCAACCAAATAAAAACATTTTGGGCTCTGGGTTACCCATCTGTAGGCTCTGACCTAAAATCTATACTGCCCAAAGACACAGTGACCTATTAGACCCTGCCTACACTTCGCTATGGCTGAGGGTTTCCCATTCAATGGGAATTCCTTTTTTTTTTTTTTTTTTTTGATATGCTGTGGGGCATGTGGGATCTTAGTTCCCTGACCAGGGATTGAAGCCGGGTCACAGTGGTGAAAGCCCCCTGGGATCTTAACCACTAGACTACCAGGGAACTCCCAATGTGTACTACTTTTATCAATTTTTAAAAGCATCAACAACAAATTTTTTAAAATAATTTAATATTTAAAACAACCCCGGGCTATAATTATGCCTACAGAGACATTCAGCAATGGAGAGGAAAAATGGAATCACAACAATTATTACAGTACTAATGAAAACAATAAAATGGCTATGCTGTTTTTAAAATATTTACTTTTTTGCAGAAACTATGCTTAAGTATTCATATGTACTTTCTCCAGCACTTTTATTGAAGAGGAAACTGAGACTTAATGAGATTAAAGAACTTGCATAGAGAGATTTCTAGTTAAAATACTCTGAGAAGACATAAAAACCCTTCCCTTTCTCACTCTAAACAATACAAATGTTGGAGAAAACATTAAAAAGATAATAAGGGGCTTGTCTGGTGGCACAGTGGTTAAGACTCCATGCTCCCAATGCAGGGGGCCCAGGCTCGATCCCTGGTCAGGGAACTAGATTCCACCTGCTTGCTGCAACTGAGTTCACATGCCACAACTAAGGAGCCGGCAGGCTGCAAGTAAGGAGCCCACCTGCCATAACTAAAGAGCCCACATGACGCAACTAAGACCAAACACAATCAAATAAATAAATAAATAAACAAATATTTTTTAAAAAGATAATAAAAGTTTAATACACAGTTAAACTTAAAAAGAAGAAAGGGAAATCATCAAGTGTCAGAAATGGAAGAAGGGAACCCACAGCGGGTAGGAGATAAAGCTGGGCAGAGACCAGAACTCATACCAGCCCCAGTGCTGGAGAATATCACCAGCCCAGGGACAGAAGTCTAGGCCACAGGCCCAGGGCACAGTGGAGATGCAGGAGAGTGTTGCCTTGTCCATGAACAAGAACTTTTAAGTGTTCACTTACTATGGCCCAGTCAAGACACCTGCCCGAGGCTGAGAATATGAACACAGTCCCTTGAAGATCGGCCAAAGTGGTGAAGTAGAAAGACCCTGAGCTCACTTCCTCTCACAAGCACACCAAAACCACAACTGTTTGCAGAACAACCATCTATGAAAAAGACCAAAACCTCCCAGAAAAGATCGTCTACCACTAAAGACACAAAGAAGGAACCACAAGATGAGTAGGAGGGGACATGATATAATCAAGTCCCATACTCCAAGGTGGGCAACACACAAACTGGAGAATAATTATAGTGCAGACGTGGGAATTCCCTGGTGGTCCAGTGGTTAGGACTCCGTGCTTTCACTGCTAAGGGTGTGGGTTCGATCCCTGGTCACAGAACTAAGATTCTACAAGCCACGTGGTCAAAAAAAAAAAAGTTATAGTGCAGAAGTTCTCCCATAGAAATGAGAGTTCTGAGCCCCACGTTAGGCTCCACAGCCTGGGGGTTCTGCACCAGGAAGACTAGGCCCCAGATCATTTGGCTTTGAAGGCCAGCTGGGCTTAATTTCAGGAAGAACTGTGGGAAATACAACTTCATTCTTAAAGGGCACACACAAGATCTTACATGCACCAGGACTCAGGGCAAAAGCAGTAACTTGATAGGAGTCTGAGTCAAACTTACCTGCTAGCCTTGGCGAGGTGGGGAGCCGGCTGCAGCTGACAACAGCTACATTTGGCAGCTCAGTCACATTTGGAAGCCAGTGCTGGTGGGCGTGATCTTGGGCTCCTCCCTCTAGCCATTAGAGCCAAGACCTAGCCCCATCCAATAGTCTGTAGGCACCAGTGCTGGGATGCCACAGGCCAAACAACTAACTGAGTGGGGACACAGCCCCACCCATAAGCAGACAGGCTTCCTAAAGTCCTCCTGAGCCCACAGCCTCCTCTAGACACTCCTCTAGACAGGGCCTTGCCCACCAGAGGGCCAAAACCCAGCTCCACCCACCAGTGGGCAGACATTGGCCCTGCCCTCGAGGAAGCCTGCACTAGCCTCTAGACCAGCCTCAGCCACCAGGGGACAGACACCAGACACAAGAAAACCACAATCCCACAGCCTGTGGACCTAGCCTGCCCACAGCAGGCTAGACCCTACCCTGGGACCAGCTGGGCCCTGGCCCTGTGTGCTAGCAGGCCAACACAAGCTTCGGGACACCTCAGACCCCATACCAACTGTGTCAGGAATCGCCACCTCCCCCCCAACCAATGATCTAAAACAAGCTCTGGGATCCCTGGACCCTGCAGCCAGACTCCAGGAACTGGCTCTGCCTGCCAGTAGTCCAACAGTAACCTCAGGCCCTAGCTTCACTCTCCAGTGGGCAGGCAACAACCCTAGAGTCCTCCGGACCCTGACTCCACCCACCAGTGGAGCCAGCACTAGCCCCAGGACTCCCTAGGGTTCTGAAGCCAGTCACCTTGTTACCAGGCCCTCTTAACAGCACCCAGCAGCATCCATACAAGGCAGGACCTGGCAACCAACCAGACTGGGGACCAACCAGGCTTACCAGACCACCCACACAGTCAGCCCACCACAACAGAAGGACCCACCCAGCCCTCTTAAGGGGAACCCCTAGAGCATATAGCTTGGGTGATGAGACAGGAGCGCACTGCTGGGACACATAGGACATCTCCTACAGAAGGACACTTCTTCAAGGTCAAGAAATGTAACTGATCTACCACATACATAAAAATAAAAATAGCAACTTAGACAAAATGAGGCAGCAGAGCAACATGTTCCAGATGAAGGAGCAAGACAAACCCCAGAAGAAGAACTAAGTGAAGTGAAGATAGGCCATCTACCTGAGAAAGAGTTCAGAGTAATGATTGCAAAGATGATCAAAGAACTCAGGAGGAAAATGGATGCACAAAGTGAGAAGTTAGAAGTTTTTAACTGAGAATTAGAAATTATAAAGAACAACCAAACAGAGATGAAGAATACAACGACTGAAATGAAAAATACACTAGAAGGAATAAAGAGTAGGCTAAATGATACAGAGGAATGGATCAGTGACCTGGAGGACCAAGTAGTGGAAATCACTGCCACTGAACAGAAAAAAAAAAGAATGAAAAGAAATGAGAACTGTTTAAGAGACTTCTGGGATAACATCGAGCCCACTAATATTCACATTATAAGGGTCCCAGAAGAATAATAGAAAGAGAAAGAGCCTGAGAAAATATTTGAAGACATAATAGCTGAAAACTTTCCTAACCTGGGAAAGGAAACAGACATATAAGTCCAGGAAGCACAGAGTTCTGTACAGGATTAACCCAAAGAGGAACACACCAAGACACATTGTAATCAAAATGACAAAAACTAAAGATAGAGAATATTAAAAGCAGCAAGGGAAAAGCAACAAATAATATACAAGGCTATCAGCTTATTTTCTGCAGAAACTCTGCAGGCCAGAAGGGAGCGGCACTAATCCCACTCATGAGGGTTCCACCCTCATGATCTAATCACTTCTCAAAGCCTCCCCCAATTGGGGTTAATTTTCAACATATGAATTTTGAGGGGACACAAAACATTCAGCCTATAGCACTCTTAAATATGAAAAGACGTCCAAGAATCACCAGTTATTGCAGGCGTGTCTCCAACATCATTAATTAGCATTTTCTAAGGAACGTGTATAGAATTCTGCACCCAGCATTTTGAAAGTACACATTCTTTAAAAACATACAAAGAAATAGATGGAACATACCTCAACATAATAAAGGCCATAAATGACAAACTTACAGCTAACATCATACTCAATGGTGGAGGCTGAAAGCATTTCTTCTAAGATCAGGAACAAGACAAGGACGCCCATTCTCGCCACTTTTATTCAACATAGTTTTGGAAGTCCTAGCCACAGCAATCAGAGAAGAAAAAAAAATAAAAGGAATCCAGATTGGAAAGGAAGAAGTAAAACAGTCACTGTTTGCAGATGACATGATACTATCCTAAAGATGCCACTAGAAAACTACTAGAACCCATCAATGAACTGGGTAAAGTTGCAGGATACAAAATTAATATACAGAAAACTGATGCATTTCTATACAATGACAACAAACTATCAGAAACAGAAATTAAGGAAACAATCCCATTTACCATCACATCAAAAAGAATAAAATCCCTAGGAATAAACCTACCTAAGGAGGTAAAAGACTTGTACTTGGAAAACTATAAGATGCTGATGAAAGAAACTGAAGATGATACAAACATATGGAAAGATACATAGTGTTCTTAGATTGGAAGAATTAATGTGAAAATGACCTTACTACCCAAGGCAATCTACAGATTCAATGCAATCCCTAACAAAATACCAATGGTATTTCTTCACAGAATTAGAACAAAAATTTTTACAATTTGTATGTAAACACAAAAGACCCTGACTAGCCAAAGCAATCTTGAGAAAGAAAAATGGAGCTGGAGGAATCAGGCTCCCTGACTTCAGATAAAGCTAGAGTAATCAAAACAGTATGGTACTGGCACAAAAAACAGAAATATAAATCTATGGAACAGGATAGAAAGTCCAGAGATAAACCCATGCACCTCTGATTACATAATCTATGACAAAGGAGGCAAGAATATACAATGGAGAAAAGACAGTCTCTTCAGTAGGTGGTGCTGGGAAAACTGGACAGCTACATGTAAAAGAATGAAATTAGAACACTCTCTAATATCACATACAAAAATAAACTCAAAATGGATTAAAGACCCAAATGTAAGACTGGATACTATAAAACTCCTAGAAGAAAACATAAGCAGAACACTCTGACATAAATTGCAATATTTTTTTGGATCCATCTCCTAAAGCAAATAAAAGAAGAAATAAACTAATAGGATTTAGTTAAATGTAAAAGCTTTTGCACAGAAAAAAAAAGAAAATAATTTTTATTTAAAAATATATATATATTAATTTTTTTAAAAAAGAAAAAAAAGGGACTTCCCTGGTGGTGCAGTGGTTAAGAATCTGCCTGCCAATGCAGGGGACATGGGTTCAATCCCTGGTCCAGGAAGATCCCACATCCCACGGAGCAACTAAGCCCGTGTGCCACAACTACTGAGCCTGCACTCTAGAGCCTGTGAACCACAACTACTGAGCCCGCACGCCACAACTACTGAAGCCCAGGTGCCCTAGAGCCCACGTGCCACAACTACTGAAGCCCGCGTGCCCTAGGTCTTGTGTGCTGCAACTACTGAGCCCGTGTGCTGCAATTACTGAAGCCCACATGCCTAGAGCCCACGCCCTGCAACAAGAGAAGCCACTGCAATGAGAAGCCCGTGCACCACAACAAAGAGTAGACCCCGCTCGCCGCAACTAGAGAAAGCTTGTGCGCAGCAACAAAGATCCAACACAGGCAAAAACAAAAAGCTTTTGCACAGCAAAAGAAACCACTGACAAAATGAAAAGACAATCTATTGAATGGGAGAAAATATTTCCAAATGATATGACCAATAAGGGATTAATATCCAATATATATAAACAGCTCATATAACTCAACATCAAAAAACAAAACAAAACAAACAACCCAATTAAAAAGTGGGCAGAAGAACTGAATAGCCATTTTTCCAAAGAGGAAATGCAGATGGCCAGCAGGCACACGAAAAGATGCTCAACATTGTTAATCATCAGGGAAGTACAAATCAAAACCACATTCTCACACCTGTCAGAATGGCTATCATCAAAAAAACCTACAAACAACAAATGTTGGCGAGGATGCGGAGAAAAGGGAATTCTTGTACACTATTGGTGGGAAGGTAAATTGGTGCAGCCACTGTGGAAAACATTATGGAGGTTTCTCAAAAAACTGAAAATAGAACTACCATATGAGCCAGCAATTCCACTCCTTGGTATATGCCCCTCAAAAACGAAAACACTAATTCGAAAAGATACATGCACCCCAATGTTCATTGCAGCACTATTTACAATAGCCAAGACATGGAAGCAACCTAAATGTCCATCAACAGATGAATGGATAAAGAAGATGTGGTACATATACACAATGGAGTATTACTTAGCCATAAAAAAGAATGAAATAATGCCATTTGCAGCAACATGGATGGACCTAGAGATTCATACTAAGTGAAGCAAGTCAAAGACAAATATCATATGATATCCCTTAAATGTGAAATCTAAAAAAATGACACAAATGAACTTAGTTACAAAACGAAAACAGACCCACAGACATAGAAAACAAACTTATGATTACCAAAGGGGAAGGTGGGGGAGGGATAAAATAGGAGTTTGGGATTAACATATACACGTTACTATATATAAAATAGATAACCAGCAAGGACCTACTGTATAGCCCAGTACTCAAAATATACACAATATTTTGTAATAACCTATAAGGGAAAAGAATCTGAAAAAGGATGTATATATTTGAATCACTTTGCTGTACCCCTGAAACTAACACAACATTGTAAATCAACTATACTTCAATAATTTTCTTAAAAAGAAGATACAGTATATACAAAGGAATACTACTCAGCCATAAAAAAAGAATGAAAATTTACCATTGCAGCAACATGGATGAACTTAGAGGGCATTACACAAAGTGAAATAAGTCAGACAGAGAAAGACAAATACTGTATAATATCACCAACATGTGGAATCTAAAAAATACAACAAACTAGTGAATATAACAGAAAGAAGCAGACTCACAGAGAACAAACTAGTGGTTACCAGTGGGGAGAGGGAAGGGGGAGGGGCAATATAGGGGTAGGAGGAAAAAAGGGGGTTATTTTGGGATTATATGAAATCATGTGTGTGAAACTTTTGAAAACTGTAAAGTATTATAGAATATAAAGAATCTTTCACTCAATTAAAAAAAAAGAATATGAACAGAGTCCCTCATGAAAGGACAACCCCTCAAACCTGCACTCTGGACAGATAAAGGACCCAAGTTCACATTATCCTTGAAAAAGGAAACCCTCAGCCAAGAAACTAAAACTAAAATGCTTAGAATTTGTCAGTTCTGTTGGAACCAGGCAGAGCTGATCATAAGACTGTTTCACCATGCAATAGTAAAACTGTTTTATCATGCAGGAAACATGCAGGACTCCCACAGAAGATCACTCCCTAGAAGAGTGCTCACAAACGAATGAAAACAAAACAAAACCCAAAACCCTAAAATAATAATAGCTCACAGAGCCAGCCAAAAAATATCTATAACTGAGATCTGAAAGAGACTTCAAAGTAACCACCAGGGAAATTCAGGAAAATAAAATCCCAAACATGAACAGGAGGCAACAAAAAGTAGAATTTCTAGATATGAAAAATATCTGTTAAAAATTTTTAAAAACTCAATAGACAGGTTAAACAGCAGATCAGACATACAGAGAGAGAGAAAAAGTTACCGAATTGAGGATAAATCTGAGGAAGTCACCCAGAACGCATCACAGAGATAAAGAGGTAGAAAATATAAGAACAGAGACACAGAGGATGGATTGAGAAACTCAATATCCACATAATGAAGATTTGGAAGATGAAGGAGGTCAGATTTGGTACAGTTCTCTGAGTCCCAAGTTGGAGAAATTAAATATATCCATAAAAAGACTTGTATAAGAATATTTATTACAGCTGTATTCATAACAGCCCCAAACTGGAAACAGCCCTAGTGGTATATCTACGTGGAATGCTAACCAGCAATAAAAAGGAATTTATTACTGATACATGCAATCTGGATGAATCTCAAATAACATTAGACCGAGTGAAAGAAGCCAGATATAAAAGAGACACTGTATAATTCTATTTATATAAAGTTCTAGAACAGCTACAACTAATCTATAGTAGAAAAAAATATGAACAATAGTTGCCTCTGGGAGAGGTGGGTACAGGGAAGAGACATTTAAGCTGAGCACCAAATGACAAAAAAAGCCAGATATGACAAATTCTAAGGAAGAGCATTTCAGGCATGAAGGAACTTTCTGGAACTGTGGTAAAGTTTCATGTCTTGATGGAGGCTTGGGTTACACAAGTGTATGCAATTGTCAAAATTCAGGGATATTTCAGATTTTTCTCCTGTTGGCCCAACTAAAGAATTAATGACTGCTGGTTCATTCATTGTCTATCTTTCCCACTAGAATGTAAACCTCATGAAAATAGGGGCCTTAACTGGCTTCTTCATTTATATATAAATATCTCTAGCATGTATAGGGACCTTAACTGGTTTCTTCATTTATATATAAATATCTCCAGCAAGTAGCACAGAACTGATAGCAATAAATATTTATTGAATGAATAAAACTCAATTCAAGGTATTATATGTTAACATTTTATGATAAATATTTCTTTTTTAAAATAAATGAGTGAATGAATTTATTTATTTATTTTTGGCTGCATTGGGTCTTCGTTGCTGCGTGCGGGCTTTCTCTAGTTGTGGCGAGTGGGGGCTACTCTTCATTATGGTTCACAGGTTTCTCATTGCAGTGGCTTCTCTTGTTGCAGAGCACAGGCTCTAGGCACGTGGGCTTCAGTAGTTGTGGCTTGCAGGCTCAACAGTTGTGGCTCGCAGGCTCTAGAGCACAGGCTCAATAGTTGTGGCGCATGGGCTTAGTTGATCCGTGGCATGTGAGATCTTCCCGGACCAGGGCTCAAACCCGTATCCCCTGCACTGGCAGGCGGATTCTTAACCACTGCACCACCAGGGAAGTTCTATGATAAATATTTCTAATTCAATTATCAAAATTACAAAAATCCATTTATTCATGTGAAACAAAATTTTTTTCCCCTTATTGAGCCTTTATACTATAAAGAAGCAGTATGGCTCAATACTGGGTTAGGAGTGAGAAAAATCAAATCTTGTGTTATAGACTGAATGTTTGTGTCCCTCTGAAATTCATGTGGAAATCTCAACCCCCAATTTTGGGTATTAGAAAGTGGGGCCTTTGGAAGGTAATTAGGATCAGATGAGGTCAAAAGGGTGGCACCCTCGTGAATGGGATTAGTGCCCTTAAAAAGTCACAAGAGACCTTGCTTCTCTCTGACCTCTGCCATAAAAGGATACAATAAGATGTTGTTGGCAGTCTGAAGCCCAGAAGAGAACTCTCATCAGACTCAACCATGCTGGCAATCTGATCTCAGACTTCTAGCCTCCAGAACTGTGAGAACTGCTGTCTATAAACCACCCAGTCTGTGGTATTCTATTACAGCAGCCCAAACGGACTAAAACACCTTGCTAAGGACTTGCTTGGGGATCCAAAGCTTTCAGTGCTTCACTATCTTCAGTGACTGAAAGGATCTGCCATTCTTTTAAAAAAAAATTATATAAAACAACAACATCAAACCGATAACAATGGTTACCTAAGGGTAGTAGGGTTATAAATAGTTTTGATTTTTCAAATTCTATACAAGTATGTATATATTCATAATTAGAAAAAAATAAGTTTTTTGTGGTGCTTTTTAGAGATAGGCAAAGTAAATATCCCACTTAACATTTAAGACATATGATTATATTCCTGAAATAAATCTCATTTTAATGAATTAAACAAATATGTTAAAATGTTTAGAGCATAGCATCAAGTAGAGGATAACAACATGAGACTTAGAGTCAAATATCCTGAGTTCAAATCCAGCCTCTGCCAATTGCTAGCTATACAAACTTGGGCAAATTACTGAACTTCTCTAAGCCTCAGTTTCCTCCTCAGTAAAATGGGAAGGATAGTACCTACCATGTAGGATTATTGTGAGACTTAAGTAAGATGATCAAAACACTCAGCATTGGGCTTCCCTGGTGGCGCAGTGGTTGAGAGTCCACCTGCCGATGCAGGGGACATGGGTTCGTGCCCCGATCCCGGAAGATCCCACATGCCGCGGAGCGGCTGGGCCCGCGAGCCATAGCCGCGGAGCCTGTGTGTCCGGAGCCTGTGCTCCACAATGGGAGAGGCCACAGCAGTGAGAGGCCCGCGTACAGCAAAAAAAAAAAAAAAAAAAAAAAAAAACACTCAGCATATTGGCTAGCACATTAGGGTTCAATAAATGTTAGCTATGACTACTACTGAGGTTCTATAAACCACAGAACTATTAAAGGAAAACAAAGAATCATAGAGTTAAAATTTAGAAGCCAAATTCAGCTCCCACACAATTCAAGATTTCTTTCCACGTTAATCCTGACAGATCATGACCTTATCTCTACCTGAATACGTCCAGGAACAGAGTTCATTACCTTAAGAGGCAGTTTTTGTTGAAAAGTCCTTGCATTCTGTGAAAGTTCCCTACATAGAAACTGCTCTCTTTGATGTTCAGTCTGGCCTCTGAAATGACAAGTGTTTACTCCCTCCTTAGAGCTTGTGAAATATGTGAAGATAGCTCTTATGACTCCCCTTAGTACATTCTACTTAACCCAATCAGCTTCCCGTGACCTAGTTTATAGACCACTTGCCATTATGGCTAGATCTTTCTGAATGGCTCCAAGCTTGTCAAGGTATCTCTTAAATATGGCACCCAGGTCTGTATTCAAAACTTGAGACATGTTCTAATTGATGTGGACTACATTGGTACTATTACTTCCCAGGGTCTGGACCCTATATTTTATTAATGATGGATGAAATGATAGGTTTTTGAATAGCAGAATCACACTGACGACCCTCATAGAGTTTGCGGTAAATTAAAATTCACTGAAACCATATTGAGTTCCCCATTTTATATACTTGTAATTTATACTTTGCACTTAAATCCAAAATTTTACATTTCTTTCTTCTAAATTTCCTCTTGTCTGTTTCAGCCAAACATTTTACCCGTTGAGACCAATTTTCAACTTGATTGTGCCTTCCATCTCAACTTAAACATGTTTTTGTATAGAAAAGTGAATTTCTGTTTTCAAAGAAAATAACAGCATCTAACATGTTTTTATTAATTCATTTTTCAAATTTATTTTTGTATTTCAAACTACCTCCATGTTTAATAACACTAAAATGAGGTTATGTTACAGTAGAAAAGTTGAAAAAACAGAGTATTATTGATTTGCTTCCATTGAAAAGGGCTCCCTCAGATCTAGAATTTCCAGGCTATCAGGTTCCTACTTATTCTTTATCACGTGTGGCCTGAGAAAAAGAAAGACCTCACAGGGAAACTGAAGAAGCAAGTGGGTTACCGCCATATGAGGGAACTGTTGGCAACATTCAAAAAACTTACTAATTCATTTTTATATGGAGAGATTTTGTGTGGGTTTTTTCCCAGCCAAGGGATTCATTCAGCAAACATGTAAATAGCACTTTCAATAAACCAGACATTGTACTAGACTTTGGTTAAAAAGAGTTAAATGGCACAAGCTGCTTTCAAAAATGCAGGATTCAGAAAAGGAGAAATGCATGTATTGAACAAGCTGCAATTTGGTGAGGAAACACCAACAACAGAAGCACACACGAGTACAGGGATGGCAAAGAGGAAAGAGTAAGGGGATTATTAAGAGAAACACTCGCTGAGAGGGATGAACACTGAGACTGGTACTGGTGTTAAAAAATGAGCAAACATTCTCCAGGTGCACAAGGCAGAGGGAATAGCACATGCAAGGATACAAAAGGCATGAAGCATCGTGGTACTGGTGAAAGAGTACAAGCAAATTTAACACATACTGTAAGTGTAAAATACCGAATTTTGAAGAATTACTCTTTAAAAAAGTAAAAAATATCTTACTGATAATTTCTATATTGATATTTTAAGGTGAACTTTTTTATTGTAGTAAAACATAACATAACACATAATTTACCATTTTAATCACTTTTAAGTGTAACATTCAGTGGCATAACTGCATTCACAAGGTTGTGCAACCATCACCACTATCCATTTCTAGAACTACTTCATCATCCCAAACAAACTCTGTACCCATTAAACAATAACTTTCCATTCCTCCCTCCCCCAACTCTTGGTAACCTCTATTATACTTTCTATCTCTATTAATTCCATATTGATTTTATATATATATATATATATTTTTTTTTTTTTGCCGTGCCACATGGCTTGCAGGATCTTAGTTCCCTGACCAGGGATCAAACCTGTGCCCCCTGCACTGGATGTGCAGAGTCCTAACCACTGGACTGCCAGGGAATTCCCGATTTTTTACATCTTATGTTGAAATAATATTTTGGATATACTAGGTTAAATAAAACCTGTTAAAATTAAGTTCACCTGTTTCTTTGTATACTTTTAATGTGGCTACTAGAAAGCTTTAAATTATTTATGGGGCTCACATTATATTTCTACTGGATAGCACTATGCTAGAGCACAATGTGCAAGTAAGGAAACACAGAGGGATGATGCTAGAAGGAGTAGATACAGGTCAAGTTGTGAGGAGCCTTCTATTACCCTGAAAGATAAAACCTTATAGGTAATGGAAAGCCAATAACAGACTTATAAGGGAAGTGACAAGTTCAGGCTCCCATTTCAAAGAACACCATGGTGGCAGTGTGGGTGCTGGACTGCAGGAGGGCAAGGCTAGAGGCAGGGTGACCCGTTAGAAGACTCATAATAGCACGGCCAAGAGGGAAAGAAGATCCAAATCAGGGCAGAAGAAGGCAGAATGGAAAAGAACAGTTCCTAACAGAATGGCAGCATTGGAATCACCTGGATTAGTAAACAAGTCACAACTTTTACAACTTAAAATTTTGAAAGTTTGATGAATATAAAATCAATAGCTTTCCATACCCATTATAACAATATGAAGAAAATCCCATAGCAATATAAGCTGTTTTAAAACTACAAGCCACATGTTTTTTGTTTTATTTATTTATTTAGTTAGTTAGTTGCTCCAGGTCTTACTTGCGGCATGCAGGGTCCTTAGTTGCAGCTCAAGCACTACGTAGTTACAAACTCTTATTTGCAGCATGCATGTGGGATCTAGTTCCCTGACCAGGAATCGAATCCAGGCCCCCTGCATTGGGAGCACAGAGTCATAACCACTGTGCCACGAGGGAAGTCCCACAAGCCACATGTATTTAAACAACAACCACATGTACACACAAACAAACCTAGGTGTAAACTCAACAAGAAATGTGCAAGATCAATACGAAGAAAAACAGAAAGCTTTACTGAAGATATAGAAGAAGACCTGAAGAGCAGAGATATATTATAGCAGCTGTCACTTACAGAGCACATATCATGTGCCAGGCTCTTTACATGCATACTCATGTATACTCATATATACATTACTCATTTAATCTCTTCAACAACTCTCTACAGAAGGTACTATAATTACCCTATTTTTCTTTAATAAACAAGAGATTGTTTTACAGAAATACTCAAAATAATGTAGTAAATTAAATACCAACTTAATTTTTTTAAAAGTTTAAAAAAATGAACTGACAGACAGCAGAAGCAAGAACTACAATCCTGCAGCCTGTGGAACAAAAACCACATCACAGAAAGACAGACAAGATGAAAAAGCAGAGGGCTATGTACCAGATGAAGAAACAAGACAAAACCCCAGAAAAACAACTAAATGAAGTGGAGATAGGCAACCCTCCAGAAAAAGAATACAGAATAATGATAGTGAAGATGATCCAGGACCTCGGAAAAAGAATGGAGGTAAATATCAAGAAGATGCAAGAAATGTATAACAAAGACCTAGAAGAATTAAAGAACACACAAACAGAGATGAACAATACAATAACTGAAATGAAAACTACACTAGAAGGAATCAATAGCAGAATAACTGAGGCAGAAGAATGGATAAGTGACCTGGAAGAGAGAATGGTGGAATTCACGGCCACAGAACAGAATAAAGAAAAAAGAATGAAAAGAAATGAAGACAGCCTAAGGGACCTCTGGCACAACATCAAACGCAACAACATTCTCATTACAGGGGTCCCAGAAGGAGAAGAGAGAGAGATAGGACCTGAGAAAATATTTGAAGAGATTATAGTCAAAAAGTTCCCTAGGGGCTTCCCTGATGGCGCAGTGGTTGAGAGTCCGCCTGCCAATGCAGGGAACACGGGTTCGTGCCCCTGTCCAGGAAGAGACCCCATGCCGCGGAGCGGCTGGGCCTTTGAGCCATGTCCGCTGAACCTGTGAGTCCGGAGCCTGTGCTCCGCAACGGGAGAGGCCACAACAGTGAGAGGCCTGCATACTGCAAAAAAAAAAAAAAAAAAAAAAAGTTCCCTAACTTGGGAAAGGAAATAGCCACCAAGTCCAGGAAGTGCAGAGAGTCCCAGGCAGGATAAACCCAAGGAGAAACATGCTGAGACACATACTAATCAAACTGACAAAAATTAAACACAAAGAAAAATTATTGAAAGCAGCAAGGGAAAAATGACAAATAACATACAAGGGAACTCTCATAAGGTTAACAGCTGATTTCTCAGCAGAAACTCTACAAGCCAGAAGGGAGTGGCATGACATATTTAAAGTGATGAAAGTAAAGAACCTACAACCAAGATTACTCTACCCAGCAAGGATCTCATTCAGATACGACAGAGAAATCAAAAGTTTCACAGACAAGCAAAAACTAACAGAGTCCAGCACCACCAAACCAGCTCTACAACAAATGCTAAAGGAACTTCTCTAAGTGGGAAACACAAGAGAAGAAAAGGACCTACAAAAACCAACCCATAACAATTAAGAAAACGGTAATAGGAACATAATATCGATAATTACCTTAAACATGAATGGATTAAATGCTCCAACCAGAAGACACAGGCTCGCTGAATGGATACAAAAACAACACCCATCTATATGCTGTCCACGATAGACCCACTTCAGACCTAGGAACACATACAGACTGAAAGTGAGGAGATGGAAAAAGATATTCCATGCAAATGGAAATCAAAAGAAACCTGGAGTAGCAATACTCATATCAGGTAAAACAGACTTTAAAATAAAGACTTCCTTGTTACAAGAGACAAGGAAGGACACTACATAATGATCAAGGGATCAATCCAAGAAGAAGATATAACAATTATAAATCTATATGCACCCAACATACGAGCACCACAATACATAAGGCAACTGCTAACAGCTATAAAAGAGGAAATTGACAGTAACACAATAATAGTGGGGGACTTTAACACCTCACTTACACCAATGGACAGATCATCCAAACAGAAAATTAAGAAGGAAACACAAGCGTTAAATGACACAATAGATCAGATAGATTTAATTGACAGTTATAGCACATTCCATCCAAAAACAGCACATTACACTTTCTTCTCAAGTGCGCACAGAACATTCTCCAGGATAGATCACATCTTGGGTCACAAATCAAGCCTCAGTAAATTTAACAAAATGAAATCATATCAAGCATCTTTTCTGACCACAACGCTATGAGATTAGAAATCAAATACAGGGGAAAAGAACGTAAAAAACACAAACACATGGAGGCTAAACAATACGTTACTAAATAACCAAGAGATCACTGAAGAAATCAAAGAGGAAATTAAAAAATACCTAGAGACCAATGACAACAAAAACACGACGATCCACAACCTATGGGATGCAGCAAAAGCAGTTCTAAGAAAGAAGTTTATAGCAATACAAGCCTACCTCAAGAAACAAGAAAAATCTCAAATAAACAATCAAACCTTACACCTAAAGGAACTAGAGAAAGAAGAACAAACAAAACCCAAAGTTAGCAGAAGGAAAGAAATCATAAAGATCAGAGCAGAAATAAATGAAATAGAAATCAAGAAAACAATGGCACAGATCAATAAAATTAAAAGCTGGTTCTCCGAGAAGATAAACGAAATTGATAAACCATTAGCCACAACCATCAAGGAAAAGAGGGAGAGGACTCAAGTCAAGAAAATTAGAAATGAAAAAGGAGAAGTTACAACAGACACCGCAGAAATACAAAGCATCCTAAGAGACTACTACAACCAACTCTATGCCAATAAAATGGACAACCTGGAAGAAATGGACAAATTCTTAGAAAGGTATAACCTTCCAAGACTGAACCAGGAAGGAATATAAAATTTGAACAGACCAATCACAAGTAATGAAATTGAAACTGTGACTTAAAATCTTCCAACAAACAAAAGTCCAGGACCAGATGCCTTCACAGGTGAATTCTATCAAACATTTAGAGAAGAGCTAACACCAATCTTTCTCAAACTCTTCCAAAAAATTGCAGAGGAAGGAACACTCCCAAACTCATTCTATGAGGCCACCATCACCCTGATACCAAAACCAGACAAAGCTCCTACAGAAAAAGACAATCAGAGACCAATATCACTCATGAATACAAATGCAAAAATCCTCATGAAAATACTAGCAAACAGAATCCAACAACACATTAAAAGGATCATACACCATGATCAAGTGGGATTTATCCCAGGGATTCAAGGATTCTTCAATATACGCAAATCAATCCATGTGATACACCATATTAACAAACTGAAGAAGAAAAACCATATGATCATCTCAATAGATGCAGAAAAAGCTTTTGACAAAATTCAACACAATTTATGATAAAAACTCTCCAGAAAGTGGGCATAGAAGGAACCTACCTCAACATAATAAAGGCCATATACGACAAACCCACAGCAAACATAATTCTTAATGGTGAAAAACTGAAAGCATTTCCTCTAAGATCAGGAACAAGACAAGGATGTCCACTCTCACCACTATTATTCAACATAGTTTTGGAAGTCCTAGGCACAGCAATCAGAGAAGAAAAGGAAATAAAAGGAATACAAATTGGAAAAGAAGAAGTAAACCTGTCACTGTTGGCAGATGACATGATACTATACATAGAGAACCCTAAAGATGCCACCAGAAAAGTACTAGAGGTAATCGATGAATCTGGTAAAGTTGCAGGATACAAAATTAATGCACAGAAATCTCTTGCATTCCTATACACTAATGATCAAAAATCTGAAAGAGAAATTAAGGAAACACTCCCATTTACCATTTCAACAAAAAGAATAAAATACCTAGGAATAAATCTACCTAGGAAGACAAAAGATCTGTATGCAGAAAACTATAAGACACTGATGAAAGAAATTAAAGATGATACAAACACATGGAGAGATATACCATGTTCTTGGATTGAAAGAATCAATATTGTGGAAATGACTATACTACCCAAAGCAATCTACAGATTCAATGCAATCCCTATCAAATTACCAATGGCATTTTTTACAGAACTAGAACAAAAAATCTTAAAATTTGTATGAGGAAACAAAACACCCCGAATAACCAAAGCAGTCTTGAGGGAAAAAAAACAGAGCTGGAGGAATCAGACTCCCTGACTTCAGACTATACTACAAAGCTACAGTAATCAAGACAATATGGTACTGGTGCAAAAACAGAAATATAGATCAATGGAACAGGATAGAAAGCCCAGAGAAAAACCTACGCACCTATGGTCAACGAATCTATGACAAAGGAAGCAAGGATACACACTGGAGAAAAGACAGTCTCTTCAATAAGTGGTGCTGGGAAAACTAGACAGCTACATGTAAAACAATGAAATTAGAACACTCCCTAACACCATACACAAAAATAAACTCAAAATGGATTACAGACCTAAATGTAAGATGGGACACTATCAACCTCTTAGAGGAAAACATAGGAAGAACACTCTTTGACATAAATCACAGCAAGATCTTTTTTGATCCCCCTCCTAGAGTAATGGAAATAAAAACAAAAAAACAAAGAAACAAAAAAATGAATTGACCATCAAAAAAGTGAAAAACCCATGGTATAGGAGAAAATATTTGCTAGTCATAGATCTCGTAAGGGCATGTATCTGGACTATATAAAAAACTCTTATGGGACTTCTCTGTTGACGCAATGGTTAAGAATCTGTCTGCTAACGCAGGGACACGAGAATCCCTGGTCCAGAAAGATCCCACATGCCGTGGGACAACTAAGCCCATGCGCCACAACTACTGAGCCTGCGCTCTAGAGTCCATGTGCCGCTACTACTGAGCCCACGCGCTGCAACTACTGAGCTGCATGCTGCAACTACTGAAGCCCACATGCCTAGAGCCTGTGCTCTGTAACAAGAGAAGCCACCGCAATGAGAAGCTCGCGCACCACAACAAAGAGTAGCCCTTGCTCACTGCAACTAGAGAAAGCCCGTGGGCAGCAAAGAAGATCCAACACAGCCCCCCCAATTTTTTTTTTTTTTTTTTTTTTTTGCTGTACGCGGGCCTCTCACTGCTGTGGCCTCTCCCGTTGCGGAGCACAGGCTCCGGACACACAGGCTCCGCGGCCATGGCTCGCGGGCCCAGCCGCTCCGCGGCATGTGGGATCTTCCGGGATAGGGGCACGAACCCGTGTCCCCTGCATCGGCAGGCGGACTCTCAACCACTGCGCCACCAGGGAAGCCCAATTTTTTTTAATAAAATAAATTTTAAAAAACTCATAACTCAATAATTAAAAGACAAAGAAACCAATTTAAAACAGGCAAGAATCTGAATAGACATTTCTTCAAAGAAGATATACAAATGGCCAATAAGCACATGAAAAGATGCTCAACATCATTAGGTATTAGGGAAATGCAAATCAAAACCACAATGAGATACTACTTCATACCCATGAGGATGGCTCTAGTTAAAAAGACAGCTAATAAGTGCTGGCAATAATATGGAGAAATTAGAACTCTCATACATTGCTGATGTTGAAAGAAAATAGTACAGCTGCTTTGGAAAATAAGCTGGGAGTTCCTCAAATGATTAAACATAGAGTTGCCATATGACCTAGCAATTCCACTCCTAAGTATAAATCCAAGAGGAATGAAAACACATGTCCACCCAATAGTTCATAGCACCATTATTCCTAAGAGCCAAAAAATGGAAACAAACCAAATGTCCATCAGCTCATGAATGGATAAATAAAATGTAGCATATCCATAATGTTATGGGTTGAATTGTGTTCCCCCAGAAGATATGTTAAAGTCCTCACCCCCATTACCTACAAATGTGACTTTATTTGGAAAAGGCCTTTGCATACCTAATTAAGTTAAAATGAGGTCCTACTGGAGTAGAGTGAGCCCTTAATTCAATATAACTGGTGTCCTACGTGAAGGGGAGAAGAGACGCAGAGACAGACTTGCACAGAGAGAATTACGATGTGAAGATAGACACTCTGGGATGAAGGCCATGTGAAGAAAACAGAGGCAGAAGTTGTAGTTACACAGTTGCAGCCAAGGAATGCCAAAGAATGCCAAGGATTGCTGGCAACCACCAGAAGCTAGAAAGAGGCAAGAAAGGATCCTCCCCTAGAGCCCTCAGAGAGAGCACAGTCCTGCTGACCCCTTGATTTTGGACTTTATAGCCTCCAGGGCTGTGAGAGAATACATTTGTTATTTTAAGCCACCCAGTTTGCGTTACTTCAGTACCGTATCCCTAGGAAACAAATACACCATATGATACAATTTTACTCACCAATATAAAGGAATGAGTACTGACACATGCTACACCATGGGTGAACCTTGAAAACATTATGCTAAGTGAAAGAAGCCAATCACAAAATACCACAAATTGTATGATTCCATTTATACAAAATATTTAGATCTATAAAGGCAGAAAGATTAGTGGCTCTCTAGGGCTAGGGTGTTGGGGAATGGGAAGGGGAGTGACTGCTAATAGGTATGGGATTCTTCGGGGGATGATAAAAATGTTCTAAAATTAGGTTGTAGTGATGGCTGCATAATTGTGAATATACTAAAAATCACTGAATTGTACACTTTAAACAACAAATTATGTGAATTACATCTCAATAAAGCCACTTTAAAAAAAAACTACTTGAGGACTTCCCTGGTGGTGCTGTGGTTAAGAATCCACCTGCCAGTGCAGGAGACACGGGTTTGATCCCTGGTCCAGGAAGATCCCATGTGCCGCGGAGCAACTAAGCCCATGTGCCACAACTACTGAGCCTGCACTCTAGAGCCCGCGAGTCACAATTACTGAGCCCATGTGCCACAACTACCGAGCCTGCGTGCCATAACTACTGAAGTCCCCGTGCCTAGAGCCTGTGCTCTGCAAGAGAAGCCACTGCAATGAGAAGCCCGTGCACCACAACGAAGAGTAGCCCCTGCTCGCCACAGCTAGAGAAAGCCCGCACACAGCAACGAAGACCCAATGCAGCCAAAACAAAACAAAAAAACTACTTGATAAGCTGATTCTAAAATTAATCTGGGGGCTTCCCTGGTGGCGCAGTTGTTGAGAGTCCGCCTGCTGACACAGGGGACACGGGTTTGTGCCCCGGTCCAGGAAGATCCCACATGCCGCGGAGCGGCTAGGCCCGTGAGCCATGGCCGCTGAGCCTGCACGTCCGGAGCCTGTGCTTCGCAATGGGAGAGGCCACAACAGTGAGAGACCCGCGTACCGCAAAAAAATAAAATAAAATAAAATAAATAAATTAATTAAATTAAATTAAATTAATCTGGAAAATAAATTGTAAGACTACCACCAAAACACTGATTAAATAATGAGTATGTGAGCTGATAAAGTATATGACGTCCAATAAAATAACAATAAAAATAATCATGAGGACTATTTACACTACTAGATATCAAAGTATAATATATATTTGATATAGAATGTTATGGTATTGGTCCAGCAAAATAGAAAATTAGGACATAGAACAGAACAGAGTCCAGAAACAGACACTATGTGGGTGAGAAATTAGTACATGATAAATGCGGCATTTTAGATTAGTGGGTCAAGAATGGACTGATATTCAGAGTGACATTGTTTGGAAAGAGTAATGCACACACCATTTTCTCTCTCTCTCTCTCTCTCTCTCACACACACACACACACACACACACAGGAATTAGAGAAAAACTCTACCATATAACAACTTACAGGAGAAAACATACTCATAAGAGAAAACTCTGCCTCAAGGTAGAACAGGGTTTTTCAACCTCAGCACTACTGACATTTTAGGCCAGAAAAATTCTTTGTTGTAGGGGCTTTTCTGTGCATTGTAGGATGTTTAACATCATCCCTGGCTTCTACCCACTAGATGACAACCAAAAAATGTCTCGTGACATTGCCAAGTTGCTCCTAGAAAGCAAAATAGCTCCCATTTGAGAACCACTGGGATAAGGAATGAAAGCCACAAAATACACAATACACATAGTAAAAGACTGATACATTTAAACATAAAATGTACAACTTTTGTTCTACAAAGATGCCATATGGTTAAAAGATAAGTAACAACTTTAAAATGCAGTATGTTGGGAATAAATATTTCAAACATATATGAATGATAAAAGATTAATATCCTGAGTATATAAAACACTACCATATATAAAAGACAACCCAATAGAAATGAGACATTTCTCAAAAGAGGTAATACAAACAGCCAACAATCATGAAAAGATGCTCAATCTTGCCAATGACTAGAGAAATACAAATTAAAACACCAAGTTAGAGTCATTTTCCACCCATCAGATTGGCAAAAGTAAAAAAGATTGATATCATCAAATGTTTAAAAGAGCTGGGGGGCTTCCCTGGTGGCGCAGTGGTTAAGAGTCTGCCTGCCGATGCATGAGGGAAGGGATGTGGGAACAGATGTATATGTATGACTGATTCACTTTGTTATAAAGCAGAAACTAATTTAAAAAAATAGAAAAAAAAAGTCAAAATTATATTTTAAGGTTATAAAATGGTGTGGTGTTTGAGCAGAAATAGAAAAAAATAACTAATGGAAAAAAAAAAAGAGCTGGGGAAATAGGTATGATTATACACTGTTGGGCAGTTTGGCATTAAACGTCCACACCCTCCTACCCACTAATTCCACCTGCAGGTTTCTATCCTTGACAAATGCTCACACAAGCACACAGATGCAGATGGAAGGATATTCTCTGCGACACCGTGCCTAATGGTGAAAAACTGTAAGCAACCTATGGTATCTCACATACAATGGGATCTTAACACACCCTGGAATTTACAGAGCAGGTAGAACGAATATGCTAAATGTCTACGTATTGACAAAGAAAAAGTTCCAAGACCCATTTTTAAGCATAAAAAGTCTAGTTGTTGAAGAGGTACACTATGCCACATTTGTAAAAGTTTAACACAAAACCTTACATACTTATATGTACAAACACATATCAATAAATGTAAAGACAAAGAAATAGAAAAAACACCCCAAACTGATAACAGTTTTTACCTGGGGTCAAGAGATTAAAGAAGAAAAGATGGAGATGTAAAGAGATAGGTCAAAGAGGATCTATTTTGTTTAAATTTTTGATATGATTGTATGCATGGACTACAACCAAAATAAATACAGAATACATTTTTTAAAAACAAACTCAACTTGACCAAAATTTATAATTCCTTCTCCCTCTTAAACCTCTTTTCTCTCGTACCTCGTAACTTTGATATTAACAATACCTTTCAGTGCTGTTCCTTCTACCCTTGCAATGAAACTAAAAAAATACGGTATAGTGTTTTCAAGGAATGGGTATCTAAGGGAGTTTGCGTCCATTAATATATTAAAAGTTTATAAAGGTTTGGGTTTCGTTTATATTTCAACGAGCAGATATCAATTTTGTAATAAATAATCATTAACGTTCTGGTTCTGATCTATTCCAGGGATGCGAAAAGGGAAAGAGGTGGCTCCCAGCAAGGCCCGGAGCAGCGGGTGTGGTCTGGGAGGAAAGAGGTGGTAACAATGGGGGCGGGGGACGAATGGAGGGGACCAAACTGTAACTGTGCACGCGGGCAACACGCAGCGCCCAAGGAGTTGCCAGATGCTGCGAGCGGTGCTTCCGTTTTAGCTAATTGGGTCAAGAAGCCACGAAGGCGAGGGGCGGGTGGTTGTGGGGTGGTGGTGGGATGAATTGGGAGATTGGGATTGACATATATTCACTAATATGTATAAAACGGATAACATAAGAACCTGCTGTATAAAAAATAAATTAAATTAAAAAAGAAAAAGAAGCCACGAAGGTTTGGTATGTACTCCTATAGAGAGCAAAAGGGGGTCCGAGGAGGCGGCCAGGGAAGGGCATGGGAGGCCGTGGACCGAGGTGAGAGCCCTCGGAGTGCACCTGGGTGCTTAACCGCCCCCGCCACGGGCGAGCGGGGCGGGGAGAGGGGCAGGGCCAAGTCGCTTGGGGAAAACGAGGTCCCCGCAAGCAGTCGCCCCCGCACACGGTGACATCGCCAGCTTCCTGAGCCCTCTCCGCAATCCGCGCTGGAAACCCCCTCCGCCACTCGCACAAGTCTGGAGAAGAGCCTCCCCCGCCCCTGATCCTCGCTTACCTGCGGCCCTGGACCCCAACAGAACACCTGCGGCGCCTAACGTTGAAGAACTGGAACCTCTGTGGCCACCCTCGCGCACCCACCCGGATCCACTAGGACCGAAACCACTTCCGGTCCTGTGACTGGCTGAAGGGACAACCCCAGTCGGGGTGTACAAATGGACGACGCCATCTTGTACGGAAGCAGCTGGGGGCAGGTGGTGCCTCCCGAGTTTCTCCACTGCTGAACAAAAGATTTGTTAAAATTGGAAAGCCTTAACATCTTTTCAGATAAGTGGTGTTTTTGTTTTTGTTTCCGGGTGATATTTTTGTTTGTTTTGGTTTTAAAGAAAGAAGCCTCTGGAACCCTAACAAATGCAATCTGGGACATCTAACTGTCCTTACTAATTAGCTCCAGTAGTGTTTCTCCACTGCATAGATACTCTTAACTGTTAAATGATGAAGGTAAATAGAAGAGACACTTGTTTAAATAATGTATTCCTCATTAGCAGCGCATTTTATACTATAGCCATTATAATAATTTATGCCATCTTTTATAATAACCACAATACCTTCCATTTATATTTAAAAACTTTCATTCACCCAGTGTTTATCAGCAACTGTTATTTGTGAGGCAGCTAATGTGTGCTATGTGCTGTTGCTTTGTCATAGAATGTGTAAAATAGAAATGAGACGTGCATAAACAATATAAGGGATAATAATAGCTGCCATTTGATGACTGTGATCACAGTGTGCTAGGAACTTTGCAAAACGTTTTACATATTGTGTCTCATTTAATATTCATAACTTCACGAGATAGTAGTAGTATTAGTACCGCATCACCAACCCATCTGAAGAATGGCCACGAGCTGATCACTCACACCCACAGCCCCTTTCCCACACGCTGTCTTTAAAAACCTTTCCCTGAAAGCCATCGGGAAGTTCAGATCTTTTGAGCCCTAGCTGCCTGGACCCTTGCTTGGTGTCTTGCAATAAATGCTGCACTTTCCTACACTACAATCCAGTGTCAGCCGATTGGCTTTACTATGCGCAGGTGAGCGGACCCAAGTTTGGTTGGGTAACAAATGGAGTGATTACTCTTAGTGGAGTAGTGACTCTGGAAGAGAACATGGGGAGGTTCTTGAAGTGCTAATAATGTTCTGTTTCTTAATCTGAGTGCTGGTTTACATGTGTGTTCAGGTTACATGTTTATGTTGGTTTTCTGAATGCATACATACATCAATAAAAAGTGATGGGTCTTTTTGGGGGGGGGGGTTCTTTGGGTTTTTTTTTTAATGAAAATAAAGGAGTGAAAAGTTTATAAGCCCAAAGAAGAAAAAGAACAGGAGAGGCGATAATAGCAGTCAAACAAATATCAGTATAATTTTAGAGGATAGAAATTAGATTAGAATGGAAAGATATATCATTTGAGGGATCCCATAATAAACTGTCTACATCCATAAGCAATCACCCTACATTTAAGGCCCAGTCAACAAGCCCCATCTATGCATAAATAATTTCCAGTCAACTTTTTAGTACTTCACTCTGTCTTAGTCCCTTTGGACTGTAATAACAAAATACCATTGACTGGGTAGCTTATAAACAACAGAAATTTATTTCTCACAGTCCATGATCTACATGCTGACAGATTTATTGTCTGGTGAGTGCCTACTTCCTGGTTTATAGACAGCTGTCTTTTCACTGTGTCCTCACTTAACCAAGGGTAGGGAGCTCTCTTGGGCTTTCTTTTTTTTTTTTGCCACACCACACACCATGTGGGATCTGAGTTCCCCAACCAGGGATTGAACCTGCATCCCCTGCATTGGAAGGATGCAGTCTTAATCACTGGGAAGTCCTCTTGGGCCTCTTTTATAAAAGGCACTAATCCCACTCCCACCCTCATGACCTAATCACTTCTCAAAGGCCTCTGCCTCCTGATACCATTATGTTGGGAGTTAGTTTTCAACATATTAATTTTGAAGGGACACAAAACATTCAGCCTATAGCACTCTTAAGTATGAAAAGACATCCAAGACTCACCAGTGATTGCAGGATTGTCTCCAACACTATTAATTAACATTTGCTAAGGAACATGTATAAACTCTGCACCCAGTATTTTGGGCACACACATACTTTAAAAACAAAGATTTAAGAAAATTAATTTTAATTTAGGCCATTGAACAACTTTCTACATACTGAAAAAAAAAATGCTATCACACAGATCTCATTTTCTGACCACATTACAATTAAGTTAGAAATCAATAATAAAATGATTGTTTTTAAAACTCCATACATTTGGAGAATTTTTTTATTATTATTATTTTTTTTTTTTTGCGGTACGCGGGCCTCTCACTGTTGTGACCTCTCCCACTGCAGAGCACAGGCTCCGGACGCGCAGGCTCAGCGGCCATGGCTCACGGGCCCAGCCACTCTGCGGCATGTGGGATCTTCCTGGACCGGGGCATGAACCCGTGTCCCCTGCATCGGCAGGTGGACTCTCAACCACTGCGCCACCAGGGAAGCCCCTGGAGAATTTTTTTTTTAAAATCTTAGTAATTTAAAGCTCAGAAAAGAAATCCCAATGGAAATTTATAATATTAGATTTGAGAAGTAATAATAAATACTATACATATATGAAAATTTATAGGATACATGTAAATTGATAACCTTATATGCTTTTTACACTAGAAAATAAGAAAGACTAAAAATCAATTACATAAGTGGTCAGCTAATACATTAGAAAAAACAAAAGAATATATCCAAAATACTAGAAGGAAGAGGATAACAAAAATCAAGAGAATAAATTAATAAAATAGAAAAAGATGTTATTCATATGGCCAACAAAACTAAGGTTAGATCTTTGAAAACACTAATGAAAAAAGTTATGTGAGATTGATCCGATAGAAGAGAAATAACAACAAATAAATAGTACTAGGATTAGAAGGGAGAACATAACAAAATACAGCAGAGATATAAGAAATTAGAAAATATAATGAATGACTTTATGCCAAAAATTTATTAGACAAGAGAATGAAAAGACAAGCCACAGACTTGGAGGAAATATCTGCAAAACACATATCTAATAAAGGACTGTTATACAGAATACAGAGAGAACTTTTGAAACTCAACAACCCAATTAAAAAGTGAGCAAAAGATCTGAATAGACATTTCAAAGAAGTTATATGATATCCAAAATAAGCATGTGAAAAGATGTTCAACATTATATGTTATTAGGGAATTGTAAATTAAAACAATAATGAGATACCCGTGTTTCATTGATTCTCTAAATTCTGTTAGAATGGCTAAAATCCAAACACTACAATGCCAAGTGCTGACAAGGATATGGAGCAACGGGAACTCTCACTCATTGCTGGCTGGAATGCAAAATGGTACAGCCACTTCTGAAGATACTTTGTCAGTTTCTTAACAAAGCTAAACATAGTTTTGCCATACAATCCAGCAATCATGCTCCTAGGTATTTACACAAATGAGTTGAAAACTTAATCCACACAAAAACTTGCACACAAATGTTTATAGCAGCTTTAGTCATAAATTGAAAGCAACCAAGATGTTCTTCAATAGGTGAATAGATAACAAAACTGTATTACATTCATACAATGGAATATTATTCAATGATAAAAAGAAATTTGCTATCAACCCATAAGAAGACGTGGAGGAACCTTAAATGCATATTGCTGAGTGAAAGAAGCCAGTCTGGGAAGGGTACATACTGTGCGATTCCAACTACATGATATTCTGGAAAAGGCAAAACTATGATGACAGTAAAAAGATCAGTGGTTGCCAGAGGTTCCTGGGGAGGAAGAGAGGGGTGTATACGTGGAGCACAGAGGGTTTTTAGGCCAGTGAATCTATTCTGTATGATACTGTAATGGTGGATACATGACATTATACATGTATTAAAACCCATAGAACTGTGTAACACAAGGAGAAAATCCTAAACTACGGACTTTAGTTAGTAATAATGTATCAATATTGGTTCATCAATTGTAACAAACATACCACACCAGTGGAAGATGTTAATAGAGAAACTGTGCATGTGTAGCATGGCGGGGGGAGTTGGGGGGAAGGCATATGGGAACTCGTGCTTTATGTTAGAATTTTCTCTGAACCTAAATCTGCTCTAGAAATAAAGTCAATTAACTACAAAAAAAAAAAGAGAGAGAGAGAGAGAGATCATGCTGTGAACTGCTTGATTTATCTAAAAATGGTTTATTCATTTATTTATTGATTCCAAGGACAAATTAATGCCAAGCATTAGGACATCATGTACAGAAAATTTAAGGGGAACTGTGGCAGAAGTGCTAGTGGCCTACCCAATATCCATTCTCCTCTCTACTTAGCAACAGAAGTCAGGGTATTAAATGCACTAAAAAATACATTTTTCTGTCTCCATTGTGAATAATTATGGAGGCCACGTGACTACGTTCTGGCCAATGAGGTATAAACAAGTTTTTGCATTGGACTTTGGGTAAAGTTACTAAAAAGGGGGGGGGTTGGTGGTTTGGGTTTTTTTTTTTTTTTTTTTTGCCTTTTCGTCATTACCCTTCTACTTCTTTCTTGCTGAGACTAGGACCTGATGGCTGGCACTCCACAGCCCTCTGCCACTGCAGTGGCACCTTGAAGATGGAAGCCAGGTACCTAGAAAGGTGGAGTGGAAAGGAGGAAGAAGCCTGGACCCCTGATTCCCTCTGTAGTCTGTACTAACCCTGAACTACCTACCTCTGGACTTCTTTTACATGAGAAAATAAATTAATTTTTTAAAGCCATGCAGTCAAGTCTTTGTTACTAGCAATAGAACCTAATCCCTAAGTGATACAGGACATGAAAGATACTAATAATGAATGCATGCCACCCAGGTCAACTTAAACCTGCTGAATACAGTGCCCAGTAGATGTACCATAAAGGTGGATACCCTTTACTGGATTTGTTTAGTGTCTTGAAGATAAAGGTCAAAACTTAGAGGAACCACTAAATAAGCTCTTTCTGAATATCCTATTTCCTTCCATTGAAATTCTATTGCTCCTTTCTGCCTGCTGGTCACATCTATAAACTTTTGTAATATTATTAGGTACTATACAGATTATAAAAATATGTAGCTATGCACTCAAGAAGCTTACAGCTAGTTGGAAACACAAAAAGACTATTTGTCAGCAAGTGAGAAAAGGTATCCTTTTTTGGTGGTTTAGAGAATCAGAACTTTTTTTTTCTCTTAAGGAGCTGGAATGAGACTACCTCTTGGGAAAGATGCCTGAATTCATTTAGAAGAAATTCATGAAGCCTCCTTAGAGTGAGGGTGAGACACATACATCCCCCAGTGAGACAAGTTCATCTAACAATAGGGGTTGAAAGGCTGAAAGGCTGAATCTTCCTGGGAGAAAGATACCTCGGAGGAGACACTTTGGGAGAGAAAGAGTGTTTAAAGTGTTCGGGGATGTGAGTTTAAGTTCTTTATGCGGGGTCTGGGGGTGCGTGTTATGCAACTTCATCTTCTCTCCCTCCTTGGTAGGTTTCCATTAAGTCTATATTGTTCTCTAATGCTTTTGTTCCAGTAGATTCTTTGGAGGAATTTGAATAGGTGTTGAATTTTGCATCCAGGTTTGCAAGAGGAAAAGACAAAGGTTATTTTGGGTTTTCTGGAGCTGGGGGGAAAAGTGTAGACTCTAGCCTCTAGATCACAGAGAAAAGAGCACAGAAGGAGAACTCCAGTTAAAGGTGACAGACTGAGCCACATATAAGTCCACTTCCTCCTGAAATCCCTCTTAAAAAATGGGAAAACACAAAGCTTCAAGGTAAAAAGATATAGAAAAAGATGAAGGCCACCGAAATTAGAAAAAACAGAAGCTATTTACTCAGAACTTGCTGTGGCAGGGAGTCAGCCACCACCACTTGTGTTTGGCAAAGACTCAAAGGCAGGCAGAGAAGTGGGAAATCTTTATAGTGAAAACAAGGGAAGGCTTTAGATATTCTCTGAATGGAGTTCATTGTCATGGGGAAGCCAGGGATAGGCTAAATGGAAGCCAGGCTTCTTCTGTGATTGTTTTGGCTTTCTCTGTTTGGTCCTGTGTTGGAAGTGGGGGCAAGATATAAGGAAGCTGACTCACTGACACTTCTGGGCTGACTGCCCCAGAGGCTGGTTGGCTGCCGTGGAGGTTAGGGGTCAATGTTCTATTGTCATACGTGGTATGGCTATTTGTCCATTTGTATAGTCAGTCTCTCACGGAACAGGACATAAAATCACATCTGTCAAAGGACAGGCTAAGAGCAAACCTGCTTTGTCCCAGAGAACCACCAAAAGACTCTAGAATTGGCAGCACCAGGTACCTCAAGAAGCAGGTAAAAGTTAGGACTAAAAGCACAATAATTGGTTAAAAGTCTACTTCGGAAGCAGACCACAAGCTCCTGCCTAGCTCCCAAGTCACTCCCCTACGGGCCCCTGCAGAAGGTTTAGGATTGATTCCCTGGAGAGGGTAGAGGTTACCGTATCTAGTTAAGGATAGGGGTGCCATGCTAATAATATTAGAATTCAGTGAAAAGCACTTCTTTCGAGACTCCTGCATTACTCTCTCACATCAGCAACCAATGTTAGAAGCCAAGTGTTGCAGAAAAATTTTCAGATAATTTTGATATGAGCATGTATCAAAATTTCATTATCATCTTGCAATAAGGAAGAAGCTCTGTAGTAGGATATGGGAGAAAGTGTGAAATACTTTTAAATGGACCAAAAGATTACTGGGAAATTGGAAACTATGCATTGTTTTAAATATACTCTTGCCACTTATCAGATTCTATGGGATTTATGCCTTTTACTGACTTTGAACTGTTTTACAAAACTGAAGAGATATAAGCTAATGTGTAAAAAAAACTAATAGTAATGCAAATAATTACTGTCTTTATATTTGCGAATAAATTCTGTTAGGTGAAGCTTCTATTGACATCCCTGCCCCCCACACCCTCCAATAAGCGAGCTTTGCATCTATTAAGAAAATTGGTTTCAACATTTCCCATGGGCTTAGATACTTGTCTGGTCTTTGGATTTTCCTTTGAACTGACTGTAACATCTTTTCCAATTCCCTCATTAATTAATGAGTTAAATTAAATCTTTGACACATTCATTTCATATCTGCACCTCTCATGATTTTTTAAAAACTATTATAATTTAAGAAGTTAAATTCAAAGATTTACTTTTGGTAGGGATATCTGAGAGGAAGAGATTGGTTAGAAAATCATTTTAGAGTAGATACAAAAAAGAAAAGTATATTTGGTAACAGTCACTATACTCTTAACTGAAGGGTGAGTGAGTGCATAACTGGTTTCTCAGAAGTTATAATCCCATTAGTTGTGAGCATTTAATCAGAAATTCTAATTTCTTCCTGGAAAGAGGTTGTAAATTACATTACGCAAAAATTGCATCTTGGTCCTAGTTTGGACTTTTTTCTTTTACAGATGTTGATTCCCAAATCTGCAGTCCAAAGCTGTGTCTCTAAATACTTATTATACCAATGCTACTCAAAATACTGGGCTGAAATGAGCAAATGACCTTGCTATGGAATGTAAATCAGCATTCTGCTTCCTTCACTGAAAAATCTTCCAACAAAAAGGTGAAGGGAACTTAACATGGTGCTTGCTGACATAGGTAGTTTACACTCTGGCACAAGCTTTTATCTTGTTGAGGATTGATAAAAACAGACTGCACAAGGGTGGTATGTACCAAAAATGGAATATTATTCAGCCTTAGAAAGGAATTAAATTATAATACATGCTACAACATGGATGAACCTTGAATACATCATGCTAAGTGAATAAGCCTAACACAAAAGGACAAATAATGTATGATTTCACCTATACGAAGTAGCTAGAACAGTCAGATTCATGGTGGTGGCCAGGGGCTGGGGGAAGGAGGAATGGGGAGTCATTGTTTAATGGTACAGAGTTTCAGTTTAGGATGATGAAAAAGTTCTGGAGATAGATAGTGATGACAGTCGCAAAGCAATATGAATGTAATATAACTAATGCCACAGAACTGTACACTTAAAAATGGTTAAAATGGTCAATTTTAACATATTTTATATATTTATTTACCTGCCACAATTTAAAACATGATTAAAATGATAAATTTTATCTTGTGTATTTTGCCACAATTTTTAAAAATTGCATACTAGCTAATCCAGAGACTACACTTTGAATTATACTATATTAGACTCCCGGTTTCTCAAGCTAAATTTATCAATCCCAACAGGTTTTTTCACTCACTACAAGCTACCTCCTCTCTACTCCCCACTCCGCATATATTCTACCTCTTTCTCCACTATTCATTTGGTTACTAATACAAGAAACCTGTGAAATGTTCTAGGCTCCTTCCTCTCCCTCATCTTTTTTGTATGTAATCTAATAATGGTTGTCTAACTATGCTGATTGTAAAGAAATTGTTCCTCAGCTTCAAACCCTCCCACCTCTGCTCTCTCTTTTGGTGCTGGGCTAGGTCTCTGCAATTCACATATTTCCTTTGCCAGCCTGGCTCTCCGTTAGGTTCTGCCAATAGTGGGAGATCAGAGACAGAAATAAGGGAGAAAGGACTTGCTCCTTCCTGTTCACTGCCTGTTTCTATCAGTGTCACCCAGGCAACAGTTCTTCATGCCAGCAGCAGCGGTTGGTTCCAGCTTTGGACTTCTTTCCATATTCCCAGAAGGAGACTTATCACATTCCTCAGAGATACCAGTACCAGCTAGCCAGCCACCCTCCTCAGTGGTCTGAGTCCGAACAGACCTCAGGACTCAGGTCCCTCCTCTGAGCCACTGAAGTACCAGTATAAGGTCAGTACAAGGCAGCATGTTCTCCTCAGGGTCTGGATTCCACCTAAGACCCTTCTTTCAAGTGCTTGGTCCCAACAACCCCAACCTTGACCTTTTATTTCTCCATCTACTGCTTGCAGTTTCTACTTTCTCTGTTTCAATTTCCCTTTTCAATTCTCCAACATCTGTGATAGCTCTAATAACTCTTTGTGTTAATTTCCTCAGATAACTGCTGCAGTTTCTGTTTCTTTATTGAATCCTAACTAATACAGAAAACAGTCTAAGAGTGGTTCTAAGAAACAGACTTTCAGATATAGGATTTTGGGTTGATTTGGTCATATCCTTAAATTCAAACTCAATGTTGAGCAACTCGTCAACGGGAAATGAGATGTAATGACATCATAAGTAATCAATTTATCACCTCTAGTCATTTGTGTTGAAGTGCTCACTAACGCAAATGCTTTGGAGCCATATTTGACTGATGGTAATGGTGACTATAACAACTGCAGGTTGGGAGTGACTTTATTTGCACGCACTGAAGAACTTACATAAAGAAATGAAAAGTTCAAGTCATTAAACATTCAGTCCAAGGCACGACAAAAGCTTCTATGGCAGCCCTAAAAGAACCCCTTAGTTTTTGTACCTGAAGGCTAAATCAAACATAAAATTTAATTGTGCAGGTTTCAGAATTACAACAGAAGTTGATTTCATAGCCTTGCCAAAACTCTAGTGAAAGATGGAGAATTGTTTGGGAAGGGTGTGACACTGAAACTTGGAATGGGGACATTAGGAACACAAACAAAGTTAAGATTCTAGAATGCCCAAATCTCTCCAGTAGAAACAGCCCTTCATCCCTTGCTTAAAAGTCCTGTAATTATATCATCTGCAGGATGTCTATTTTCCCCAAGTTTCACTCCAACCACTCACTGTTAGCTGTAGGTCGGGGTTTCTCAATGGCTGTGGATAATTCTTTGTTGTGAGATGTCCTGTGCATTCTAAGATATTTAGCAGCATTCTTGACCTCTATCCACTAGATCCAGTAGCAGCTTCCCCAGCCTGAGTTGTGACAACCAAAAATATTTCCAGACATTTCCAAATGTACCCTTGGAGGAAAAAATCATCCCCAGCTGAGGACCACTGCTCTAGATCCATAACCAGGGTCAGATCGCAACATTTTCCACGGTCTGACTGGGAAGAAATGACTTGTACTTAATATTGCAATACTTTGCTGATTTATATTTGCAGAAACTTGGAGAATATGTGGAAGAATGGATTCTTCCTTTCCAAGAAGTAAATAAACAAAGAAGACAGAATGTAATATTAGATTTGGTTGAATTGTTGGTGTGGGCACTCATCACAATTCTAGATTTAATGTGTTATCTGTGCAGCTGGAAATGACTCTAACAGTTGGCTGACTGAAACTGTATTTTAGTAGTGGCCTATATTCAATAAAGTTGAGATGCAAAACCTTCCTGGCATACTTAGAAGGAATCCAAAGGCTTAAGGAGATAGAAATGTTGGAGTGGATCTATCATGTATGAACTGCCACCCCCTCACTCTCTCATCTGAGAAATCCCAGAGGACACTCCCTTCTCTAAAGCACTGAGAAATACATTAGTGAATGGGCACCAGTATCCTTGTAAACTATTTGGTGACTGTTTTCTGTAGACAGGTTTCATGAAGGGAGAAGTTATATTTGAGATGGGTTCCCTGATTGCAGTGGAGATGTTGGGATCCTGAAGTAGCAGAGGTCAGAGACTGTGAATGAAGAGACAATGTGTGGACTTCCTTCCAAAGAGTACAGCAAGGAACGAGGAGGAAAAAAGAGTCACTTTACAGTGTTGAAACTTGACAAATGCTACCTCAGCCAGGCTATCAAGGCAGTAAGTCATGCTGACAGTACATACTTGCCTAAATAAACTAGGGCTGCCATAACAAGACAGCTTAGACTGGATGGTTTAAAGAATAGAAATCTATTTTCTCACAGTTCTGAAGTCTGTGTCAGCCAATTCTGTTTCTGCTGAGACCTCTTTTCCTGACTTGTATATGGCCACCTTCTCACTGTGTCCTCACATGATGGAGAGAGAGAGCTCTCTGGTATCTCTTCTTATAAGGGCACTAATCCTATAGGATCAGGGCCCCTCCATTATTACTTCTTTTAACCTTAATTACCTCCTATAGGCCCTATCTCCAAAAACAGTCAAATTGGGGCTTAGGGCTTCAACATATGAATTTGGGGAGAGGGGACAGGGGATGACACAATTCAGTCCATATAATACCCTTGATATAATTTTTTTTTTTTTTTTTTTTGCGGTATGCGGGCCTCCCACTGTTGTGGCCTCCCCTGTTGCGGAGCACAGGCTCCGGACGCGCAGGCTCAGCGGCCATGGCCCACGGGCCCAGCCGCTCCGCGGCATATGGGATCCTCCCAGACGGGGGCACGAACCCGTATCCCCTGCATCGGCAGGCGGACTCTCAACCACTTGCGCCACCAGGGAGGCCCCCTTGATATAATTTGATGAAAATGCACTTTACCTCTGTGGCCTCTCCCCAAAACACATAACCCCAGTCTAATCATGAGATAAACATCAAACAAATCCCAGTTGAGTGACGTTCTACAGAATACTTGACCAGTACTCTTCAAAACTGCCAAGGTCATCAAAAACAATGAAAAGTCTGAGAAACTGTCACAACCAAGAGGAACGTAAGAAGACATGTCAACTGAATGTAAAGTGGATCCCCTGATGAGATCCTGGAACACAAATGTAATCTGATGTATGGATTTTAATAATAATGTAATGATATTGGTTCATTAATTATGACAAATGTACTGTACTAAGATAAGATGTTAATAATAGAGGAAATTGGGTATGGGGTGTATAGGAACTCTTTAATCTACCTTCACAAGTTTTCTGTAATCTGAAATGTTACTGGAGTTCCGCTTATGGTATGTCCTAGTAAGCTCCTGTACTGGACTAGACATGGACTCTAGACAAAATACACCACAAGCCAACTCTCTGAAGGCACTGGGAGTGAAAAAAAAAGCAGACAGATTCTTACAGGAGGTCAACACCTACAAGATAGCAATAGCATGGGATGAATTTTCTATCTTTTATAATAGTCTTTAACCTGAAGGCAGGCTTCATCCAGAGTTACTTAGAGTGCTAAAACACTGATAGAAAATTCACAGTCTTTCTGAAAAACCAGAGGAGAGAGTTGGAGGGACCCACATCTGCTGGACAGTGAGAGGAGAATCCAAGAAAGGAGTGAACTAGACAGAGGGAGCCACATAATTTGTGTTTAAACACTGTTCAACTTCTGGTAAACCGCTGAATTGCATATTTTCAGGGCAGACTGCAAGCAACCCAACCAAAGATAAAAGAACTGAACTGAAATTTGTGCTGCAGCCCAAAAACAGTTTGCAGTTTGAATCATCCCTAATGGCATGCTAAAACAAACAACCACCAGCACAACAAAACTGACACTCTTTAAAAAAAAAAAAACTATCAGACATCTAATAGAGACTAGATAGAATTTAGTCTCCACAACAATTCAAAATTACTTGACATATGAGGAAATAAGATGATGTATTACATCTTCTTCTCAAGAGAAAAGACAATCAACAGAGAGGGATACCAACATGATACAGTTGCTGCAATTAGCAGACTTTTTTTTTTTTTTTTTTTTTTTTTTTTTTTTTTGCGGTACGCAGGCCTCTCACTGTTGTGGCCTCTCCCGTTGCGGAGCACAGGCTCTGGATGCACAGGCTCAGCGGCCATGGCTCATGGGCCTAGCTGCTCCGTGGCATGTGGGATCTTCCCTGACCGGGGCATGAACCCGTGTCCCCTGCATCGGCAGGCGGACTCTCAACCACTGCACCACCAGGGAAGCCCTAGCAAAGATTTTTTTTTTTTTTTTTTTTTTTTGCTGTACGCAGGCCTCTCACTGCTGTGGCCTCTCCCGTTGCGGAGCACAGGCTCCGGACACACAGGCTCCACGGCCATGGCTCGCGGGCCCAGCCGCTCCGCGGCACGCGGGATCTTCCGGGATCAGGGCACGAACCCGTGTCCCCTGCATCGGCAGGCGGACTCTCAACCACTGCGCCACCAGGGAAGCCCCCTAGCAAAGATTTTAAGCCAGATATTATAGCCATTTTAAATGATAAAAAGGAAAAATGTCCATAATGTACAGAAGGATAGGACATCTCAGCAGACAAATTGAAATGATAGAAAAGAACCAAATGGAAATTTCAGAACTAAAAAAAAAATTTCTGAAATAAAAAATTCACTGTAATGCTGTGGAGCAACTAAGCCCATGTGCCACAGCTACTGAGCCTGTGCTCTAGAACCCACGAGCCACAACTACTGAGCCCACGTGCCACAACTACTGAAGCCCGTGCACCTAGAGCCCATGCTCTGGAACAAGAGAAGCCACTGTAATGAGAAGCCCGTGCACCACAACGAAGAGTAGCCCCTGCTCACTGCAACTAGAGAAAGCCCATGCACAGCAACAAAGACCCACCACAGCCAAAAATAAATAAATAAATGTATTTAAAAAAATTCACTGGATAAAAGTAACAGCAGAGTAGAGTTGACCAAAGAGTCAGTTTAACTTGAAGACAGGTTAATAGGAATGATCCAATATGAAAAACAGAAATGAAAAATCATTGGAAAGAAAATGAACAGAGCTTCAGAGGTCACAGAAAACATAAAAAAAATCGAATGTATATTAAACTGAAGTCTCAGAAGGAGAGGAGAGAAAAAGAGACAGAAAACAATATTTGAAGGTACAATGATCAAATGATCAAAAATTTCCCAAATTTGTGGATGGACATACATTTACAGGCCCAAAGATTTCAGTAAATCCCAAGCTGTGTAAATTCAAAGAAAACCATGCCTAGGCATAGTATATTCCAACTGCTGAAAACCAGAAAAAGAGCATGTCCTGAAAACAGCAAGAGAAAAATGACTCATTACATACAAGAGAATGATGAATCAAAAAACTACTAATTTTCACCAGAAACAATGGAGGACAGAAGACAGTGGACTGACATTTTTTCAGTGCTAAAAGAAGACACTGACGACCCATAATTCTATACCTAGGGAGAACATCCTTAAGAATGAAGGCAAAATAAAAACTTTAAGATTCAAAAAAAAGTTTTAAGAATCTATCACCAGCAAGACTGTACTACAAGAAATACTAAAGGAAGTTCTTTGGACTAAAAAGAAATGATACGTGGCATAAAATCAGCTCTTTAGGAGGAATGAGGGGCATCAGAAATTGTATATATCTGGGTAAACAGACAAGAGATTTTTTCCCACTCATAATTAAAAAACAAAAACAAAAACAAAATCGTATGACTGTTTAAAGCAAAAATTGTCTTGTTGGGTTTATAACATTTGTAGCTGTAACACGTAAGATAACTATAGCATAAAGGATGGGGAATAGAAAATTGATCTGTAGACTTGCAAGTCTTCTACATTCTATGTAAAGTGGTAAAATATTAACTAAGTAGACTGGGAAAAGTTAAGGATGTAGGGCTTCCCTGGTGGCGCAGTGGTTAAGAATCTGCCTGCCAATGCAGGGGACACAGGTTCGAGCCCTGGTCCAGGAAGATCCCACATGCCATGGAGCAACGAAGCCCGTGCGCCACAACTACTGAGCCTGCGTTCTAGAGTCTGTGAGCCACAACTACTGAGCCAGCATGCCACAACTATTGAAGCCCACGTACCTAGAGCCTGTGCTCCACAACAAGGGAAGCCACCGCAACAAGAAGCCCGTGCACTGCAATGAAGAGTAGTCCCCGCTTGCCGCAACTAGGGAAAGCCCACACGCAGCAATGAAGACCCAACACAGTCAGAACTAAAAATAAATAAAAATTAATTAATTAATTAATTTAAAAAATGTAAGGATGTAAAGAGAAATACCTAGAACAGGGACTTCCCTGGTGGTGAAGTGTTAAGACCAGCAGAGTTAAGTCTCCACGCTCCCAAGGCAGGGGGCCTGGGTTTGATCCCTGCTCAGGTAACCAGATCCCACATGCATGCTGCAACTAAGAGTTTGCATACCACAACTAAGGAGCCTGTCTGCCACAACTAAGACACGGCACAACAAAATAAATATTTTAAAAATAAATAAACAAAAATTTAAAATTTCTAAAAAAAAGAAATACCTAGAACAACTTTTAAAAAATGTTTATTTTATTCATTTATTTATTTGGCTGTGCCAGGTCTTAGTTGTGGCACAAGGGATCTTCGTTGTGGCATACGGGATCTTTTAGTTAAGGCGTGTGGGATCTAGTTCCCTGACCAGGGATCGAACCTGGGCCCCCTGCATTGGGAGCACAGAGTCTTACCCACTGGACCACCAGGGAAGTCCCTAAAACAACTATTAAAAATGTAATGTAAAGAGGTATAGCTAAAATGTCAATAGATAAATTAAAATTAAATTTTAAAATATTTAAATAGTTGAAAAGAAGACAAAAAGGAAAAAAAGAGGCACAAAAAATCAGAGGAGACAAATAGAAAACAAATGATAAAATAGAAGGCCAAAATCCAAACATGTTAATAATTACGTTAAATGTTGATATATTAAACACTTCAACTGACAGGCAGAATTGCTTCATAAAAAGGCAAACTACACTATTTACTACCTATAAGATATACACTTAAAAATATAAAGACAGATAGTTTGAAAGTAAATAGAAAAAGACATGCAAACAGTAAGTGTAAGAAAGTGGAGTGGCTGTATTAATATCAGATAAAACAGATTTTAAGATAAAAAGTACTACAGGAGATAAAAGGGGGCATTTTGTAATAACAAAAGGGTCAATATATTGGAAGTCATAACAATTATAAATGTGTATATTCCTAATAACAGAGCTTCCAAATATATGAAACAAAAATTAACAGAATTAAAAGGGAGGGGACTTCCCTGGTGGTGCAGTGGTTAAGAATCCACCTGCCAACGTGGGGGATATGGGTTTGATCCCTGGTCCAGGAAGATCCCACATGCCGCAGAGCAACTAACCCATGCACCACAACTACTGAGCCTGCACTCTAGAGCCCGCGAGCCACAACTACTGAGCCCTTGTGCCACAACTACTGAAGCCCTCGCGCGTAGAGCCTGTGCTCCACAACAAGAGAAGCCACTGCAGTGAGAAGCCTGTGCACCACAACAAAGAGTAGCTCTCGCTCACCACAACTAGAGAAAGCCTGTGCACAGCAACAAAGACCCACTGCAGCCAAAAATAAATAAATAAAATAAATTTTAAAAGGGAAATGGACAATTCCATAGTCTTAATTGAAGATTTTAACATACCTCTCTAGGCAACTGATAGTCCAACCAGGTTGAAAATCTTCAAAGACATATATGAACTGAACAACACTATCACCTATTTTGTCATAATTGATATTTATAGAATGCTACATCCAACAACTGCAAAATACACACTCTTTTCAAGTGCAAATGATATGTTTACCAGGAGAGACCGCATGTTAAGCCATAAAACAAATTTTAAACATTGAAATTTTAAAGAGTATTTCCCTAACAATGGAATTAAATTACAAATAAATAATAACATTCTAAGAAAACTCAAAATATTTGGAAATCAATCTACACACTTCTAAATAATCCACAAGTCAAAAAAATCAAGATAAATTAGAAGATAATGAAAATAAAACATTTGATATTTGTGGGATACAGATAAAGCAGTTTTTAGAGGGAAATTTGTGGTTTTAAATATTTTACATTCAAAAAGAAGAAAGAGAGACTTCCCTGGTGGTCCAGTGGGTAAGACTCCATGCTCCCAATGCAAGGGGCCTGGTTCGATCCCTGGTCAGGGAACTAGATACTGCGTGCATGCCACAACTAAGAAGCCATGTGTCGCAAATAAGACCTGGCGTAGCCAAAATAAATAAATATTAAAAAACACATACACACACACACACACAAAATGACGAAAGAGCAAAAATCAACAATCTAAGTTTCCACCAGGAGGAATTAGAAAAACAAGAGCAAATTAAGCCCAAGGAAAATAGAAGGAAATAATCAAGATAAGAGTAGAAATCAACAAAACAGAAAATGGGCATATAATCCATGAAAACAAAGGCTATTTTTAAAAATTGATCAATAGGAACCACAAGCCTCTAGCCAGATTGATCAAGAAAAAAAGAGAAAAAAGAAAAGAAAGAAGGGAGAGGACAAAAATTATCTCAGGAGTTTAAAGTTGGCTTAATATTTGAAAATCAACCCACGTAATTTACCCGAATCATGCCTGATTTACAGATAATTCTGCGCCAAACAGAAGACACAGCTGTAGCATTACAGCCCCCAATAGGAGTATCCTTAAAAGACAGTGGTGAAGTAAATCCTCCCAGTGGGCAGATCTTCAAGAAATACACTTGGTTGTCCACTTTACCTGAACTGAAGAATGGCCAGAACACACCTACCCTGACTAATGGGCAGTTGCTTACAGCTTCATAATATGCTTAGGGAATTGGAAAGAACAGCAGCATTGGAAGATAAGTAGAAAGAAGGTATGGGGAAGAGGTATATGAATGGACCTCTCAGATGAGCAGAATGTAATACGTGTCTCATAAAAATGCTCACAAAAGGGAATCCACTGCAGAGGAGGCTCTCAGTCAGGTGGACAAGATGACACTTAGTATGAATATCACTTCATTTCTTTCTCCAGACACAACAGTGTTTGCTCAATGAGCTCAAGTACAATGTGGCCAAGTCGTGGGGACTCAGCAACATCAACTTCCCCTCAATAAATCCGACCTAAGTAATCTCCTCCGCAAGTCTAACACACCTGTGATAAAGACTTAGATTGGACCCTCAATACGACATTCCTAGGGGAAGCAGTCAGCCAACTGGTAGCAAGCTGATTACACTGGACCCCTTATATAACAGCAATTGTCCTTCCCAGAATAGACATATATTATGGGTATGGATTTGTCTTCCCTGTTCATATGGTGCTTCTGTCGGCATCACTATCCAAGACTTGAACAGGATGCCTTATTTACTGTAATGGTGTTTCATACAGGGTTGCTTCTAATGGGAAGCATATTTCACTGTAAAAGAAGTGGGACAATGGGCTCATGTCTATGAAATTCATTGATCTTTCCATATACCTTATTATCCAAAAGCATGTGGCCTGATGGAGTGCTGGAATAGCCTACTAATGGCTTGATTTCAGCACCCTTGCCAGTGGGGAGATAGCATCTTGAAAGACTGGGATCATCTTATAAAATTCAATATATTCTTTAATATATAGTGCTATTTCTTCTACAGCCAGAATGCATGTATCCACAAATCAAGGGTTGGAAGTAGAAATGGCTTTTCTCATTCTTACACCTAATAATCCCCTTCCAGAAGTTTTATTTCCCATGTCTGCAACTTTGAGTTCTGTTGGTTTGGAGGTCTTAGTACCCAACAGAGTAATGCTTCTACCATGAAACACAATAACAGTTCTTTTGAATGGGAAGTTAGATGCCCCCCTAGTCATTCTGGGCTCCTCATGTCACAGAACCAACAGCCAAGAAAGGATTACTCAAGGGAATTCCCTGGCGGTCCAGCAGTTAGGACTCAGTGCTTTCACTGCTGGGTCCCAGGTTCAATCCTCAGTCGGGGAACTAAGATTCTGAAAGGGGCGCAGCCAAAAAAATAAAAGCATTGATCAGCTGGGTGAGGTGATTGATCCTAATTACAAGGGGGAATTGGGTCTCTGTTACACAGGTACCCAAGAGTTTCTCTGGAACCCAAGAGATTCTCTGGGAAGCCTTTCAGCACTTCCACATCTAATAGAAAAGATTAATAGAAAATTAGAGCAACCAGAAAAACGCAGGACCCTGAAGGGTATTTAGATTCTTCAGGAATGAAAGTTTGGTTCATCCCAGCAGCTAAAGAACTCAGGCCAGAAAAAGAGGTTCTAGGTAAGGGAAAGGAAATAATGAATGGATAGTGGAAGACAACATTCATAAATGTCAGTTATGGCCTTGTGACCACTTACAGAAATGAGCACAGTAATAGCTATGCATATTTTCTTCCAGCTTTTTATGTGTGTACATAAAAAGAATCTCTCTCCTGATTTTCCCTTATTTTACATAAGGACTGCTGATGGTTGTTAACTTTACGATTTAGTCTTTTTTTTTTTTTTGGCCGCACCGCATTGCCCTTGACAGTGAAAGCACAGTCCTAACCACCGGACTGCCAGGGAATTCCCTACAATTTAGTCTTTTGGCTTCAATATATGCAGATAGGACCTTGGACTGAATATGAGAAGTAAATAACATTGCCTATATATAGACACTGTAACTGTAACTCCATGGCAAGCATTCTTCCTGCCTCAGGACATTTGCATTTGCTATTTTCTCTGCTTAGAAGGCTCTTTCCCCAGATATCCCTGAGGGCTTCTCCTTGACCTTTTAATCTTTATTCAAATATCACTTTTCTCAGCGATGCTTTCTCTTTCCACCCTATTTAAACCTCAAAGTAGTTATCATCATTTAACATATTATATATATTTACTTGTTTACCTTATTGACTTTCTGTGTTCCACTCCCTTTAGAAAGTAAGCTCTTGAAGGGCAGGGAATATTATCCAGCTTGTTCACTGCTATACCCTCAGTACATAGAACAATGTAGACATGCAAGAGATATTTGTCAACTATGCAACATTATGTTATGCAGGAATTTTAAACAATGAGGTAGAGTTATAAATACTAAACAAAACTGTTATTCATGGTTTCCTCTCAGACATTTGGGGAGAGCATAAATATGGATTTTAACTTATTACCTAAGTTTAAAAATTTTTTTCAATGTTGGGAGACACGAACGTATTTGTCAACTTAGGGGGAAAAGCCAATAATAGAATTGGATGGTTTGGTTAATATATAGGAGAAAGGATAATTAATTGAACAAAGTATGTGAGGAGGTAACATGAGATGGTTCTACTGCACAGTGAAAGCACTGTGCTTGGATAAGAGGAGTGATAAGAGGCCTCCATGAGGAGGCCTGAAATTGAGGGAGTTCTCAACTGATGGCCTCCGTGATCCTTGTGAAACAGATAGGTAGGCCAAGGCTGAGGGCAAGGGCTTGGGGAATAGGCTCAATTTGTGAGTGTTTAGGAGAGGTGGCATGGTTATGTTAACATTATTTTATTTAATCCTCATATCAGTCCCATTAGGTATTATTATCTCCACTTTATAATATTATTCCATTTTACAAATACAGAAACAGAAGCACAGAAATTATGTAATTTGCAGAAGACTGCACAGCTGATGAATGATGGAGCCATTTTAGGAAGCTCTAACCCAGGTCTCTCTGACTTCAATCTGTCTTAGCCTCACATACCTCAGCAAAGAAGTGGAAATGGTCTCAAGCTACACCATCCTCTAATGTAATGGTCCCCACAGTGGAGTAGGATGGGCACATCCTGGGTGTGCGTGATGGTATACTGGGATATTAACAAAAAAGGTTAGATTTCTATTTATACTTTTTAAGTCTAAAACAATAATAAAGAAGTTCAGCTTTGCTACTATTTAATATACAGCTGGACACTGGCATCCTTATTTGGTCTGGATGCCAGCTGGCTATGAGCCATTTTGGTATCTTCAGGGAGACATAGGAGCTCCACAGTGCAAATGGATTGATAGTGCTCACCCATATTATACTTTTTGTGCTTAAGCGATGACATCAGTATGTTCATTTTTATAGAACCAAGACTTTTATGTAGCAGAGTCTTCATAATACAGTGGTCTACGGTGAAAAGGGGATTGCTGACAAAGATATTTGGCTTCGCTCAGAGATTTGCTAAGTGTTTCTTGTCAGAGTATTAAAATAGTTGTCAGAACCTACAAATAACTTACACTTTTCTTTTTTTCTGCTGGGGAAGACAGTGGTGAGGGATAATGTATACTTTTCTTTTACAAAAAAATGAGCATTCGAATTTGCTAACTTTTTCAAATGTGGATGATGTTAATGATGATAAGGTGGCTGTCAGTAGTAGGCAACTCTATAGGTACTAAAAAACAATGTTTTAAACTCTTTTCCTTCAAGATAAAGTTGATAGTGCAATGAGTGACAAACAACTGCTTTTTGAAAGCTACTGTAAACGAATATTTTGAAAAATGATATTTAGAAGTCTTTCTATTTTGGTAGGGGTGTTTTTTTGCCAAAAAACATAGAAGTATGTCACTTATGAAATGTTCATATTTGCATGCATAAAACCTTGGAAATAGTTTTCTACTGTGTTTAAGAATCTTCCGAATAAAAGAGATTCAGTGAATTTTAAATATATTTGCTAAAAATATAACATCTTCTGATTAATTTGCAAGTGTAACTGATTGATATCATAGAAGATAAAAATTAACTAGATGAATTTCAGTAAAATTCAACGGGACTGAAAAATTAATTTCATGTTTGAGTAAGCCCAGCCAGCTATTTTCCGTTTGGATCCTTTGTATTTTTGTGAGTTTCGTTTCCATTAAAACGAAGTAATAAAGTAAACAGATCATAGAGGCAAACTTCTGAAATCATAAGATCATAGTGTGTTAAACCACCATTTCAAAAATAAAGCAAAGTCAATCAGATTGCTCTTGCTTAAAAAAAAAAAGTTCATAGGAGCAAAAAGCGCTTTTCGTATAGAAAATAAATAAAATTTATATTTTAAAATAGTGTGTTTATTTCAGCTTTATCTCATCCTTTAGTTTTTAATTTTTTTTTTTTTTTTTTTTTTTTTTTTTTTGCGGTACGCGGGCCTCTCACAGTTGTGGCCTCTCCCGTTGCGGAGCACAGGCTCCGGACAAGCAGGCTCAGCGGCCATGGTTCATGGGCCCAGCCGCTCCGTGGCATGTGGGATCTTCCCGGACCGGGGCACGAACCCATGTCCCCTGCATCGGCAGGCGGACTCTCAACCACTGCACCACCAGGGAAGCCCTAGTTTTTAAATTTTTAAATCTTTTTTGTGATTTAAAAATGTCAAATGTATTAGGACAGTATTACATTATATACATATAACATGGGTGCATGTTAAATGTTGAAAGGAGAGTTTGTGATAAAAAATTTACAGATCATTGTGCAAATACGTGGTTTCTCAACTTGAGCACTATAGACATTTTGGGCTGGAAAATGCTTTCTGTGGGGGCTGTCCTGTGCATTGTAAGATATTTGGCAGCATCCCTGGCTTCAACCCACCAAATCCCAATAGCACCCTTCCCCCCACAGTTGTGACAATCAAAAAACTTCTCCAGACATGACAAATGTGCCCTTAGGGTAGAGTTACTAGATTTAGCAAAACAAAAAAGCAAAATAAAAACAAAAACAACAGGACATATATTTTTCATCCCCTATTCTTTATTTATCTGAAATTCAAAAATTAACTGGCTTCGGGCTTCCCTGATGGCTCAGTGGCTAAAAAACTTTCTGCCAATGCAGGGGACATGGGTTGGAGCCCTGGTCCGGGAAGATCCCACATGCCGCGGAGCAACGAAGCCCGTGCGCCACAACTACTGAGCCTGCGCTCTAGAGCCTGCGACCCACAACTACTGAAGCCCGGGTGCCTAGAGCCCGTGCTCCGCAACAAGAGAATCCACCACAGTAAGAAGCCCGTCCACCGCAACTAGAAAAAGCCCGCGCGCATCAACGAAGACCCAACGCAGCCAAAAAAAAAAAAGAAGAAAAAGAAAAAAAAAATAACTGGCTTCTGGTGTTTTATCTGACAACCTTAGGGAGGGAGGGCAACTCCCTCCCCCGTTGAGAACCAAAGTGCTAATGTATTATTATGCCTATATTACTCTCTACAACCTTGCCTTTCTCTCAGCCTCACCCTACCTTCCAAACTCTTCCACTGTGCCCTCTAGAACTTATTATCCACAGCCTGCAAAAGCCCCTGCATTGTCAAGCTTTCTCTTCAATTTCTTACCTTTATTAAAATCTGACTCTCCCTTGAGGACACTATTTTCCTGTTGCCCCACCCAAATGGTGCTGTTTATACACTCAGGTTCCACATACCTCTGGGATGAGAGGTGTACTGAAATTTGGAAGAAGCAAAAAATATAACTGGTGTTTCCAATAGAAAACTATACATTCTTTAGAGCAGACCTTTCCACGTTATCTGATTCTAGCTTTTTATTGCTTTTGAGGTATTTTACAACTTATGTAAACTGTATTTAACTGGTAACAAGGCAAAATAAATTCTGTCCAGTGGAAGCTCAATTGACTTTCCTGAAAAAATAGAAACTATCCCATTCTCTACCTTCTTAGTACTAAACATATAATCCTACTTTCACCAGTACCCATCCTGTTTTCCTTCCCTCCTGTTTTAATGGAGGAGCTGTCTTTCCTCCTAATTAGGGCCAAATTCTTTTCCTGTGTTTTGGATTCCCTCAACCCTGCCTTCTCAGAACCCTTCCCTGTGGACTATACAGTCTGGTTTCATCTATATATCTTTTTCAATTTTTTTTTCCTCTGTATAGGATCCTTCTCAATGGTTTTAAACATTCTCTCTTCTTTTTTTTTCTGTTAAAGAAAACAAAACCCTTCCTGGATCTTAGCTTCCCTTCTAGCTACTCCTCTAACTGCCTTCATTTCCTTTCCTTCCACTCACTGTTCAGCCAGTTCTCCTCTGGGGTCCTGCGTTATCACACCCATGAAGGACTTCTGATTGAGATCACTTATGTCTCACTGATAAAATCTTAGTGTCAACAAATCCAACATTTTTCAGTCATCTTATTGACTTTCCAACAACAATTGACACAATTTGACCACTCTCCCTTCTTGAAATGCTCTCTTTTCCAGCTTCCATGACAGTACTCTCCCAGTGTTTTTCTTATCCTTCTGACCACTCCTTCTGACTCCTTGTAAGTATATCCTCCTCTATCCATGCATTAACCCCAAGCATCTCTCAAAGCTCGGTTCTAGGCCTTCTTTTCTTTTCCTTCCAGTTAATACTTCTGAATATTCTTGTTCATGCTTCGGACTTTACCACCACCTCTTTATCGATGACCTCTGCCTTGACCATGCATCTGAACTCAGGTTACTTATCAATTCTTCTTGGAAGTCTCAGAGGCATCTCAAATTCAATGTATATATAACTGAACTCATGACTTAGCCTTTTCCAGTTTTATTTCAATGAACAGTTATACAAAAACCTAGGCCCTGATGTCTTGTCCCTCAACCCCTAATCTCTCCAATCCATCACCAAATTCTATCTTTTTAGATTAGATCCATTTACTTCTAACTCTACTTTCACTGGATTTGTCCAAGCTACCATCTTCTCTCCCTGTGTACTCCTGGAAAATCTTCCTAATCATCTACCCTAATCCGCTCTCAGCCCCCTCCATCCTTTCTCCTCATAGTAGCCAAAATAATCTTATAAAATGCATATCTGATCAGATAAACCCCTGTTAAAAACCCTTCAGTGACTCTTAAAGACTAAAACCTTCAACATGGCCAGGCCCCTGCAGAATCTAGGCTGCATCCTCATCTGATATCATGTTCCATTCCAGCTGTGCTTCAGCCACAATGAGTGCCTTCTAGGTCTCCCTCCACCCCCTCTGCCCCCAGAGCCTTTGCATGTGTTGTTGCCTTTGCTTGGAACACGGCCACCCAACTGTCCACTTGGCCACATTCACACTTGCCTTTCCTTCAGATCATAGCTCCCCTTAATGTCTCTAATAGGATTCTCCCATTTTAATCTCTCACCATCATCATCATAACAGCTAATACTCAGACATGTTTACTATACATCAGTCACTGATCTAAGGGCTCTACCAATAAGAATTTGTTATATATGGAAACTGAGTTACCACACACTTTTATGTACCATAACTGTAATTTTCCTCATGTGTAACATAGAATAATAATACTTTCTTCATAGGGTGGTTGAGAATATAAAATGAGTTAATATCTCTAAAGGACTTGGAACAGTGCCAGCCACATAATAAATGCTCAATAAATGTAAATGTTAGCAATTGTTAGTATTGTAATCTTACATTTACTGCATGATTATTTGATTAAAGTCTGTCTCTGTCTCATAAGTACTATGAACATTGGTCAGGGTCTTCTTTTTTTACCCACTATTATATTCCTTGTGTCTTCCTAGGGCATTGGTACATTGTAAATGCTCAAAAACATTTCTGGAGTTAATGAATAATAATTTGTGTCCAACCACGCAGGATTGTTACAAAGCTAAAAAAAGTATGTGAGGTACTTTTTAAAACTACACAGGCATATAGAAATATTAAACATTTAAATGGTAAACTGTGATGCTAACAGTAACCGTAACAGGAATCTTAGGAAAGGAAAACTAATGTGGCCTAAAATTGTTAGAAAAGAGGCTTGTGGAAGAAGAGGACCTCAAAGTATATATAGGATTTGAATGGATGAAGTGGACCTCAAAATATGTATAGGATTTGGTAGAGTAGCGTGAGCATATAGGTATACAGGGAAGAATGGGCTACCAGCCTACTTGGTGGATGTGTGATGAGGAGTAACAGGAAATATAATTATAGATATGGTGGAGACAAATCATGGAGGAACTTGATAGGCAGATAAAGGAGGCTGGACCTGATATGACAGAGAAGAGAGTATTGACCAGGGACATTTCAGGAAGATTCATTCACCTAACAACTAGTGACCAGGACCTCTTCTTGATACTGTAGATTCAATGGTAATCAAAACAAACTGTGAGGGACTTCCTTGGTGGCACAGTGGTTAAGAATCCGCCTGCCAATGCAGGGGACATAGGTTCGAGCCCTGGTCCGGGAAGATCCCACATGCCGCGGAGCAACTAAGCCTGTGCGCCACAACTGCTGAGCCTGCGCTCTAGAGCCCGCGAGCCACAACTACTAAGCCCGCATGCCACAACTACTGAAGCCTGCGTGCTTAGAGCCTGTGCCCTGCAACAAGAGAAGCCACCGCAATGAGAAGTCTCTGCACTGAAACAAAGAGAAGCCCCCACTCGTGGCAACTAGAGAAAGCCCGTGCACGGCAATGAAGACCCAACACAGCCCAAAGTAAAATATAAATAAATTAATGTAAAAAAAAAACCCATGAAATAGAGACACAGATGTAGAGAACAAATGTATGGACACCAAGGGGGGAAAGGCGAGGGGACGAAATGGGAGATTGGGATTGACATATATACACTAATATGTATAAAATAGATAACTAATGAGAACCTGCTGTATAGCACAGGGAACTCTACTTCACTTCACTCTACAGTAGAAACTAACCCAACATTGTAAAACAACTATACGCCAATAAAAAAAAAAAAAAAGAATGGTGAAGGGATTTGACCAGGTGATTTCTGAGATCCTATGGGCTTTATCTTTTGTGATTTGAATAATGATTATCTTTAAGCAAGCTCATACTTCCAGCTCCAAATTAAGTGGGATCTATACTATAGTCAAGAATACTGATGATACCATTTACATCTTGAGTTCATGTGGTTTGTTCAGAAGGGAGGGGAAACAAGTTTATAAACACATGCTGTGATCAGTTCATTTTCCAGGAGCCTGTCCTCGATTACCACTGAACCCACAACGACAATTTATATTTGACATCTTTATTGAAGAATCTTCTTGCTTCTCCTTCGGTATATTTTACTTTGGGGAAGGGGCATTGCCCAATTTTATTTTCTAAATGGTGTTTAGCAGACTGAGGATGCTCCATAAACATTATATATCCATGGAACCATCTCTGGAAAAGAAATCTTGGCTATGTGACTACATACCCAGTGCAATAAACAATAACTGTTTTAACCCACTCACCAGGGGTAATTCATGTGGAAACCTAAAATTAAAAATAAGTGAAAACAGCTGGCTCATGATGATTTTGTCAAGAAAACTTCAAATATACAAAACCCAGATGGTTGGCATAGAACAGCACAGAAGATACCACTGAGTAAATATCAAAATGAATAATCCTGGCCATTGAGAATTTCTGTTCACTTTCACTCCATAAAGGTTATTTCAAACTGGATTTCTTTATTCATCACGAAGAATTATGCATGGAAACTGACAAAGGATTAATCTCCAATATTTACAAGCAGCTCATGCAGCTCAGTATCAAAAAAACAAACAACCCAATCCAAAAATGGGCAGAAGACCTAAATAGACATTTCTCCAAAGAAGATATACAGATCGCCAACAAACACATGAAAGAATGCTCAACATCACTAATCATTAGAGAAATGCAAATCGAAACTACAATGAGGTATCACCTCACACCAGTCAGAATGGCCATCATCAAAAAATCTACAAACAGTAAATGCTGGAGAGGGTGTGGAGAAAAGGGAACCCTCTTGTACTGTTGGTGGGAATGTAAATTGATACAGCCACTATGGAGAACAGTATGGAGGTTACCTAAAAAACTAAAAATAGAACTACAATATGACACAGCAATCCCACTACTGGGCATATACCCTGAGAAAACCATAATTCAAAACCAGTCATGTACCACAATGTTCATTGCAGCTCTATTTACAATAGCCAGGACATGGAAGCAACCTAAGTGTCCATCGACAGATGAATGGATAAAGAAGATGTGGCATATATATACAATGGAATATTACTCAGCCATAAAAAGAAACGAAACTGAGTTATTTGTAGTGAGGTGGATGGACCTAGAGTCTGTCATACAGAGTGAAGTAAGTCAGAAAGAGAAAAACAAATACCGTATGTTAATACATATATATGGAATCTAAAAAAAAATGGTTATGCAGAACCTAGGGACAGGACAGGTATAAAGATGCAGATGTAGAGAATGGACTTGAGGACACGGGGAGGGGGAAGGGTAAGCTGGGACGACGTGAGAGAGTGGCATAGACTTATATATACTACCAAATGTAAAGTAGATAGCTAGTGGGAAGTAGCTGCATAGCACAGGGAGATCAGCTTGGTGCTTTGTGTCCACCTAGAGGGGTGAGGTAGGGAAGGTGGGAGGGAGATGCAAGTGCGAGGAGATATGGGGATATATGTATATGTATAGCCGATTCACTTTGTTATAAAGCAGAAACTAACACACCATTGTAAAGCAATTATACTCCAATAAAGTTGTTAAAAAAATTTTTTTTTAAAGAATTATGCATGGAAAACTTGAACGAAATGTCTGGAAAGTAAGTTGGATTGTGATTTGAAAATTCTAGTAATAAATGATACTCTGACTTTAATTACTGAATTCAATTACTTCACAGACTGGAAACTCACTTCAAGACCTGTGAAAAATGCCCCTTTTAAAAAATGCATTAGAGGGAATTCCCTGGCGGTCCAGTGGTTACAGGGGGCACAGGTTCCATCCCGAGTTGGGGAACTAAAATCCCACAAGCCGCACGGTGTGGACAAAAAAAAAAAAAAAAAAAGACATTAGAAATTAATAACAGGAGGAATTTTAGGAAGTTCACAATATGTGGAAATTAAACAATATATTCTTAACTAATGGGAGAAATCACAAGGGAAATCAGAAAATACCTTAAGATGAATGAAAATACACAACATACAAAAACTTATAGGATGCAGCTAACACAGTGCTTAGAAAGAAATTAATAGCTGTGAATATCTATATTAAAAAGAAAGATCTCAAATCAGTAATATAACCTTCCAATTTAAGAAATTAGAAAAAGAAGACTAAACTGAAAGCAAGCAGAGGGAAGGAAATAAAGACTAGAGCAGAAATAAATAAAATAGAGAAGCAAAAAACAATAGAGAGAATAAACAAAAACCAAAAGTTTGTTCTTTGAAAATATCAACAAAATTGACAAGACAGCTGGACTGACCAAGAAAAAAAGAGAAGACTCAAATTACTAAAATCAGGAATGAAAGAGGTGCTATTACAACTTTACAGAAATAAAAAGAATTATAAGGGAATACTATCAACGTGCCAACAAATTAGATAAGCAATATGAATTCCTAGAAACACCCAAACTACCAAAACTGAATCAAGAAGAAACAGAAAATCTGAATAGAACTATAACAAGAGATTGAATCAGTAATCAAAACCTTCCCACAAAGAAAAGCCCAGGCCAGGCAACTTCCCTAGTGAATCCTACCAAATGTTTAAAGAAGAATTAGCACTAATCCTTCACAAACTTTTCCAAAAAATAGCTGATGGACTTCCATCTCATTTTATAAGGCCAGTATTACCCTGATACCAAAACCAAAGACATCACAAGAAAACTGAAAACAAACATTTCTATGAATATAGTCACAAAAATCCTCAACAAAATACTAGCAAAGTGAATCCAGCAAAATATAAAAATGATTAAACACCATGACCAAGTAGAATTTATCTCAGGAATGTAAGATTGGTTTAACATATGAGAATCACATTAATAAAGGACAAAAACCATATGATCATCTCAGCATACAAAGAAAAAGCATTTGACAAAATCCAACACCCTTTCATGATAAAAACATTCTACAACTAGGAATAAAAAGGAAGTTCTGCAACCTGATAACAGAATCACATAAAATCCACAGTTAACATAATATTTAATGGTGACTAATATTAGGAACAAGACAAGATGTCTGCTCTTACTACTTCTATTCAACATTGTACTAGAGGTTCTAGCCAAGGCAATTAGATTAAAAAAAAAGAAATAAATGGAATGTGGATTGAAAAGGAAGATGTAAAAGTATTTCTATTAGCCCGTGACATGATTTTGTACATCAAAGTTTTAAGAAACCTACCTACCAATTAGAGCTAATAAATGAGTTAAGTAAATTTGCAGGATACAAGGTCAATATACAAAAATCTATTGTGTATCTATACACGAGCAATTTTTTAAAAATTAATTAATTTATTTATTTTTGGTTGCATTGGGTCTTTGTTGCTACGCATGGGCTTTCTCTAGTTGTGGCGAGCATTGGCTACTCTTTGTTGTGGTGCGTGGGCTTCTCATTGCGGTGGCTTCCCTTGTGGCAGAGCATGGGCTCTAGGCACGTGGGCTTCAGTAGTTGTGGTACACGGGCTCTGTATTGTGGCACATTGGCTTAGTTGTTCCGCGGCATGTGGTATCTTCCCAGACCAGGGCTCTAACCCGTGTCCCTTGCATTGACAGGCAGATTCTTAACCAATGTGCCACCAGGGAAGCCCATACACTAGCAATTCAATGACGGAAAGAACAGTCTTTTTTAAAAATGGTGTTGGGATGATTAGATGTCCACATGGAAAGGAATAAAGTTGGACCCTTAGCTCACACTATATACAAAAATTAACTCAAAATGGATCATAAATGTATCTAAATGGATCATAAATGGATCTAAATGTAAGAGTTAAGACTATAAAGCTCTTAGAAATAGTATAGGAGTAAATATTTGTAACTTTGGATTAGGTGGGTTTCTCAGATATGGCACCAAAAGTACAAGTAACAAAAGAAAAAATATGTAATTAGACCTTAACAAAATTTTTAAACTTTTGTGATTCAAAGGATACAATCAAGAAAATGAAAAGACAACTCACAATATGAGAAAACATATATAAAAATGATAATCTGATAAGGGACTTGTGTCTAAAGTATGTAAAGAACTCTTACAACTCAGCAATAAAAGGACAAATAATTTTTAAATGGGCAAAGGATCTGAATAGACATTTCTCCAAAGAAGATACACAACTGGCCAATAAGCACATGAAAATATGCTCAACATCAAAGGCCATCACAGAATTGCAAATCAAAACCATAATGGGAAACCATTTCACCCACTTGTATGGCTATAATTAAAAAAAAAATAGATAGGCAATAACAGGCATTGGCAAGGATATGAAAAACCTGGAACCATGTTACGTTGCTGGTGGAAACGTAAAATGGTCACTTGCTTGGAAAACAGTGTGGACGTTCCTCACAAAGTTAAACATAAGAGTTACCATATAACCCAGCAATTCCACTACTAGGTATATATACCCAAGAGAAATGAAAACATGTCCACACAAAAATTTGTACACAAATGTTAATAGCAGCATTATTCATCATGGTGAAAAAGTGGAACCAGCCCAAATGCCTATCAACTGAAGAATGGAGAAACAAAACGTGGTATTGTCCATACAACTGAGTATAATTTGTATGTATAAGAAACAAATATAGAGTACTGACACATGCTACAACAAATATAAACCTTGAAAACACTGTTAAATGAATGAAGCCAGACACAAAGACCACATATTATATGATTCCACCCATATGAAATGTCCAGAATAGGCAAACCCAGAGATAGTAGATAGATTAGTGGTTGCCAGGAGCTAAGAGGAGGGAGGAATGGGGCGTGACTGCTAATGTGAATGGCGTTTCTCTTTGGGGTAATGAAAATGTTCTGAAATTAGATAGTGGTAATGGTTGCACCACTTTGTGAATATACTAAAAGCCACTGAATTGTTAACTTTAAAAACGTGAAATTTATGGTATATCAATTATATCTAATAAAATTATTATTATCATTTTTAAAAATTTATTTACTTTAGGCTGCGTTGGGTCTTCGTTGCTGCGTGCAGGCTTTCTCTAGTTGCGGCAAGTGGGGGCTACTCTTCGTTGCGGTGCACGGGCTTCTCATTGCAGTGGCTTCTCTTGTTGTAGAGCACCGGTTCCAGATGCGCGGGCTTCAGTAGTTGCAGCATGCGGGCTCAGTACTTGTGGCTCACGGGTTCTAGAGCACAGGCTCAGTAGTTGTGGTGCACAGGCTTAGTTGCTACACGGCATGTGGGATCTTCCCGGACCAGGGCTCAAACCCGTGTCCCCTGCATTGGCAAGTGGATTCTTAACCACTGCGCCACCAGGGAAGCCCTTAAATTATCATTTAAAAAGAATGGATGTATGTCCTATAGATCTTGTTGGAGGAAATTGCACTTAAATAGATATTTCTTTTTTTCCCCCAAATTAAAATTGACTGTTGACTGTTTGAAATGACCAATAACTTATCCTTTAAAATTTAAATGACAGTAGTTAAATTATCCATATATTTGACGCATTGATCGTTGTCTAAATTAATATCTCTTATCTATGAGTAGCAGTTTATTTTATTTTAAAGTTGAAAATATTTTGAAGTGAAAAATTTCTGATGCTAGTATCCATACATAGCCCTTAATATGCTAAAATTTAGTAAATGTGTGAGAAAGGCCTTAGCATTTTCTTAGGTTTTTTTTTTTAAACAAACAATTTCTAATGTTTGAACATTTCCTTAGCACCTAGTGCTTTTAAAGATTCTTTACTTTTTCTTTAGTGATATCAGGGCCAAGCAAAACAGAAGTCAAAGAGTAAATGAATTTCTGGCAATTCTATGTTTAATCAGTATTCAACTCATGGTGGAGCAATTAAGCAAGACTTCCCATGTTCAGTAATTTCCATATCTTGGTTTTTCCAGAATGAATTTTCAAAACAGTGTTTCCAGGCTTCCTGAATGTGAATGTTAATATACAGAAGTTTCTTGGCCTAGGTAAGAAAAATATGAATTTTTTACTTTTTCTCCCTCTTCCTCCACATAGTCTATGTACTGGAGAGATTACTCAGGAGTCCAATTTCATTTGCTATTTTTTAAAATATTTATTTGTTTATTTGGCTGCACTGGGTCTTAGTTGCGGTGTCCGGGATCTTTTTAGTTGAAGCATGTAGGATCTAGTTCCCTGACCAGGGAACGAACCTGGGTCTCCTGCATTGGGAGCGCAGAGTCTTAACCACTGGACCACCAGGGAAGTCCCTCATTTGCTATTTTTAAGCTAAGTACACTGGCTTTTTTTTTACAATAAATGCCTATATCAAAAAGGCCAAGCTCATATGGTCATTGAAGTTAATTAAATGTTTGTGTTATATAGTTATGTACAACATTATTAGTTTGCAATAAATGACACAAGGGACTATGTCAAATTCATAATAAAAGCAAACAGCTATGGTGGGGCTTGATCTTCTGAAGTTGGGTTATATTATAGTTAGGGTTGCCAGATTTAGCAAACAAAAATACATGATGCCCAATTAAATCTGAATTTCAGATAAACAATGAATAATAATTTCAGTATATCTCAAATACTACATGAGACATACTTATGCTAAAAAATTATTCATTCTTTATCTGAAATTCATACAAAACTGGGCATCCTGCATTTTATCTGGCAACTCTAATTACATGAATAAGAGAGATTTTCTGCACTCTCCTTACAAAAAGCTGCGCATACTAGCAGTAGGATATAAACAGACTGAGAGGTCCCTACATTTCTGTCCTGGCTGGTCACTGAACAGTTAAGGAAGTATCCAGCAAGGTCCTAGAATTGGGCTGGCTTGTGATCGGATCTTGGTCTATTTTTAGGCTGAGATAAATGGGACAGTTATTCCAGGGATTGGGGAAAAGCGAGTCATATTTAAAATTGTGGAGAAGTATGTGCTTGAGAGGGGAGAGGAGGGTGTCATATATTGCCACAGTAAAGGCCACTTCAACCACATCATTACTGTGCACATCCACCCCACCCCAGGCAAAACAAAGTAGGTATAAATGATGTCCTATTAATTGGAAGGAGCCAGAGGGCTCCCTGTTTTTGAATGTGTGGATTGAGTAGGTCAAGCAAACGAACAGTGAGATGGGAGACTGGCTTTGAAATCATCTCCACTGGAATGAAGCACGGATACCTCAAACCCAATGCATCTGCCACTGATGCATTACCTTCCCCTTTCCCTGACTTCATTCATGTATTCAATATTTGAGTGGCTACTCAGTTCCAGCATGTGCTAGTTCTGGTCATATACCCATGAGCAGAATAGGCATGGTCCCTGCTCTCAGAGAACTTATAGGGGGAACATGCTGATATAATCACAAAAATACATGTTTAATTACACATTAAGACATTGCTATGAAGAAAAGATGTTGGTTGCTATGAGCAAAAGATGCTGGTTATAATCAAGATGGTATACCACTACTGATCTTTACGGTGCTATTATAATGAAGAAACACTATGAAGCATCCTGAGAATTAAACTTTTTAAAAGAAAGTATTACACATTTTCCTGTTTAGGGAAATAATATTCCATTAATATTCCAAGGCACTTAGCACCTGTCTCCTCACTGGGGTCACCGTGGAGGCTCCCAGACGACTGTAGTGCAGCTACTTCTGGCCTGGAACGCAGCTGCTGGTTAACAGCTGTACAGCCTCAGAGCTCCACACTCAAGGCCTTGAAGAGGGGCTCACCGCACCCAATTAAATAACATATATTTCTATTTTCGAATAATGCATCTTGTGTCTTGCAGATGTACCTGGAACTAATGAACAGAGGTACTTTCTGCTTACCTGAGCTTTCTCAACTCGGTTTTGGCAATTTTCTTTTCTGTTAAAAATTCCTCCCCCCCCCCCCCCTCTTTTTTCCCCCATATACCACTTCATCATCTAACCGATGGAACCCAGTTTAGCCTTTTTCACTAAATGGCTGGAAGAAGGGAAAATTAGGAAACTGGATGGGGCGGGGGTAGTGTCAAAACTTTCTTTGGGGGGCCCCAAGCAACCTTACCCCGAGTGTCCAGTCCTAACTCCTGGTTCCTTTCCCTTGGACAGGGCTCGGGCGGCCCAAGGATGAGGCGAACTGAGGGAGAACAACCGGAGCCTCTGCCCGCAGTCCTCCCTCCACCTCTTTGCCACCTCGGGCTGCATTTTCCGGACCGGAAAAAAAAGAGCCGGGAGCACACTCGCCGCGGCGATGGACCGCCGGCCTCTGGGGGAGGAAGGCGAGTCCGCAGCCCCGCGGCCACTTTGATCGTTGCGCGCCTCCAACTTCACAGAGTGCACCGCTCAGGGGGTGCAGCCCGGCCTCCGCCCAGAGCGACCCCGGTCCTCGCGTGGGGAGGAGCTGCGGCGGGAAAGCCGAGCCGCCGCCCGCGGTCTAGAGGCCAGCCGCCCGAGTTCTTCCGGCCCTCGGCCCTCGGCCCTCGGCCCGCGGCGGGGGAGGAGCCGCCGCCACCCGCGTTCCCTGGCCCCCGCCGCCAGCGGCGGAAGGGCCGCGCGCTTCGCGGAAGCGCGGCCGCAGCTGAGGATCAGCTGCTGGAGGAGGCGGAGAAGGAGAGGGAGGAGCCTAGGGGAGGGGGAAGGGGAGGGAGGGGACCGTCAGGAAGCCGCGAACGCCACCGAGTGTCTGCACACCTCGCTCCGTCTGCTATGGCTGGTTAAAGAACCATCCGGATAGCAGCGCGGGGGGAGGGACGGGTGGGGGGAGAGCGCCGGCCGCGCGTGAGGCCGAGGGAGGGGCGGCGGCGTGAGCGGCGGCGGCAGTGGTTCCAGCATGAAGAGGAGAGCTGGCCTGGGGGGCAGCATGAGGTCAGTGGTGGGCTTCTTGTCCCAGCGGGGCTTGCATGGGGACCCCCTGCTCACTCAGGACTTTCAGAGGAGACGCCTGCGAGGCTGCAGAAACCTCTACAAGAAGGACCTCCTGGGCCACTTCGGCTGTGTCAATGCCATTGAATTCTCCAACAATGGAGGCCAGTGGCTGGTCTCAGGTAAATCAACCCCCTTCCCCTCCCCGCGCCTCCCGGCCCCCTTCCAACCTCCCCTTTCCGCTTTCCCTCGCCACCCTCCTCCTGCCCTCCGTCCCCACCCCCTCCCTCCTCAACCCCCTCTTCGGCGGTGGGAAGGTGGGTGTCAAATTAAAACCCTGGCGGGGGAGGGAGGGAGAGAGGGGTAGGAGAGGATGTCTTCTATAAAAAAGACCTAAAATGGTTGACAGGTCCTTATTTCGCTTTATCCCAAGTGTAAAGTGATCTCTCCTGATGACTGCGGTGGAAGTGTGGGTCGGGGAGGGGGGCGAGGTTACCGCTTGACAAAGTTTGATGGGAAACTCTTCCTCCGCGTACTTTAAAAGGTGCTGGGGGCATTTGAGCGATTTGGTGGGGGAGGAGGCCGAGGCACGCCGGATGCCGGGGGCGGCGGTGGGGAGCTCGAGCCCCCGTCTCCGTCGTCCCGGGAAGGGGCCTTGGGGCCGGGGGCCGGGCTGTGACAGGGCCGGCCGCCGGAGGGGTCGGGGCTGCGACTCCGGGTGAACGGAGGGGAGGTGACGAGCGGGTCCCCTTGGGCTGCCCCCTCGTCGCCCTCAGGGGCCCAGCGCCATCTCCTCGGGTCCTGGGGTGGCCTCTTCCGTATCTTGTTTTTCTTATGGCTTTGGGAGTGCCGAGGGCTCTGGAGGCCAAGGGGCACCGGCCTGAACTTGAATGCGCAACTTGCGAGGCAGGGGGTGGGGGGGTGGACGACCCCGGGAGACTTGTTGGCTGGAGCCCCGAGCCCGCACCCCCTTTCCCCGCGCCTGCCGTTGCAGGTGGTCTCCGCGCCTCCTCCTCCCGCCCAACTGGGCTTGGTTGCCCCCCGGCTCCCCCTCCGGTGTTGGGTAAGTGGCGAAATCGAGGCCGGCGCTCCGGCCGGGCGGTGTAGGCCTCGCTCTCTCGGGGCTCCTAGCGACAGGCAGTTGAATCGATAGCCTATTGCTCCCGGGGAGGCCGGGGCCGGGCGGGTGGCGGCGATAGCTGCTCCGGGGGAGGTGCGCCTGCCGCCCGTGGGGGCGCTCGCCGCCGCCCTCATCACGGGGGTCGCGGGCCCAAGGCTGGCGAGTGGGGATGGATTACGCTGGGGGCGGCTCCCCGAAATCCGGCTCAGGGGAGGAGGGCGAAGACGGCTGATCTGGCGTTCCCGCTCGCCTTCTGCCCTCCCTACCCCGTCCCTTTTCCTATATCGAGAGGGAGGAAGGGGGAGCCCAGCGCTGGACGTGGCGCTTCGCTTCACCCAGGCCGGTCCCCGAATGGTTTTCTAATTTACGTCAGTGGGCAGCTCGCCAGAAACTTCTGGGATCATGGCAAAGCATCCGTCTTCTTCGCGAGTAACATTCGGAAGTGACACGGGGTGTGCAGTCCAATTTGGGGGTAACAGAGATAAGTCTTGTGATCATTTCATGATAAACCTTCTGGGGTTTCTCCAGAACTGACTTGACTTTTCCACTTCAGATCGTTTTCTCTTTGACTAGGTAGATTTTGGTCCTAGATCATCTCCTGAAGAAATCTGATATTCCACTTCGAGACATACCCCAAACAAAAGCTTCCTTCCCCCACAGGGCCAAAAATTCCAGGGGCAAAGATGGGGGAAGAGCTCTTTACAGAGCTCCCAGTTTTCTCCCCTGCTGCTACTTCTGTATTCATCATACTCCTGTCTCCTTCCCAGACTGATGTATTCCAACAGACATGTTCCCAGACACAAGTAAATGCACCCTACAGGGTGAGGGAATTTGGGGGGTGCTGTTACAGACTGAGCTAATCGTGTTAAATCATAAATGCGGTCATACATTGCTCAATTTAACACGCTTTTAATTAATTTATTTATTTTAAACATCTTTATTGGAGTTTAATTGCTTTACAGTGGTGTGTTAGTTTCTGCTTTATAACGAAGTGAATCAACTATACATATATCCCTATATCTCCTCCCTCTTGCATCTCCCTCACACCCTCCCTATCCCACCCCTCTAGGTAGTCACAAAGCACCAAGCTGATCTCCCTGTGCTATGCTGATCTCCCTGTGCTATGCTGATCTCCCTGTGCTATTCGGCTGCTTACCACTAGCTATTTTACATTTGGTAGTGTATATATGTCCATGCCACTCTCTCACTTTGTCCCAGCTTACCCTTCCCCGTGTCCTCAAGTCCATTCTCTACGTCTGCGTCTTTATTCCTGTCCTGTCCCTAGGTTCTGCATAACCATTTTAAAAATAACAGATTTATTAAGATATAATTCACATGCCATACATTTTATCCATTTAAAGTTCATTAACACTTTAAATATATATATATTTATTTATTTGAGCTGCGCCAAGTCCCAGTTGCTGCCTCTAGTTCCCCGACCAAGGATGAACCCGGCACCCCGCATTGGGAGGGTGGAGTCTTACCCACTGGACCACCAGGGAAGTCCCCATTAACACTTTTTTAAAGGTGCTAAAAAGTTGCCTCCATTCTCTACCAGTTATCCTTGTGTAGTACCTTCCCCCATGTCTTAAATGAACCCAATTTTCTCTAGACTTGACCGGTTCATTTCCTTTATCTTAATTTTAGTCTATAGAGGAGCAGGGTCCTTTCCACAGGCAGGCTCTGGTAAACCTTCTGGTTCTAGGCATTCATTTTCTCTTTTCTAGGCCTGAGTTGCCCATCTCCATCAGTACTTACTGGGTTCCAACTTTCTTTGCCCCTTACTCCTCCTCCTTCCCTGCACGCTTCCTCTAGCTTAGTTCGTCCTGTTTCCTTTTTATCTACTCCTGTCCTTGTTCCTAGTCTTCCAGTAGGCTTTTTCACCTGCCCCTCCAGTTTAGCTCAGCTAGTGTTAGCTTTCTTACTTGTTCCCTGAAAGGTAGAGTTTTGGTTAAAAGCCTTATTAGCTTATTCACCATCTAGTATGAGTACAACTTATGCAACAGAAAGTTCCTCCTGTTCGCTTCAGATAAGGAAGCCCCCTCTGGGAGTCCTAAATACACTTGTTAAAGCTAATTAAATTTTGTTCTGGGAAGTCCTTCAATAATCTTCCCAAATTTAAAACTATTTAAGGTGTTTACATCTTATCTATCATTGTCCTTCGTTAGCAGTTAACACCTGAGGGGAGGAGCACATGGTATTTTGAGGCTAATGCTATCAATCCCTAATGCTTCACCAAAAATGTGATGGAAGGCCAGACTCTAGGATGGTAATGAGATTACTTTTATGCATTTTGTTGTAGTGCTTGTATCTTGTCTGGATTGGTTAAAGCTCTTGAAAGTGGTGATTAAAGTGATAGTTTGTTCCACAGAAAAGGAGATCAGACTTGTGGTTACCAGAGGAGGGAGCGGGGGTTGGGCCGGTGGCAGGGGAATTGGATGAAGGCGGTCAGAAGGTACAAACTTCCAGTTATAAGACAAACAGGTACTAGGGATGAATGTATAATGTACAACATGATAAATATCATTAGCACTGCTGTATGTTATATATGAAAGTTAAGAGAGTAAATCCTTCGAGTTCTCATCACAAGAAATTTTTTTTCTATTTCTGTAATTTTATATCCATATGAGAGAGTGAATTCGCTAAACTTATTGTGATTATCATTTCATGATGTATGTAAGCCAAATCATTACGCTGTATGCCTTAAACTTATACAGTGCTGTATGTCAATTATATATCAAAACTGGAAGAAAAAGTTTTTTAAAATGATAGATTGTCCATAGTTTGCCCAACTGTTTTCATTTTCTAATTGTTTGGGCAGGCTCACGTTTCTTGTAACTGACACACTATTTGGGGTTTTTTGTTTTGTTTTTGTCTTTTTTTGTTCTTTTAATTTAATTTATTTATTTAGTCGCACAGCTCGGCCTGTGGGATCTTAGTTCTCCGATCAGGGATTGAACCCGGGGCCATAGCAGTGAAAGTGCCGAGTCCTAACCACTGGACTGCCAGGGAATTCCCTGACACACACTATTTGATAGAAATAACTTAGACCTAGGCCAAAAATAATATTTGCATGATTCCTATGGCCTTATAAAATGCTGTTTGTTAAGGATACGTCATTGCTTTTTTGTTCTAACAGCTAGCCCTTTTCCAGGGCACAATGAGGCCAGCAGATATTAAGAGTAAAGCAGAGAAAACCAGGAAGGAGAAAAGGTGCTCAGCTGGGAAGTGAGTGTGTGACAGCAACAAGTGGGAGGATGTTTTTTTTGACATTTTGAAATACAAAAGTATTTTAACCTAAAAAGTATTTTTCTTTATTGCTGAAAGGGGCATTACTGTGATATCATGTAAGGCAGTGTGGTATAGCATACACATGGTTAAAATCACTGCTGTGTCATTTAATGTGTAACTTTAGTCAAGTTGCTAAGCCTCTCTTTCCTGATTTAAGCAGTGGGAATACCAGCACCCACCTGAAGGGCTGTTGTGACAGCTACATTAGGCAAAGTTTAGATTGGGTACCGAACAGAGTTCCCAGCCTCTCAGCAAAAATGCTGAGTTTGGGGCTCCCCTGGTGGCGCAGTGGTTGAGAGTCCGCCTGCCGATGCAGGGGACGCGGGTTCGTGCCCCGGTCCGGGAGGATCCCACATGCCGCGGAGCGGCTGGGCCCGTGAGCCATGGCCGCTGAGCCTGCGCGTCCGGAGCCTGTGCTCCGCAGTGGGGGAGGCCACAGCAGTGAGAGGCCCGCGTACCACAAAAAAAAAAAAAAAAAATGCTGAGTTTGTTTTCTTTCCCCTTTGTACTTGTAACTTGTGGTTTCATTATTAGCTGATACTTGTTCTTACAGTGCTGGTAATGGACATGTGCAAATGGGGCAGACAGGATAGTTTTGTGATTTTTTGATGTGGAATGAGGAAGCACGATATGGTGGGGAAAGAGCCTGGGCTTTGGTGTCACGTGATATGTTGGAGGCTCCACCAGTCACAGATTGTACGAATTTAGGCAAGTTCCTTCATTCCTCATCAGTAAACGGGATTAACAAATTGCCCTCACTACCTAACAAGGAGGTCTATTCAATGAAATGTCATATGTGAAGGTACTTTGTGAACTATAAGGGTTTGAGTGAACGTTACTCTATAAAAGACAGCTTATGCCTGATGCAGTCTTATCTTAGAATATTTATGGGTGTTAGTTCTTTGAGAGATAAGGAACAACATTAAGTACTACTTACAAGAGATCCTAACACCATCAAGGAGTTTATGCTAGTATACATATTTAGGGGATAGCCTGGGTTTACCTTTTAAGTCTTTGGTTGCATCTGATTCTTTCTTTAAATTGCCTCCATTGCCTCCTCTTAGGTTTCTCCTTTTCCCCAGAATGGAAATATGTTTGCTTAAAAGTCTTTTTATTTTCTCTTGGGGAAGAAGATGAACATCTTCTTGCATTCTGCCTGCTAGACCAATCAGAATGTAGCTCTGGGGGAATTCCCTGGCAGTCTAGTGGTTAGGACTCAGCGCTTTCACTGTGGGGGGTCAGGTTCAGTCCCTGGTTGGGAACTAAGATCCCACAAGCTGTGAGGCACAGCCAAAAAAAAAGAGTGTAGCTCTGTATATGTAACTCTCTGCTTTCTTATATCTTATAAATGGTTTTGGTAAATAGAATCTTAGCAGTAAATAAAAATATTTAGCTCTTTGGGATAAGAGTTGCTGTAATATTATTTACCCTGAATTGATGTTTAAGGCATTGGAACTTGTAGCACTAGCAGATTAATAGCCCATAGTGTGAACTTTCGAGTTACAGTGAGAGATTATGATTTCTTTTTTAATGCTTATGACTAAATGTAGAAAAAGCACCCTCAGAAGCTTTTCAGATAGCATCGGCAACTATACTATTTCAAAGTGTTAATTAAGTAGGAGTTGTGAATGGGGAGAGGCATTCAATTACTTGGGCATAATATTTATAATTGGACTCACTATTTAGTCCTATTTCTATTTCTCCCATATTCTTATGGGATATAAGTATCCACAGTTATATAGAGAGATTAAGAGTCATATAATAAGGACAGTGATACATCTCACAGGGTTGTGGTGAGGATTGAATGAAATAACACTTGTAAAGTTTTTAGCACAAGGGCCTAGACCATGCTGTTGCTCTGGTTGCTACTGCTGCTGCAACTGTTATTACTGTTGTTGTTTAACTTGAACCTCATAAAAAGCTTACTGCAAAAAGAAAAAAAAAAAAAAAAACTTGAGACAAAGGGGTACTGCTTTCTGAATGCTGAGTTAAGAAGTGGGTGCATTTATTTTCTCATGCATTGAGCAAGGTGAAGAGCCCTTTCATTGCTTATAAACAGTGCTTAATTTTGATTTTTCTTTTTTCTTTTTCATGGTTTCAAGAAAGAATTGCTTTTCCTATTGTTTTAGTCTGAATTTAAATACTCAAGGGTGGAATTAAAGACAACCTTAAAGGAACCAAAATCCTAATTCAAATAAAGATTATGTAGGTTAAGAAGGAATTGATTTTGTTTTCAGTTTTTGGTGCCCTATGTTATATTAAAAGTATTGTCTCTTATAATTTAAGAACTGAATATTGATCTATTAGGATTAACTCTTAGATTATTGTGGCGATGTGAAATTACATTTCTTTTCTACTGAATTCTGTGTTCTCTAAAATTTTTGATTTTAAGTTATAGGGATTAGGTTACTGTTTGCCAAAGTGTGCGTATATAAGCTGATTTCAGGTGATCTTTGAATGAATATTTACATTTTAATAGTACATTTATTTTATACATGTTAGAAAAGTTAACTAGCATATATAAAATAGCTTTCATGGATTTATTGCTTAAGGCAAGGGTAAATTTTATTTTATTTTATTTTTTTTATTTTTTTTTGCGTTACGCGGGCCTCTCACTGTTGTGGCCTCTCCCGCTGCGGAGCACAGGCTCCGGACATGCAGGCTCAGCGGCCATGGCTCACGGGCCCAATCGCTCCGCAGCATGTGGGATCCTCCCGGACCGGGGCACGAACCCATGTCCCCCGCATCGGCAGGTGGACTCTCAACCACTGCGCCACCAGGGAAGCCCCAAGGGTAAATTTTTAAAAGTCAGTTTAAAGTAAAATAATGGTGACTGTGTTGTGTGGATATGGCAAAAATCAAAAGGTGATCATGATTAACTGTAGCTTGGGAAATAGTACATTAGGTAACCCTTTTTTATTTCTTCTTATGGAATCAGAGAGATGGAAAGGTCTTCATTATATGGAAAAGGGAGTGGAGAAGTAGAAAGGTGACTTGTTCAGAGCTGCTTGATTAATCTTTGGCAGTGAGGACTGTTAAGTAGGACTCATTGCTTCTAGGCAAGTGCTGTTTCCAGGTTGCCTTTTTATGTTTTTCTGTCCCTCTTCTTATAGGATAGGCAGCCTTTTCTGGAGCTCTTCTGAAGAACTGAAAACTGACTGTTAGCAATTCCTAAGCACATGTGCAACTCTAGTTGCCCCTCTTAGATGATAAATTGTATTTCTCTGTTTTGCTGTGAATAACTTGCTTTACATAGGTATCTTATGTTTATTTGTTAAAAATACTTAATGAGGGCTTCCCTGGTAGCGCCGTAGTTGCGGGTCCACCTGCCGATGCAGGGGACGGGACACAGGTTCGTGCCCCGGTCCGGGAGGATCCCTCATGCCGCGGAATGGCTGGGCCCATGAGCTGTGGCCGCTGAGCCTGCGCGTCGCTCCGAGATGGTGAGAGGCCCGCGTACCGCAAAAAAACAAAACAAACAAACAAAAATATTTAATGAGAACACACTATGTCTGCCTCTTTAATCTCAATGATAACTCTAAGGGTTATTTTTTTTTAACACTTATTTAGCAGATAATGTGTGCCAGGCCCTCTGCTAAGCACTTCATATGTCTTATTTGCCACTTGGAAAATAGCCAGTGTTACCTATTATCTAGAAAGATAAGGGGATTTGAAGGTTTTGTATTAATTGCATTAATTAAGTGCCAAAGAATCAAGAAAGGGCATTGATAAATGACTGCTGAGGATTCTGTAATGAGAACAGGTAGGGCATTAGTGGAAAAATAGAAATTGGAATTCAATAGAAATTGGAATTCCAATAGAATTGGAATTCATTTCTGGTTAAAAGGAAGTGAAATAGAATTCTAGGAAGGAAAAAAGATTTTTTATTATCTTGTCTATTACCTTGGTCTTTGTAGAAAATTTGGTTCCAATAGCTGCTTCCCAAGTTTTTGTTCTTTTCAGCTTTAATGCTTATTGGTCACTACTGCCAACATAATATAAGCTCCCTAAAGCTTAACTCATTATCTCATACACCCTGCTGATCCCTCAAAAATCTACAGTGCTCCCCAGTGCCTACCAAATTAACTAGGAATGGCTCTCCTGATGTTCGAGGCATTACTGTTTATAAAAATAAATGTTTAACAATAAAAATAGCTAATATTTGAGCATGTCATTCATATATCAAATATTATTTGGGGGGTGTTTAATATGTGTCAGGCACATTTACATACATGATCACATCTAATACTTATAAAAGAATCTTTCCTAAGGTACAGATAGTACTGTTATCCTTATTGTACATATGAGGAAACTGAGGCTTAGAGAAGTTAATTTGTGAAACCTGTAGTTTGTGGTGGAGCTGCATTTCCAGCCTCGGTCTGCATGAGCTCTGCGACGTGCTGCTAACTGCTCTGAAATTTTTAGAACGTTACATACATTTTAAAAGGATATGACCTTTTCCTTATATTCTCATCTCCCTGTGTTATCACTCTGATTTGCTAATTGTTTTTTGCTCCCGTTATGTGGAAACAGAGGAAGGGGGTGCGGTTGAGGGAGATGAATCATGGGCTTGGAGCCAGTAAGCACAGTTCTGGTCACAGCTGCAGAACTCACCACTCAAGCAGGTCTCTCTCAGGACAAAAAGTCACTTCAACTGGATTTTGGTCTTGGCTGTCTTCTTCTTCTTCTTTTTTTTTTTTTTTTTAATTAATTAATTAATTAATTTTTTGGCTGTGTAGGGTCTTCGTTTCTATGCGAGAGCTTTCTCTAGTTGCGGCGAGCAGGGGCCACTCTTCATCGCGGTGCGCGGGCCTCTCACTGTCGCGGCCTCTCTTGTTGCGGAGCACAGGCTCCAGATGCGTAGGCTCTGTAGTTGTGGCTCACAGGCCCAGCCGCTCCGCCGCATGTGGGATCTTCCCACACTGGGGCACGAACCCGTGTCCCCTGCATTGGCAGGCAGATTCTCAACCACTGCGCCACCAGGGAAGCCCCTTTGTTTTTGAATTTAATTTTATTTATTTTTTATACAGCAGGTTCTTATGTTATCCATTTTATACATATTAGTGTATATATGTCAATCCCAATCATCCAATTCATCACACCACCAACCCCCACCCCTGCCACATTCCCCCCTTGGTGTCCATACGTTTGTTCTCTACATCTGTGCCTCTATTTCTGCCCTGCAAACCGGTTCATCTGTACCATTTTTCTAGGTTCCACATATATGAGTTAATATACGATGTTTGTTTTTCTCTTTCTGACTTACTTCACTCTGCACGACAGTCTCTAGATCGACCCACATCTCAACAAATGACCCAATTTTGTTCCTTTTTATGGCTGAGTAATATTCCACTGTATATATGTACCACATCTTCTTTATCCATTCATCTGTTGATGGACACTTAGGTTGCTTCCATGACCTGGCTACTGTAAATAGTGCTGCAGTCAATATTGGGGGTGCATGTGTCTTTTTGAATTATGGTTTTCTCTGGGTATATGCCCAGTAATGGGTTTGCTGGGTTGTATGGTAGTTCTCTTTTTAGTTTTTTTAAGGAACCTCCATACTGTTCTCCATAGTGGCTGTTATCAGTTTACATTCCCACCAACAGTGCAAGAGGGTTCCCTTTCTCCAGACCCTCTCCAGCATTTGTAGTTTGTAGATGTTCTGATGATGTCCCTTCTAACTGGTGTGAGGTGATACCTCATTGTACTTTTGATTTGCATTTCTCTAATAATCAGTGACGTTGAGCAGCTTTTCATGTGCTTCTTGGCCATCTGTATGTCTTCATTGGAGAAGTGTCTATTTAGGTCTTCTGCCCATTTTTGGATTGGGTTGTTTGTTTTTTTAATATTGAGCTGCATGAGCTGTTTATATATTTTGGAGATTAATCCTTTGTCCGTTGAGTCGTTTGCAAATATTTTCTCCCATTCTGAGCATTGTCTTTTTGTCTTGTTTGTAGTTTCCTTTGCTTTGCAAAAGCTTTTAAGTTTCATTAGGTCCCATTTGTTTATTTTTGTTTTTATTTCCATTATTCTAGGAGGTGGATCAAAAAAGATCTTGCTGTGATTTATGTCAAAGAGTGTTCTTCCTATGTTTTTCTCTAAGAGTTTTATAGTGTCCAGTCTTACATTTAGGTCTCTAATCCATTTTGACTTTATTTTTGTGTATGGTGTTATGGAGTGTTCTAATTTCATTCTTTTACATGTAGCTGTCCAGTTTTCCCAGCACCACTTATTGAAGAGACTGTCTTTTCTCCAGTGTATATCCTTGCCTCCTTTGTCATAGATTAGTTGACCATAGGTGCGTGGGTTTATCTCTGGGCTTTCTATCCTGTTCCATTGACCTATATTTCTACTTTTGCGCCAGTACCATACTGTCTTGATTAATGTAGCTTTGTAGTATAGTCTGAAGTCAGGGAGTCTGATTCCTCCAGCTCCGTTTTTTCCCCTCAAGACTGCTTTGGTTATTTGGGGTGTTTTGTTTCCCCATACAAATTTTAAGATTTTTTGTTCTAGTTCTGTAAAAAATGCCATTGGTAATTTGATAGGGATTACATTGAATCTGTAGATTGCTTTGGGTAGTATAGTCATTTTCACAATATTGATTCTTCCAGTCCAAGAACATGGTATATCTCTCCATCTGTCTGTATCATCTTTAATTTCTTTGATCAGTGTCTTATAGTTTTCTGAGTACAGGTCTTTTACCTCCTTATGTACGTTTATTCCTAGGTATTTTATTTTTTTGTTGCACTGGTGAATGGGATTGTTTCCTTAATTTCTCTTTCTGATTTTTCGTTGTTAGTGTATAGGAATGCAAAAGATTTCTGTGCATTAATTTTGTATCCTGCAACTTTACCAGGTTCATTGATTACCTCTAGTACTTTTCTGGTGGCATCTTTAGGATCCTCTGCGTATAGTATCATGTCATCTGCAAACAGTGACAGTTTTACTTCTTCCTTTCCAATCTGTATTCCATTTATTTCTTTTTCTTCTCTGATTGCCGTGGCTAGGACTTCCAAAACTGTGTTTAATAATAGTGGTGAGAGTGGACATCCTTGTCTTGTTCCTGATCTTAGAGGAAATGCTTTCAGTTTTTCACCATTGAGAATGATGTTTGCTGTGGGTTTTTCGTATATGGCCTTTATTATGTTGAGGTAGGTTCCCTCTGTGCCCACTTTCTGGAGAGTTTTTATCATAACTGGGTGTTGAATTTTGTCAAAAGCTTTTTCTACATCTATTGAGATGATCATAAGGTTTTTTTTCTTCAATTTGTTAATATGGTGTATCACTCTGATTGATTTTCATATATTGAAGAATCCTTGCATCCCTGGGATAAATCCTACTTGATCATGATGTATGATCCTTTTAATGTGTTGTTGGATTCTGTTTGCTGAGGATTTTTGCGTCTATATTCATGAGTGATATTGGTCTGTAATTATCTTTTTCTGTAGTGTCGTTGTCTGGTTTTGGTATCAGGGTGATGGTGGCCTCATAGAATGAGTTTGGGAGTGTTCCTTCCTCTGCAATTTTTTGGAATAGTTTGAGAAGGCTGGGTGTTAGCTCTTCCCTGAATGTTTGATAGAATTCATCTGTGAAGCCATCTGGTCCTGGACTTTTGTTTGTTGGAAGATTTTTAATCACAGTTTCAATTTCATTACTTGTGATTGGTCTGTTCATGTTTTGTATTCCTTCCTGTTTCAGTCTTGGAAGGTTATACTTTTATAAGAATTTGTCCATGTCTTCCAGGTTGTCCACTTTATTGGCATTGAGTTGCTTGTAGTAGTCTCTTAGGATGCTTTGTTTTTCTGAGGTGTCTGTTGTAACTTCTCCTATTTCATTTCTAATTTTATTGATTTGAGTCCTCTCCCTCTTTTCCTTGATGAGTCTGGCTAATGGTTTATCAATTTTATCTTCTCAGAGAACCAGCTTCAGTTTTATTGATCTTTGCCTTTTTTTTTTTTGCGGTACTTGGGCCTCTCTCTGTTGTGGCCTCTCCCGTTGTGGAGCACAGGCTCCGGACGCGCAGGCTCAGTGGCCATGGCTCGTGGGCCTAGCCGCTCTGTGGTATGTGGGATCTTCCCGGACCAGGGCACGAACCCGTGTCCCCTGCATCGTCAGGCGGACTCTCAACCACTGCACCACCAGGGAAGCCCCTGCCATTTTCTTTGCTTCTATTTCATTTATTTCTGCTCTGATCTTTATGATTTCTTTCCTTATGCTAACTTTGGGTTTGTTTGTTCTTCTTTTTCTAGTTCCTTTAGGTGTAAGTTTAGATTGTTTATTTTAGATTTTTCTTGTTTCTTGAGGTAGGCTTGTATTGATATAAACTTCCCTCTTAGAACTGCTTTTGCTGCATCCCATAGGTTTTGGATCGTCGTGTTTTCATTGTCATTTGTCTCTAGGTATTTTTTAATTTCCTCTTTGATTTCTTCAGTGATCTTTTGGTTATTTAGTAACGTATTGTTTAGCCTCCATGTGTTTGTGTTTTTTTTATGTTATTTTTCCCTGTAATTGATTTCTAATCTCATAGCATTGTGGTCAGAAAAGATGCTTGATATGATTTCAATTTTGTTAAATTTACTGAGGCTTGATGTGTGACCCAAGATGTGATCTATCGTGGAGAATGTTCTGTGTGCATTTGAGAAGAAAGTGTAATCTGCTCTTTTTCGATGGAATGTGCTATAAATATCAATGAAATCTATCTGGTCTATTATGTCATTTAAAGCTTGTGTTTCCTTATTAATTTTCTGTTTGGATGATCTGTCCATTGGTGTAAGTGAGGTGTTAAAAGTCCCCTGCTATTATTGTGTTACTGTTGATTTCCTCTTTTATAGCTGTTAGCAGTTGCCTTATATATTGAGGTGCTCCTATGTTGGGTGCATATAGATTTATAATTGTTATATATTCTTCTTGGATTAATCCCTTGATCATTATGTAGTGTCCTTCCTTGTCTCTTTTAACATTCTTTATTTTAAAGTCTATTTTATCTGATATGAGTATTGCTACTCCAGCTTTCTTTTGATTTCCATTTGCATAGAATATCTTTTCCCATCCCCTCACTTTCTATGTATATGTGTCCCTCGGTCTGAAATGGGTCTCTTGTAGACAACATATATACGGGTTTTGTTTTTGTATCCATTCAGCAAGCCTGTGTCTTTTGGTTGGAGCATTTAATTCATTCACATTTAAGGTAATTATCGATATGTATGTTCCTATTACCATTTTCTTAATTGTTATGGGTTTGTTTCTTAGGTCCTTTTTTTCTCTTGTGTTTTCCACTTACAGAGGTTCCTTTAGCATTTGTTGTAGAGCTGGTTTGGTGGTCCTGAATTCTCTTAGCTTTTTCTTATCTGTAAAGCTTTTGATTTCTCTGTCGAATCTGAATGAGATCCTTGCTGGCTAGAGTAATCTTGGTTATAGGTTCTTCCCTTTCATCACTTTAAATATATCATGCCACTCCCTTCTGGCTTGTAGAGTGTCTGCTGAGAAATCTGCTGTTAACCTTATGGGAGTTCCCTTGTATGTTATTTGTCATTTTTCCCATGTTGCTTTCAATGGTTTTTCTTTGTGTTTAATTTTTGTCAATTTGATTACTATGTGTCTCGGCATGTTCCTCTGTGGGTGTATCCTGCCTGGGACTCTGCGCTTCCTGGACTTGTGTGGCTATTTCCTTTCCCATGTTAGGGAAGTTTTCTACTATAATCTCTTGAAATATTTTCTTGGGTCCTTTCTCTCTCTCTTCTCCTTCTGGGACCCCTGTAATGCGAATGTTGTTGTGTTTAATATTGTCCCAGAGGTCTCTTAGGCTGTATTCATTTCTTTTCATTCTTTTTTCTTTATTCTGTTCTGTAGCAGTAAATTCCACCATTCTGTCTTCCAGGTCACTTATCCATTCTTCTCCCTCAGTTCTTCTGCTATTGATTCCTTCTAGTGTAGTTTTCATTTCAGTTATTGTATTGTTCATCTCTGTTTGTTTGTTCTTTAGTTCTTCTAGGTCTTTGTTAAACATTTCTTGCATCTTCTCGATCTTTGCCTCCATTCTATTTCTGATGTCCTGGATCATCTTCACTGTCATTATTCTGAATTCTTCTTCTGGAAGGTTGCCTATCTCCACTTCATTTAGTTCTTTTTCTGGGGTTTTATCTTGTTCCTTCATCTGGTACATAGCCCTCTGCCTTTTCATCTTGTCTATCTTTCTGTGAATGTATGTGGTTTTTGTTCCACAGGCTGCAGGATTGTAGTTCTTCTTGCTTCTGCTGTCTGCCCTCTGGTGGATCTTGGCTGTCTCTAAAGTCTCCTTCTTCCTTAACACTGAGCGTTCTGCGCTTACTTACGTCAACCATGTGGCTAACTTCACACCTCCTTTAGTCTAATTACGAGTGGGTATACAGACTCTGGTTACCAAGTTGGTTCTTCTTCTCCATTAATCTAACTAAAAGTACAAATAGTATATACGTGTTTACTGAGCCTGTGGTTTTGAGTTTGATTTCTGCTGAATGTATGCTGCTTGAGTATGGCTGAATTTCAGCCATCAGAAATAGGTATCTTTCCTTATAATTATACCCGGGGAGAAAATATCTATGCCTGGGGCACAGATAAATAATGTGCTTCCGAATAAAGTGCCTTTTGGAAGAAGGTTTAAACAATGTAACATGGGCGATCTGCCTAGAGAGCACTGTAAGTCATTTGGAAGCACTTTTGACACTTGGAAGCACTTTTGACAGTAAAATGAAGCATAGTGTTATTGCAGGTTAAGTTTACTTCTGTCACCAGCAGCTTCACTCTGCTTCTGTGAAAAAGGTGTTTTCTTTCCAAGCTTGCACACTGACTGGATGAGCAAGGAGGGTTACTCTTCAGGTTCTGGTCTTGGATTCCACTTGCTCTTCACCTCAGTTTTTCTAGGTCAGGGATTTAGGGAAAGAATTGACAACAGTAGTTCGTCACTTTAGTTGTCTGCTCTTCCCATGCCTGCGTGTTCGCACTTCCTTTGCCACCTTGCTCACTCCTTGCACTTTGTAGTGTTAGATGCCCGAGATTGTATCATGTACCTCTCAGGATACAGAGTTGATATGCAATGGAGATCAGGTCTATGTGCTTTGAGTACTATTTTCCTATTAGGGCCCATCTTAAGGGAGTTATATTCCAGAGGGCTGGGGCATGTAGAAATCAATGAGAAAATGGCATCTGAGGTAACTGACAAGCTTATAATATATCCAAGTAGCAGAGATGATATTGGCAGCAAGGCTGATTTCCATCTTCCCTTTTGCCTCTGCTGGGGCTCCTGCGGTTGATAAAGTGAGGTAAGATTACCTTAAATGGTTGATCAAGTAACTCCTTAAGTCCCCTGCCTTTGCTGGGGTCCTTTATGACTAAGATGACCATATATCCTGGTTTACTTGGGACCGTCCCAACATCCTAGTACAATTATTAGTGCTCCTTTCATTCTTAAAGAGGTCCTAGTTTGGTTTATAAGTCATATGGCCACCTGCTCATGATCGTCCGAGTTGTCTGGCACTCAGGTAGAACCAAAGCCCTAGTCTCTTAACTCCTCCCATTCACTGTTGAATGCCTCTGCTGGAAAAGCTTCCAAGCCCCCATTCTCCTCACGTCAGGTCTTTCAACTGCCACTTTTAAGGTATTAAGTTGAATCTGAGAGGCAGAGTGGTTGGTTAGTCATTTGTCTCCTCCTCGTCCTCTTATTAGAAAGAAAAAAAAATGCTAAAACCATTAAGAAAATGCTAGATCCAGAGGCTAGTAAGTTACCCCTTCCTTTCTATATACTTCCTCTTATAGTTCTTGTTCTACTGTTCACTTGCTGTACATTCTTTTTTCTTTTTTTTTTCTTTTTAAGTCTTCCTGTGGGTTGATGTTTTTTGCAGAGTTGATTTTGAGGAAAGATATTTTGACGAATGATTCTCCACTGAGCTGGAGTTTTTTTCCTAAGGTGTTTTTAACCCGAAGCGATACAATATTAAAACCATGCTAAAGGCTTAGTTTTGTGGAGTATCTATCTAGCACCATATACATTTGGAATAAAAGTTGGCCCCCTCAAGTGTATAGGTTGGCCTTGCGAAGAGTTTTCAGGGATTGTAGTTTTTCAGATATGTGGGCAGTTGGCTGTAGAATATCTTTGGTGTTGTGTAATGTCATCATTAAAGAAGTTTAAGCGATCTGGACTAGAGTGCTGATTGCACCCTTCTTGTGATCTTAGGCTGCTGATGTTCTCCCTCTGTGGAATCGTACAGTTTTATTGCTGGAAAGGACTAATGATCATCTAATTGAAGCCTTTAATTTTACATATAAGGGCATAAAGGAGCAAAGAGGTAGAGTGATTAGCCCAGTAGCTCACAACTAGTAAGTAGTACAAGCAAGATTAAAATCTGGGTCTTCTGACCTGGTCCCTCAGTAGGGAAAATTATGAGGTTCTGCCTTTATAAAGGACTTACTCAAGTAAGTGGCTTACTTCACCAGTACATTCTGTCTGCAGTTTTATTGTCTCTGAACATGATTGTTTTAAGTTGGTGGTGCCTCATTATTTTGCAGGTGAGTAGTAGAGATTTTCCAGGGTGGAGGCAGACTGTCACTGTGGCTGACTCTCCAGTTGTAATTCTTAGCCTGCCTATACTTCCTTACTTTAAAAAGTTTTCCAAGAACATTACTCAGAAGAAGGAATTTTTTGCAAATCCAGATACCCGTCAGAATCTTATTACACAACTTTCCTCATTCTGAATTTCCATTCAAGTCTTGTGTCTAAATTCCGGTTGTATCTTTCATGTTACTCCTTAAAGCCAAGTGACTGACTGGAGTCTCTGGGATTGTTGTTTGTTTCTTTATAGGTGTCTTAACCATGTTTGATGGCCTAGCACAGATATCTTATCCTTTGCTGCCATAGGTGGCTGAAGCATGTTTTGCCTTAGACATACTGGCAAGAAACAACTGAAATTGGCATGTTTGGCAACCAGGTTCAAGCAGCCCTTGATTTTAGTCTCAGAGTTGACCTCTCTGTTTATACCTACTCTTGGGTGGATATTGTGTACCTTCCTGGAAGGACTAAGCATTGGTGCCTGCTTTGGTTCAATTTTTAGAAATTGCCCAAGAAGAGAAAAGAAAGCTTTATTATGTTGTTACTGTTGCTTATGCAAGGAATTTTGCAGAAGTTATGCAATCTTCTTATTTAAAAAAAGAAAAACTTAAAAATCAGAAACTTCTCAGATTGAATGAAGAGCATCTGTGCTTTAATGAGGAGAGTGTATTGTGCAGGTTAGTTCTCTATGGCAGAAGAAGTGAGACTGGACATGAAGACAGTCTGTGGTCTGGGAGTACCTCAAAATAAATGCTTCGTCCACTGTCATAACTTCCCTGTAAATCCTTACTGTTGTTGAGGATCTGTTTTTAGCCCTAGCTCTATTTGAGGATCTTTTGTTCTTTGATATTTTACGAATTCCATACTTTGCTATTGAGAATTTCCTGTTGAATCATACAAGTTATCAGAATATGGCACGTATAAGACAGACTTCCCACTTATTCATAAGTTTTTTAAATGTCATGTATTGATTATGGGAAATTTGGAAAATAGATATTTAAAGAAAGAAGTATCCCACCTACTCAGGATGACCATTTTAGACACCTGGGACATATTTTATTTAGACTTTTTTGTATTTAAATGTACATATTTTAAAAATAAAATTGGAATTAGGCCATCTCTGCTGTTTTATGTTTTTTTCTTAATATTGACATTTTTTTTCACATGTCATTGAGTATTTTCAAAAGCAGAGTTTCTCAGCCTCAATGCTATTGATGTTTTGGGCCGGATAGTTCTTTGTTATGGGGGGCTATTCTGGGCACTGTAGGACATTTTGCAGCATCCCTGGCCTAAGACTATATGTGTATGCCAGTGGCAGCTCCCCAGTTGTGACAACCAAAAATGTCTCCAGGTATTGCTGAATGCTCCCTGGGGTGGGGGGCGGGGGGCAATATCACCTGGTTGAGAACCACAATTCTAAAGCAAAAATTCTCAAACTCTTTGCCTTCAGTGAAAAAGACAAATAACATTTTAGTGTTATTGTGAAAGTAGTTTTGACTTAGCAGGCCTCCTGGGGTTCGTGGAACATACTTTGAGAACTGTTCTAATGTATGATATATTATGGCAGCACTGTATCCTGTCAAGGGCCTACATCAGAATTTAACCAGTTCCCTCTTATTCTATTTATTTTTTGCTTTTATCACAATTTCTTATAACTAAACCTTTGCAAAAACTTTTTTTTCCCCTGAGAATAAAATCTTAGAAATGGGATTCTGGATCAAAGTTTTTTTATAATTTATAAAATACATTTGATATATATTTGTCCTCTGAGGTGGTTGAATTAATTTATTTATACTTGTACCACTGTATTATTAGACTGCATCATGGCTATTGTTGGGCATCATTTAATCTTTGCAATTCAGTCAATATGTGAAGATGGTATTACTTAAAAATTTTTATTATTACTGAAGTTCTCATATAACTGGACTTGATTATTAGTGAGGCTGAATATTTTTGTCTTAAGTTTTGGCCATTTTGTAGTCTTCCTTTAGGCTGATAACAATGTAACTGATAAGATTGCAGCTTTCTTTGTTAAAATGGTCACATTCTCCTAATACCTTTAGAGATTAATCCCTAGTCACTCTGTTTGTGTTTGAGTGTATCAAATCACAACCTCAGGTTTAGAGTCCCCCTCTTAAGGAGGTAGGTAGTAGAGGTGCCTGGTAAACTATTCTCTAAATTTCAGAAGTTTGAGCCCCACCCTTTTGACTTTTGTCACATTTAAGGGGTATCATCTGTGCTATTTAACATTTTTTTCTAAATTGACTCCTTAAAACACTATTTGAAAGGAAACTTTATATTATTATAATGTCTATGAAATCATGGGTTTAATGGGCTAGGTTTCTTTTTCCTAATACACATTAAAATACATAATTGTTAAAATCATTTCTCTACTTTCTGAAATCATCCAGTGACCTCTGCTTACTACACTTTAGGAAGAACAGGTGCTTTAGAATCAGACATCTTGGATTTGAATCTCACTTTGCCTCTAACTGATGGTGTGCTCTTGGATAGGCGAGTTTACCTCTTTGTGCCTTAGTTTCTTCATTGACAGAATGGGGATGTTGGAGAAGATGATCTGTTAGGTGTCTTCCAACTCTACTCTGTGATTCTGATGTGTATTCCTTTCTCTATTTCTGCTCAGGAATTTGAGACATTGTCTAGGGATTGGTGTGCTGGCTTAGGATTTAAAAACCCTAGCTCTGTTAAACCCCACTGCTACTAGTCATCTAATTTTAGAGAAACTGTTTTATTTCCTAGGGTTCTAGCTATCTCTTTAGGGTGTTGCTGCTACTTTAATTTCTGCTTCTCATTTAATGTCAGGTGATTCAAGCTAGGAGTCAAGGCTTCCATCATTGAGGCACACCAGTGCCTCACTCTTCACATCCTTAAAATGGGGATAATGTTTTTGCCTTACTTGCCTAATTGGACATGTGGGAAAATGAAATAATAGGTAGATGAGTAGAATCAGTTTTCAGGAAAAAGGTACTAGGTAAGAGCAGCTTATTAGCAGAAGTATCACTCCTGTGGCTACTTCTGTAGTGAAGAGCAAACTTGTGTGATACCACCTCTCCTTATCTCTCCATACCTGCCTGCACTTGCCATTTGATTTTTTTTTTCTTCCTGATTTAGGAAGTACCATTGGACCCCAGTTTTGTGACCTTGGGCAAATCACCCCATTTTAACTTATCCATGGGCTAATTGCAGCCTGCACTGAGGCCTGCATTCAGCCTGCAAAAGTCAGGTTGCTATCTTCTCTTAAAAAATTGGAAGATCTGGCTGACTTAAGCCTGCACTCTGCTGTGGCAGTAACTGGCTGGAGCTGAGTAGTGGCTTTCCTTTAAAAAGGGTTGTGTAATCTCTATGCTATTTAATCTGGCAGGTTTCACTCATTTGCTTTGCTACCTGGCCCCTGTTGTACTTGAGAGGCTGGATTGTATTGTGGTAAGGAGCACCGTCTCTGGAGACAGATTACCTGGATTCAGATCCCAACTTCCATTCTTGGTAGCTGTGTACCTTCAGGTTATTTAGTTTTTCTGTAGTTTCATCTGTATAATAAGGATAACACTACCTGCTTCATAGGGCTGTTAAGAGGATTTGAAGAGCCACTACATGTAAAACCCTTAGGATAGTCCCTGACCCAGAGTAAATTTAGCTGATATTAGCTATTGTTGGAGTTCAAATAGCATAATAATTAGCTAACATTTATCTAGCTTGTATTGTGTATCAGGCAGTGGGCCAAGCCTTTCACACAGATCTATCATTAATCCTAACATAACACTATAGAATCGAGAGTTATTTTTTCAGTTTTGCAGATGAGAGGGTACAATTTAGAGAGGTTAAGTAACCTGTCTAAAGGTACATAGCTAGTAAGTGGGTAGCAACACTGACAGCTGAACCTTTGTTTTTTTTAAATTAATTTGCTGTAAATTAATTTTCATTGGCGTATACTTGCTTTACAGTGTTGTGTTAGTGTCGACTGTAGAGCAAAGCTAAGCCTGTGCTTTGGAATGCTGTACTGTGCTGCCTCACACTACATCCATCTCTAAAGTAGGTTTAATTGCAGAATTGGCATATGCTTGGGTAAACAGAGATTAGTGCTCTTAATGTTTCTGTAAGTGATTTGAGGAGAGAATGCATATAAATAGCCCCAATTTATATATGACATTAGTTCCTTAAAGTAGTGGAATGCCAAACCAATGGAAATAAACTGCAGGCAACTCTTTGGGTGGGAAGAGTGAGCAGAAGAGTGGTAACTGAATTTCAGGGTAGGTAAGTATAAAACAATACATAAAGAAAACTAACAGACTGCTTGTAGAATGATGTGCTCCAAGATACTCAGTCAGGACTTGAGAATCATTTTAGTCTATTATTGGAAGGTAGAAATGGCCAACAAATATTTCATACCCATTAGGATAGCTATTATCAAAAAACCAAAAAATCAAAAACAGAAAATAACAAGTGTTGATGAGACGTGGAAAATTGGAACCCTGTGCATTGCTGGTGGGAATGTAAAATGATACAGCTGCTGTGGAAAACAGTATGGCAGTTCCTCAGAAAATTAAACATAGACTATTACCATATGATCCAGGAATTTCATTTTTGGGTGTATACCCAAAAGAATTGAAAGCAGGAACTTGAAGAGGTATCTGTACAGCCATGTTCATAATAGCAGTACTCACAATTGCCAAAAAAGTGGGAGCAATCTAAATGTCTGTCAACAGATTAATTGATAAAATGTGGAATATGCATCCAAAAGAATATTATTCAGCCTTAAAAAGGAATGAAATTCGGGACTTCCCTGGTGGTCCAATGATTAAGAATCTGCCTTCCAATGCAGGGGACGTGGGTTTGATGCCTGGTCAAGGAACTAAGATCCCACATGCCGCGGGGCAGCTAAGCAGTGCACTCTAGAGCCCACGCGCCACTAGAGAGAAGCCCACGCACCACAACAAAGATCCCGCGTGCTGCAACTAAGACCTTATGCAGCCAAATAAATTAATTAACTTTTTTTAAAAAATCCAGTCTTTTAAAAAAAAAAAAGGAATGAAATTCTGGTACATGCAACAACATGGATAAACCTTGAAGACATTATGCTAAATGAAATAAGCCAGTCATAAAAGAACAAATATTGTATGAGTCCATTCATATGAGGTACCTAGAGTAGTCAAATTCATAGAGACAGAAATGGTGTCTCTAGAGGTTGAATGGTGGTTGCCAGGGGAGGGGGGAGGCAGGAATGAACAGCTGATATTTTATGGATATGGAATTTCAGTTTGGGAAGATGAAAAGTTCTGGATGGTTGGTGCTTTTCTTCCCTGCGTAAAGCTGTGAAACATCCTCACTTGGAATTGTAAGTAGTGTTCTGGCCTCTTGCACTTTGGTAGAAAGGATACACCTTGGTTTTAGGCTCCAGGCCTAACTTCTTAGATTGTTAGCAAGTCATTCTGTCTCTCTGATCCTCATCTGGGAAAAGGGTTATATAATCCTTACCTCGCAAGTGAAGATATATGTGAATAAACTTTTATACAAAAGTTAATTATTTTCAACTTTGGGGAAATAACAAAACAGATTTATTTCTCATACACTGATGTAGCTGGGCTGTATGGCACATAGGCTGCACCTCTATATCTCCATGCTTCCTCTTAGAGCTCAAGGAGAGGTATGGTTGTCACAAAAAGAGGTTTGGCTCCGCAGAGTGGCAATCACACACATGGAGAAGAAGAAATAAATAGGCTGAGAAGAAAGCCAGGCTGCGTGATTTCCTTTAAATCTTTGCAGGTTAAAAAAATAAACAAGACTGCAGCAATATAAAAGGGCATTAAGGGCTTCCCTGGTGGCGCAGTGGTTGAGAGTCTGCCTGCCGATGCAGGGGACGCAGGTTCGTGCCCCGGTCCGGGAAGATCCCACATGCCGCGGAGCGGCTGGGCCCGTGAGCCATGGCCGCTGAGCCTGCACGTCCAGAGCCTGTGCCCCGCAATGGGAGAGGCCACACAGTGAGAGGCCCGCATACCGCAAAAATAAATAAATAAATAAATAAATAAAAGGGCATTAAGTAAAATTGCTATCCCCAAGAGTAACTTCTGTTAACCATTTTACATTTGCCCTTCCATGTACAAATTTGTGTATTTTGTTTTATTAAAATACATCATGCTGTTCATACTCTAATGCCACCTAAAACAAGAGTTTGGAAGATTGGGACAAATTCAGGGAGGATACTTAAGAGAAACTAGGATGTTTTAAGGAGTGTATATACCTAATAAATGACACACTGGGCTAAGTGCTTTTATATTTATTATCTCACCCAAACACCTAAGAACCCTGGGAGATAGTTGGCATTTTCTTCATTTTACAGTCATAAAATAGAAGCTAGAGTAGTAGAATAACTCACCCAGGACACATGGGCGGTGAAACCAGGATTTGAATCCAGACACTTTTATTCAAAAGCTTGCACTTCCTGTACCACCTTTGCTGCCTACAAAGATGGAACCCTAAACCCTGAATCTAATCCCACTGTGTCATTTTTTAAAAGAAAATGTTTTGAATAGTTAACACAGTCACTAACACTGCATCTTAGTGATTATGCCATATCAGAAGAGACAGAGATGCCTCATGCTTTTTTTTTTGCCTGCATAATACATAGTATATCTATGAACAGTAAACTTTTTGCATTTTTAAAATTGTGGTACAATATACATAATACAAAATTTACCATTTTATTTTTTATTTTTTGGCCCTGCCACACAGCTTATGTAATCTCAGTTCCCCGACCAGGGATTGAACCCGGGCCACCTCAGTGATAGCCCTGAATCCTCACCACTAGGCCACCACGGAACTCCTTTTTTTTTTTTTTTTTTTTTTTTTTTTAGCATCTAGAAATGCATGATCTAAAGATCTTGCAGTTTTTTTTTTTTTTTTGCTTTATAACAAATTTAATCAGTTATACATATACATATGTTTCCACATCCCCTCCCTTTTGCGTCTCCCTCCCACCCTCCCTATCCCACCCCTCCAGGCGGTCACAAAGCACCGAGCTGATCTCCCTGTGCTATGCGGCTGCTTCCCACTAGCTATCTACCTTACGTTTGGTAGTGTATATATGTCCATGCCACTCTTTCACTTTGTCACAGCTTACCCTTCCCCCTCCCCATATCCTCAAGTCCATTCTCTAGTAGGTCTGTGTCTTTATTCCTGTCTTACCCCTATGTTCTTCATGACATTTTTTTTTCTTAAATTCCATATATATGTGTTAGCATACAGTATTTGTCTTTCTCTTTCTGACTTACTTCACTCTGTATGACAGACTCTAGGTCTATCCACCTCATTACAAATAGCTCAATTTCATTTCTTTTTATGGCTGAGTAATATTCCATTGTATATATGTGCCACATCTTCTTTATCCATTCATCTGATGATGGACACTTAGGTTGTTTCCATCTCCAGGCTATTGTAAATAGGGCTGCTATGAACATTTTGGTACATGTCTCTTTTTTTTTTTTTTTTTCTTTTTGCGGTATGTGGGCCTCTCACTGTTGTGGCCTCTCCCGTTGCGGAGCACAGGCTCCGGATGCGCAGGCCCAGCGGCCATGGCTCACGGGCCCAGCCGCTCCGCGGCATATGGGATCCTCCCAGACCGGGGCACGAACCCGTATCCCCTGCATCGGCAGGCGGACTCTTAACCACTGCGCCACCAGGGAGGCCCTACATGTCTCTTTTTGAATTATGGTTTTCTCAGGGTATATGTTTTTTTTTTTTAATTTACCATTTTAACCATTTTTAAGTGTACTGTTCAGTAGCATTAAGTACATTGACATTGTTGTACAACCATCACCACCATCCATCTCCAGAACTTTTTCATTTTGCAGAACTGAAACTCTGTACCCATCAAACAACAGCTCCCCATTGTTCCTCCCCCAGCCCCTGGCCACCACCATTTCTACTTTATGTCTCTATGATTTGACTACTCTAGGTGCTTCGTATAAGTGGAATCATACAGTTTTTGTCCTTTTGTGTTTGGCTTATTTCACAGAACACTATTTAATGAGACTTCGTTTGATGGACATGTAAAATGTCTTTTGCTCCACAAACAATGTTGTGCTGCAGGAGCATTTGATCCCGAGTTTCAGAGTGCTCTCTCAGATCTGTCCTGTGCTTGGCTGACTTTGAGGAAACCCAAAGCAAATTCTTTCCTTCTGTGCCTCAGCTTTTCTGGGCTTTTCTTATTTTAAGAAGAATGTTAAATAATTTCTTTTGTTAACGGCACGGTGTGAGAGCTTGCAGACTTTCTGCGTATAGCTCGCAACCCACTGGAAAAGAGTAATATTTAAATATAAAGTCTTTCTGTAACTACAGAGCTGCTGCCACGATGTGATTATAGTACATTTTAGGATGAATTGGTGAGTTTGATACAGAATTAAATCAAACCAAAATGACCAGCATAAGTAGCTGTATTCTCTTGGAATTCTCAACTGGGTTGAAGCTAAGCAGTGGTTTGTGAGGAAACCAGGCTTAGAAGGCCTGGCCTCTCCTTGTCCCTTGCGTGGCACTGGCACTAAGCAGAAAGGCCTTGCCTTCCTAAGAGGTCCTGGTGCTCCCCCTGAAGTGTCTGAGAGGCTGGGGCCAACCCCACAAGCACCCAACTGCTGCCAGACTTACGGAGCTGGCTTAAAGGATCATACTCTTCATTTCGATTGTTTGCAGGTCAGTCTCTCTCTGTGGGACTCTACAATACATCTTTGGTTTTTTGAACTGACCAGGTGACTCACAGAGACAGAACTGTAGAGCTTTTTTCATGTTCTAAACTGATTTATCCTTGCTTCACCAGCCCTCCTTTGCTTTGTGGGGTCAGAGTTTTGGGCACAGCTGTTCTGCGCTCTCTACTGGCTTAAAAGCAGCCCAGCAATTTCAGATTATGTCTCAGTTTGCACCGTTGGTGTTTTTTGCCAACCCATGGTTGAAAAGTGTCATCTTTACACAGGGCTCTTAATACCTTGCCTAAGGAAATGGGGGTGGGAGGGGCATGTACACCTTACATCTTCTGACACTGACCTTGAGGGCAAAGCAGAGGAAGCAGGCCCTGCCATAGTGATAGTTTCTGCCTCAGTGATTCCAATCTTCTGTGGACTTGGGCTGTCATCATCATTTTAGGTACTAAGGACACATCATTTTATTTTATTTTTTAAATTAACTTATTCATTTATTTAATTTTTGGCTGCATTGGGTCTTCGCTGCTGCACACGGGGTTTTCTCTAGCTGCTGAGAGCAGGGGCTACTCTTTGTTGTGGTGCGCGGGCTTCTCATTGTGGTGGCTTCTCTTGTTGTGGAGCACGGGCTCTAGGTGCACGGGCTTCAGTAGTTGTGGCACACAGGCTTCAGTAGTTGTGGCTCGCGGGCTCTAGAGCACAGGCTCAGTAGTTGTGGCACACGGGCTTAGTTTCTCTGCAGCATGTGGGATCTTCCCAGACTAGGGCTCGAACCTGTGTCCCCTGCATTGGCAGGCGGATTCTTAACCACTGCGCCACCAGGGAAGACCCAGGACACATCGTTTTAAATGATCCCAAGGCACTCTACAAATAACCATTCATTTAAAATCAGAAAGAATTTATTTGGCAAAATTAAATCTAGAATGAGCATTAAAGATAATGCTGTCTGGGTGATAGGGGAAGATCCTTTGGCTGAGAATGTTTATGACTTTGAGTGCATAGGTATAGATATTCTGTTTTCTTTTTTATTGAACTTTTTTTTTTTTTTAAGCTGCTGCAGTTCAAGAGAGGTTGTACTGCCTGCATAGGTCTTAATGAACAAACACAGAGGTGCCCTCAGTTATACAGTTTTGCTATGGGTATCCCAGCACATCCTGGAGAGTCTTATTTTCTTTTTCTATCATGAACATTAAAAAAATATGGTATTATTTTGCATATTTAAAACTATATACTTAATGTTTTCCTTTACATGTCCTTCTGAAACTTGTTTTTATTACTTAATACTAGGTTTTCAAGATGTATTCATTTCAGTACACGTATCTGTAGCTCATTTTAAATGCTGTATAGTGTTCCATTGTGCTTAGATTTCATTCGTGTTTGTATTCCAATCGGTTTTATCAGTTTATATATTGATGGATATTTATGTTATCTACCTTTTTTTTGCTATTATGAACAATGCGGCAGTGAACATTCTTTTGTACATTTCTTTGTGCCATTTTGTAAGAAGGTATCTAAATTATAATTTACATTTCCCTGATACTACAGAGGTTGAGATCCTCTATAATCTCTGTTGGCCATTTGGTTTTCCTCTTCTGTGAGTTGTCATATTTGCCTTTTTTCCTAGTTGTTTTCAAAGTTGATTTGTAGGAATTCTTTGTATGTTCTTTATAATAAGCCATTATCGGTTTTGTGCATTGCTAGAATCTTTATAATTTCAGGAAAGCCTTTCCTGGTCCCTGTCCCTGCTCCCTCCGTTTACTCCAGTTAAGTTGGTTTCTGTTTTTATTCCTGTGGTCCTTTGTTTTATTCTTAACTACTCATTTTTGAGTTGTGCTACCAAGTCAGAGAATCCCTTCAGTTGTCCATCAGCTGAATTTGCTTTGTCAGTTATGGTTTATTTTTCATTCTATAAGGCAAGCAATCCAGAGTAGTGGTTAAGAGAGTGGGGAGTCTTAACTGCTTGCTTTTGAATCTTGGCTCAACCACTTTACTTACTGTTGTGACCTTGGCAGATTACTTAACCCTCTTGTACTTGACTTTATAATCTATAAAACCCATGAGAGTAGAGCTGTTATGATCCCAGTTTTGTATTTGATGAAACTCAGGCTCAGGGAGATTAGATTAGAAACATGAGTAAGTTGAAGAAACATGTGGGCCTCTTTATCTTTTAATTTTTCACTTTTGATAGAGACATGGGCACAGAGAAATATTTCTCTAAATATAAGATATAAAGTAACAAAAACAGTGCCAAGTCCCTGACCTGTGGCCTCAAGTGTTGGGGAAAAACAGTACGAGTAGAGACTATGTAGAACTAAAGTGCCCATAGCCTGTTTAAATCTATTAATAGGGAGGAAAACCCCTTTATGCCATTTTTCATTAAAATAAAACAACAAAAACCCAAAGCTTATTTTCATGACCTTAACTTATAAGAGACATAGAATTTAAATAACTGTCCCAGGCCAGAGAACTCATAGTTGAATTAGGCAGATCATAAACACAGAACATTGTGGGCCATACTTAAGGGATCATTCCATTAAGGGTAGACAGTGAAATACTTTGGCGGAGGACACAGAACTTGATTTTGACAGACAATGGAAGGAAGAAGGATCTCAAGAAACAAAGGAACTCAAGAAATGAAGGCAACTTCTTTCTAGGGGAGGGAGAAGAAGTATGATTTGGCTACTATGTTTTCTACTGGTTTTTTTTTTTTCTACTAAAAGAGGAAATATGTTTCTGGCAAAAATGTCAAGTAGTAAAGGAAGGTATAAAGTAAAAATTAAAACATAAAATTTTCCAATGGTATATACCCAAAGGAACTGAAAGTAGGGACTTGAACAGATATTTGTACATCCATATGCTCTTAGCAACGTTATTCACAATAGCCAAAAGATGGAAACAACCTAAATGTCCATAGATGGATGAATGGACTAAAAAAAATAATGGTATGTGTGTAATGAAATATTACTCAGCCTTACAAAGAATGAAATTCTGATACATGCTACAATATGGATGAACCTTGAAGACATGCTAAGTGAATAAGCCAGACACAAAAGGACAAATGTATGATTCCACTTATATGTGAGTACCTAGAGTAATCAAATTCATGGAGGCAGAAAGTGGAATGGTGGTTACTGAGCACTGGGGAGAGTTACTGTTTATTGGGTACAGAGTTTCAGTTTGGGATGATGTAAAAGTTCTGGAGATGGGTAATGGTGATGGTTGTACAACACTGCACATATACTTAACGCCACTGAATTGTATGCTTGTAAATGGTTAAAATGGTGCATTTTCTGCTATATATATTTTACCACAATGTAAAGTGTCCAAACAATTCTAGCCTAGAGGTGGTGTCCACTAAAAACTTCTTTTGTAGCCATCTAGATATGCAAATACAAGCATAGATATGCAAGCATAAGCATATTCATTCAATGTCTACTCTTTAGGACATTCATTTAGATGCTGGGAATTCTGCAGTGAACAAAACTGACAAGGTTCCTGCTGTATTGGAGCTTTTTAAAAATTTGTTTTACACAAATGGATGTTGGTATGCATACTGTTTTACACCTCATTTTTTCCCCTAACAAAGACCTTTGGTCATCTTTCTGAGTTAGTTCTTACAGATCTACTGATTGAGTGGTTGCATGGTATGCCCTTGTTATGGATGTGATATAATTTGTGGCTATTATATTGAATGGAGGAGGGGAGGCAGAGGTATAGAGCTTACTATGGCTTGCTGCCCATGTTTACTCCTGTTGTAAGTTAAATTTTTATTCGGAATACAATATAGGTTTGTTGTAAAGAGTCAAGCAGGGCTTCCCCAGTGGCGCAGTGGTTGAGAATCCGCCTGCTCAATGCAGGGGACACAGGTTCAATCCCTGGCCCGGGAAGATCCCACATGCTGCGGATCAACTAAGCTCGTGTGCCACAACTACTGAGCCTGTGCTCTAGAGCCCGTGAGCCACAACTACTGAGCCCGCGTGCCGCAACGACTGAAGCCCACGCGCCTAGAGCCCGTGCTCCACAATGAGAGAAGCCACTGCAATGAGAAGCCCGCGCACCGCAACGAAGAGTAACCCCTGCTCGCCACAACTAGAGAAAGCCCGCGTGCAGCAACAAAGACCCAACACAGCCCAAAATAAATAAATTAAAAAAAAAAAAGTCAAGCAGTGCCAAATCTATAAAGTAAAAGTAAAAACCCTCTTAATCTGTCCTCTACCTCTCTTTTAATCCTATTCCCTGGCAGTAGTAACCACTGTTTACAGTCCATGATGTGTATAATGCATTTGCAAATATAAAGAATATGTAGAACATGTATCTTCTCATTCTCCAGGAGCTGGCTCATGCAGTATAATATTGCTCATTCAACTCAGACTATTGAGAATTATGCAGAGGAAAGAGCTGGACTGAGCTTCATGAGAGCCAAGTTCTGTCTTAATCCTGCTACTGTGACAGGCAATTACTCCTCAGTTGTCATTTGTCTGGTGTCCCATAGTCAGTGAGATCACATCAAGGAGAGTGCTTTGGAAACTATTATGCTATAAATACTAGCATATTTAGAGTTCTTTGGTTGCAAGCAGTAGAAACCAACTCAGGTTCTGTTAGACAAAAAAAAAAAAAAAGGTGGGGGGACATTAGTGGAAGGATTTTAGGTAGCAAATGAAGAAATATTTAAACAACTGGTTCTCTGGAAATTCAGAAATTTCTCTGTATCTGTTCAATATGTAATTTCTGGGGAAAAGTGAGTGGCTTAGAGGCCATGTGTCTACTGATGGTTAAGGGGGTAGAGTTCTGGGTTTATGTGTCCCATCAGAATCTCACAGAGTTGGGGAGATGCAGTTTTGGAAAGTATGGGATTCAGGCTGGCAAAACCAAATGTCAGCCTTGAAATGTCAGCGCTTTTAACTCTAGATTCTTACTCGCCTCTCAAGGAGGAGATGATCGCCGGGTTCTACTATGGCACATGGAACAAGCTATCCACTCCAGAGTTAAGCCCATACAGCTGAAAGGAGAGCATCATTCCAACATTTTTTGCCTGGCTTTCAACAGTGGGAACACCAAAGTATTCTCTGGAGGTGAGAAGGAGACTTCCCCTTGGGAAATGGTGGCTGGGATTTCAGATAAAGGAGTGCTAAAATTATTCCTTAATTTTCCTTCCTTTATCTCATTGAGTTGTGGAATTACTGGTTTCCCATAGCTTGTCTTCTCTGCATTACAGCAGTTTAGACACATGTATTAGACTAATGTCTGTCTGTCCTTTCTCTCCTTTGCTCTTGTTCTTTCTCTCTTTCTTTTTTGGTAGAAAACTTTTCACATTGCAGTCTGGTACACAGAAACATGTTAGAAGAGTACTTAACCTCAATATGTGTGGTGCACTTTGATTTTTTTTTTTTCTATTCTATTCTGTTTTGTTTTTAAAGATTTTAAAGGTTGTGACTCAAATTGGTGTTATGACCCATGGGTGGCTCCTGTTTGAAAAAACGTCGTGTTGGGGTGTGATTGGAATGGCTTTTGCTCAAGCCAGCCTCTTGATGATGGCATCCATCAGTCACACTCCTTTCTGACCACTACATTTCTAGCCCTGACCTCTCTTCTGCACTGCAGATTTCCCCACTGAATATCTACCTTTGTTTTCCAAAAGTAATTTAAATCCAGCAAATCTAAAACTAAGATTATTAGTCCTTCTCCCCTGCACAAATATTTCCTCTTGTTTCCTGGTTTCCCTTTCTCGGTTATTATCACCATTCAACTAATTATGTAAGTTGTTAGGCTTAACTTTTAAGAAACTGCTGACATTGGAGCATTTTCAGTTTACAAAAATGACAATTCCATGTGGTTCAGTCTAATAGAAATCTCAAAGTCAGCCTCAGACCTGCCTTTCTTTCATTTTCACATCTTGTAAGTCACCAACTACACTGTCAGATCTATTTTGGAAGCCTCATATCCATCCTTTAGTTTCTGCTCTCCTGCTATACCAACTGCTCTGATTCAGGTCCTCATCTTTGGCCTGGACTACTGCAGTGTCCTGCTGTGATTTCTGCTACTGGTATCTAAATCTCCTTATTCATTGCTTATACGAGTTTTCTTCAACCATGTGGACCTTTGACTCTACATGTCCATCCACAGGATAAAGCCTAAATCCAGTCTACCTATCTGGCCTCATCTTCCTCCCCTGCACCTTGTGTTCTAGTTCACTAAATCACTTGTCATCTTAAGTGCCCTGTGCCTTTTGCCCATACTGTTCCTCATAGGCCATGATTAATTGTCCAGACCCCACCAATTCCCATAAGTCTTCCATCGGTAAGAGTTTTGAGTTATTTGAGTTTCTATTCAAGTGTCTCCTTCCCCATAAAAATATTCCCCCTTTGTGCCATGTACTTTCACCCTGCTCATAAAGGACACAATTGCTCCTTTATCTGTGTCCCCATTGTAGAGCATATCGCTACAATAAGATAACCCGTCTTGTCACTATTAGTTGTTTGTGCAGGTGGACTGTGAATTCCTCAATCTTACTCATTCCTCTCGTATCCTCAGCACCTCACACTGTGCCTGTTACCTAAAAGGCATTAGTATGGGTTTGATTTACTTGGTATGAACCCACAATAGAGTTACAGTGAGGACTTTAAGGTGACCTGGCCACATCTCTACTGCTTATGCTTTTAGCATAGAGTGGGAAATTTTTTTACTGTCTTCATTTTGGGATTTTTATTTTTTGGCTATAGAAACCATTTGAAGGCAGGACTACACATATCATGGATGCAGTATTTTTAGATTCCTTGAGAAATGCAAGAGAAAAAAGTTGTGGATAAAAACTTTCCCATTATTTAGGATCACACTATCATTAGATTTTAATGCTATAAAAGATGATGAGGGTATGAATAGTAGCAAACGTTTGTTAGGGGCTTAGTCCTACTCCAAATGCTTTTATATTCTTGTCTTCACGATAACTCTATGAAGTAGATACAATTGTTATTCCTATTTTGCTGAGACATAGAAAAGTTACAGATATTTTTCCAGGTCTCACAGTTAATGAATGTTTTGTTTAAAAAAAAAAAAAAAAAAGCTAGCTTGGATGAATGGATTGATTTGCCCATGATCATTTATTCTTTTCCTGAATAGCCACAGTTTTGTTTTTTTAATCATCCACTGGATAATGCATTTTGGAAACTGTTATTATGTTATATCTACATGCTATTATGCTTTTTCAAATTCTCTATAAGAATATCTTACCTTCTTCATTATTTTTATTACCCTTTTTCTAATTAACACTCCTAATTTGTAAATATTAACATTGACTTTGTTCATTTGTTTTTCCTGAAATCTTTAAAATACTGAATTGTAATATGAACAGGATCACTTTGCAGGAGTTACCAAATGTCTGCTTTTTCCCTTGCAGGAAATGATGAGCAAGTTATCCTCCATGATGTTGAAAGGTAAATAGATTGTTGGTATGTGAAGGTAATTTACTCTATCTTTCGTATGAAGAAAGGGAGGTATCTCTTTAGACCGAAATAGTTCTTGTTTTTTGAAGAAAATAACATGAAATCAACTGTCCTTTGCTGAAAAAGATTTCTGTAATAGTTTTGAAATAAAATTTTGATTTAAAAAAGATTTACAAAGTTGATATAAAATTATAGTTTTCAGGTAAAAATTTAAAGGGAGAGGTTGGAAGGGAAGGAGACATAATATTTAACCCTCACAATAATTTTATGAGGCAGTACTATGATGATCTCAATTAGGAAACTGAGGTATAGAGATATTAGGTAACTTAAGGTCAAGTGATGTTAGGATCTGAACGTAGGCAGCCTGGCTTTGGAGCCATGCTTTTACTCACCATGCCAGACTGCCAGGAATCCCTCTTCTACCCCTGCTGGCATCAGGGCTGCTTTAAAGCTTTCCCTCGCTTTTTGGAAATCCAGCACCACCCCCAAGACTGTACACAAGCAGATGCATTCTATAGTAAGTGAAAACATGAAACTCATCAGTTGAGTCACTTTTTTGGGGGTGGGGATGTTAGTTCCCCAAACAGGGATTGAACCCAGGCTCCAGCAGTGAAAAGCACTGACTCCTAACCACTGGACTTTCAGGGAATTCCCTTGAGTCACCTTTAAATATGCTTATTTAGTGCAAAAAACAAACGTGTCGTGAAGTCTTATCTCTTTAGTAATACTTTTTTTTTTAACCTGAAAGTTGAATGCCTACTTTTTTGTAAATGTAATATCCTTTGGGTTTAGCTAGGTTGGCTTTCTCCTGGAAATGAAAGAGAACTCCATTCTAGGAACTAGAGGGCTTTAACTCTGCACTACTTTTGTGTGTATGTGTGTGCCTGTGTGCCTCTCTCTGCTCTCTGTCTCTCAGCAGTGAGACCTTAGATGTGTTTGCTCATGAAGATGCGGTGTATGGCTTGTCAGTGAGCCCAGTGAATGACAACATTTTTGCCAGCTCCTCAGATGATGGCCGGGTTCTCATCTGGGACATCCGGGAATCTCCCCATGGAGGTAGGGTCACTGTGCAAAAGGTGGTTGGATTGTGTCGAAGAGTTTAATGTCAGGTTCATAGCAGATCCAGTCTGTGACTTGAGTAGACTGGGTAGAAGTGCTATAAAGGGAGAGGAAACTCACATAGGGACATAAAGGTGTCTCTGGAGGTCCCACCTTACCCCTGAGTACTCAGAAGTGAGGCACCTCTGCCAGTCCTCCTCCAATCACTTGTGAATCTCCACACACCTTTGCCCCTGGAGCGAACACCACAGTATCTTGCTGTGTAGTAGCCCCAAGGAGCAGAACGTGTGGTGCCTCATTTGTGGAGAGTAGCCACCAAGGGCCAGCTTTGTGCATGGTGCTGACATGCACATATTCTTGGTTATTTACAGAGAATGGGGGTGTTGTGCACTTGGTTACATCCTAGATCCAGGGTGGTTATTTTGCTGAAAGAACCACAGAACCTCACCTTCACTGTGCATAGGAACTTAAAATGATAGCAGATACCCTCTGTTTAAGGGGGATTGTCTGGGTGAGTTCCTCTTCCAAATGTGTTCTTTGGGTCTCTGAAATGTAAAATGAAGAATCTGTCTTGTTGAATTTCTCTGAAGTTCTTCAGGAAATGCATCTTTTCAGCTCATTTCCTGCACAGAGACCTCTGTCACTCTATCTTCAAAGGCTCTTTCCTCCAGCATACCCTCAGTGCCACCCCCAGCCCCACTCTTGCTGCAGCTTTGTCATGACCATACCTGTGTACATAGAGTTACTATCTTGCCTACCTTGTCTGGCAGGCTCTGAGTCTTTTTATTCTTCTATATTCTGAGCGTTTAACATGCTCGTCTGTGCTCATTATTGAGGTTCAGGCTATAAGAGAAGTTTGTTCTCAGAGTCAGGCAGGTATGGTAGCCAAAAGCAGCAGCTGTGGTTGAGTGAAATGGCTTGCTTGGTACGTGGACTTCTCCTTTGTCTGAACTGCCTCGTGGCTGAGATTATTGAGCACTCCCTGTGCCCAGAGGCCTGTGAAGTAATCACATATGGAAATCATAGGCTGAGGAGTGCTTTCTGTCTGTTGCTTCTAAACAACTTCCATAGGAGTATGTCCCCCCAGGCAGCAGTGATTGCTTCCTCACCTGGAGCCAGCTAGTATATGCAAGAGGCTGCAGGGTTTCTAGGTGAAGTTGATTAGAAACTGGCTGGATGCAAGAGAAGTTCAAGTACTAGATGAAATGAAATCTTAAAATTCTAGACTGAGGCTATTTTCTTTTCAACTTAGGGAGCAATATTACCAGAAGGAAAAACTGCACTATTGTTTTATTTTGTCTTCATTAAATCTTTCTGTAGTTTTAAAACCTTCAATTTCTAAAGCTAGTAAATTTGGATTAAGGTATAATAATCCTACCAGTAATTGACTGTGAATTTTTTTAGCTCATGAGGAATTCAGTTTTACTTACTGTAAAACAGCTTAACTTCCCATTTACAGTGACCATTTCTGTTTTGTTACAGGATCTGAATAGGTACTATGTTTATTTCTCAGCATTATAGCTTAAAATTTGTGTTTGTGTATTTAAGTTGCTGTTTGCAGACTTTCTGGTGCAGAAGGGTGTGTGCCAGGACTTGTGGGGACCTTGTGAACAAGCGTGGCTACTGGAATGATGTCCTACACTGGCTTCCAGCCCACTGGGGTGATTGTTAACGGCTGTGCTCCTCTTGCTTTCACATCCCTGCTTGTCTGCCTGCCACAGGCCCAGCAGTGCCTGAAGTGGACTGATCAGAATTTCTCTCTTCACAGAGCCCTTCTGCCTGGCCAACTACCCATCAGCCTTTCACAGTGTCATGTTCAACCCTGTGGAGCCCAGGTTATTGGCCACAGCCAATTCAAAGGAAGGAGTGGGACTCTGGGATATTCGAAAACCTCAGAGGTGAGCCCCCTTTATCCAGAAGTTGTTAAAACTTTCCCCTGACTCAACTCTCAGGTAATGTCATCAGTCAGCGATGGTCTTGAGAACCTGGTTGGCAGTTGATCTCAGTTGGACATCTCCTAACATATCCCAGTGTCTCTGAAGCCAGGGGTACCCTATTTCCAGGGGGCAGGCAGTGTGAGATATCCACACTCCTTGCTAAGGAGGAATCATAAATTGTAATCTGGACTCTAGACAGGATCAGTTCTAGGCAAACTGCAATGGCAGAGCTCTCTTCAGCACTACCTTCTGTCTTTAGGTCCAGGGTTCCCCAGATGCATGGGAGGTCTTCTGGAGGAGTGATGGTGATTTGTTAAACGCATTGCCCCTGAACTGGGGATTCTTAACCCCGGGCTGAAGGGGATATGAGCTTCAGGAAGACTGTGAACCCCCAAACTGCATGGAAATTATATTGTGTATTCATCTAAGTCTGTTTTTCTGAGAAGGGAGTTTAGTTTTTTTCAGTTTCACAAAAGGACCGGTGACTACAACAATAAGGTTAAGAGCCACTGCACTACAGTGTTAGGGACCTAATGTTCCCCTTCTGTTTGCATTATTAAAGAGTACACTTAGGACAATTCTGAGCTGATGGTGCGAATCACTAATGGGGGAATTTCAGACATCATTAAGAGAAATACGTGGATGGGGCAAGTAGAGCCTCTTTCATGTTCCTTAAATCCCATGGGCGAGAGATGACCTTTTATGGCATCTGTGCATGAAGCCAAACCTTGCTTTATGAAAGATTTGCATGCATTGCTAGCTCCTCTGAAAATTCTACATGGAGGTAACTTCCCACTTTAAGGTACTATTGCGGAAGAGTATCATGGAAAGTAAGCGAGGTTATGACTTCTTTCATGGGCCTTGGATGAAAGGGGCAATTGAGTACAGAGGATTATCTTCCTTGGTGATTTTTAGTTCTAGCTACTTCTCTCCATGGGGTAGTGTGATGAGGTTGGATCTATGGCAGATCTGTGTAGCCCAGAAGGGGATCCCTGGTGTTGAGCAGGGCTCCCTGAGGCTCCATAGGGCAGCAGAGATTTCTCCTGCTCTCTGTAGCCTATGCACCTGGCTCTTCCTTTTCCATGTGGCTGAAATGCGGGTAGTAGCAGGACCCCTATTGTGCCTTTTATGCTGTGTGCTGAGGGAGGCTTGTTCTCTGCCATTGAGACAATCTCCTGTGTTCGGCTCTAGCCTCCTCTGCCACTTCGGGCTCTTCAGGAACAACTGTTCTGCCTTGTCCTTATCACAAAAGGCAGAATTTGGACTAAAGATGCCAGCTTTCTCCCAACCTGCTATCTCCCACACTGAGAATGAATAGCTGGCAACGGGAGTGAGCCCTGAGCAATTCAATTCATCCCCAGTGGAAAGCTTGAGTAGTTCATGACGTCAGCAGTGTCTTGAGAGAAGAGGGGGGTTGAACGTTAATGCTTCTCCCGATTTTCCTCTACCAGCTTCTTACTGTGCATTATATTTGGGCCCTCCTCCCCTTTCTACTTGTCTCCTCACTAAACATGGCTTCTTTCTTTTTAAAAAATTCTAAGTGAGATTTCTGCTTTACTTTTATAGTAACATTTATTAGATTTAAGGTCTATATCCAGAAAAGTGTAATGAAAAGAAAAAAAGATAGAAAAAGAAAATCCCATCTCAAGATTATCTCTGTTGCTTGTATGTTTTTTAAATGTTTTACATCAATACAGTACTTCTCTTTCCTGGTCTGTAGTCACTATGTCCAAAGGTAACTACAGTGAACAGTTTCTTATGTATCTGTCCAGAACATAACTTAATGCATGTAACTCACATAAAGAATATATATCCTTAAAAGAATTTAGACTAAAGGAACCACATAATAAAACCACTGTGCTCAGCTTCTTTTTTCAATTAATAATATGCCTTGGAGCTTTTTTCATATAAGCACTTGCAAATCTAGCACATTCTGTTAATTGGCTACATGGTATTCCATTCATATGATGTACCCAACAACCACACTTCTTGTTTCCTGTTTGGGCCATTATAAACTATGCTTCACTGACTCTGGTCACACATCTATCTTGGCCTACCTTTGCAAAAATATCTAGGTAATTGCTGCACCAAACAAAGAGTGTACGTTTTTACATTTTTTATAAAAATTGTCAAATTTTCCCACGACCACAAAAGGCTGCACTGATTTACAAACCTACCAACTGTGCATGAGGCTACATGCATCTCCAGACCCTCATGAACACTTAAACTGTTGCAGGTCTTATGGGGGAAAAATATCTTCTTGTTTTGATTACTTCTTCATTTATGAGTGAGGTTATGTGGTTTCTTTGGTAACCTATAGTTTTCAAAGCCCATGTGGGAGAAAAGTCATCTAGTAAAGCTAATTGGCAATCTTGACTGACTCCTTTTTTGGAATAAAAGGAGGAGCACAGTGCTGTGGAGACTAGGATGTTTTTACCTGTTTCTTTCAACTTTTCTAAGGTTTTATGGATATGAGGCAGGAAAAGGGTATGAAATATTCTTGAGGTCCTCCTGTTCTTCACATCCACTAGTGTTTGGGGATTAAACTGCAGATCTTTTCTGTTTGAATTTTCTCAGTGCAAGTTGGTGTGAGGAGAAAGAGATGGCCCTTTGTCTTTTCCGTGCAGGATTAATTATGCTGAGTTGCAGTGGATGATTTGTCTCCTAAACACAGCTGCCTAGAAACCCCAACCCAGATCTTGGGACAATTCTGAACTGCCTGGGAGGACAAGCCTGGAACAGGAGAGATGATCTATTTCACGGATACTTAAAGTCTAGGGAAAGATTTTAGGGAATTTGTGAACCCCTTGTAATTGCAGGTAAAATCATGTGTGCTTGTGTATCTGAGTGAGCACACGTGGCATTTTTTTCTAGGGACAAGGAGAGCTTTAACCAGGTTCTCATAGAGACCCTTGAACCCCAAGAGGATGAGTTGCTCAGTGTTCTAAAGATTTGATTTAGAGCCTGTTGTGGTTCCTTAGCAGGCTTCTAAGTAACTTCCAGCTTGTAGTAGCTTGGGCACATGTGAATTCTGGGCCTATTCAAATGGCCCACTGGCTCCCTAGAAACAAATATATCTCCGTGGAACAATAAGGGGGGCTCACATTGAATATCTTTTCCTTCCTAGCTTACATTATGGGTGGTTCCATGCTGGAATGGTTTCCCTGCCCTATCCCAAGCCTAAGCTGTGTCTCTCCACTTTAGCAGTTAGCCTGTAGGAGTGTGAACAAGTTCATGTTTGTCCTACTACTGCCCTGAAATAAGCTGACTAGAGGGCTGGCTGGTAGAATAAAGTGTCAGCTCTAGAAGGGACTTCAGTTATCATCTGATCTGACTTCCTGTTGTATGGATTGTAAAGGAAGGCAGAGAGTTTGATGGTTTAGAGTGTAGGATCTGAAGTACATCCTGGGTGCAGCGCCAGGCAGTGTACCTTAATAGCTGTGTGATCTTGAGCATGTTACTTCACCTCTCGGTGCCTCATAATAATAAATAATAGCTGATATTTATTAAGCATTACATGCTGGGGTTAATGACAGTTATATGAATCATTCCTTATTTAATCCTATGACAACCTTATGAAATAGATTCTATTATTCCTATTTTAATGATAAGGAAGTCAAGGTACAGAGAGGTGAAATAACATACATATATGTGTATTATATCCTCCCCTGTATGTTCTAGTTTCCTTTCATCTATGCCTCCTTGAAATTTGTCAGAATTCCTCTCAAATTTTTTTCATACAGGCCTATCCAACTCTAGAGTCTGAGGCCTTTAGACTTTCTGCCTCCCTTTTCACTGTCTTCTGGCCCAGCCCCAGTCTTCATGCTGACTTCCCATGTTTCTCGCTCTCCTAACCCTGGAAACCCACACATGCTCTTAATTTTTCTTTTGTAAAGCTTTAGAACAGAGGTTGTAAACTAGTTGCCCATAGGCCATATTCAACCCATGGAGATATTTTGCTTAGCCTACATGATGTGATAGTGTTTAGAAGATTACACAGGGCCTCCCTGGTGGCGCAAGTGGTTGAGAGTCCGCCTGCCGATGCAGGGGATACGGGTTCGTGCCCCGGTCTGGGAGGATCCCATATGCCGCGGAGCGGCTGGGCCCGTGAGCCATGGCCGCTGAGCCTGCGCGTCCGGAGCCTGCGCGTCCGGAGCCTGTGCTCCGCAACAGGGGAGGCCACAACAGTGAGAGGCCCGCATACCGCAAAAAAAAAAAAAAAAAAAAAAAGAAGATTACACAGAAAAAAATCACAGTTTCTAACATCTGTTGAAAAAGTCAAAAGATCTAATATCATTGGACCTTTATTCTCACATGGCAACAGTCAGCCGAAGTTGAATCATGGGTTCCTCTTTAAACCTTTGGGATGTGTTACAGGTTCCACCACTCCTTGATGTCTTAATCCAGGTGTGCTTCTCTCGTTTATGTTACTTCCCTGGTCATGTAGTCATTGGAGTTTGAGGGTCTGCTTTGGGAATTTTAGTGGAAATGAGGGGGCCATAGCTGGGGAACTTGAGTATAAGTGACTGGATAAGAGATAACTTCACATATACAAGTATACATTGCAAGTTTGGGCGAGGTTTGGTTTATTTCATTTAGATTATTTCTGCCGATGTCTTTTCACAACCATCCTCTCCTTTATCACTGCCAACATCCCAGTTATGATGTCTTGCTTGGACTATTGCAGTGGCCTCTGAACAGTTTTCAAAACTGAACTCCTTGAACATCCAAAGCGTTCAGGAAAACTGAAGTTTTCCCTGCTGTTACTCTCCTCGTCTCACCGTTTTCATTGCCTGTTTTAGCTGTCTGTTCACTCACCACCTCTCTCCCTTCTCCTATCTTTAGTTTGTCAGTTTTTGTCAGGAACCGTTAGTTCTGTGACAGGTAACAATGTCTTGCTTTGACAAGGATAATAAAGAGAGTGGTTCTTTCCCACTCAATAATAAAACTAGTGCAAGCCAGGAATTCCTGTAAAGACTTACCTTATAAGCTGGTGCTTTTAACGTGTTGTGTAAATAACACATTTGATAATGGGTAATGAGTGCAAATTCCTGCTCTCAGAAAGGAATTGCTCTTAGTAACTCACCTGGCTTTGGGGCCTAAATGTTCTCTCAGCCTGTGCCAATCCTACTTCTGTAGAGACCAGATTAAGTGTAACTCCTTGCCTTCTGAACAGCTAGGCAATCTCTGCCACATTGCATTTGAGGGCTGCTCATACTATTTTGGGAAAATAGAGCCCAAGTGTTCAACTTCAAAGGCCCGAAAAGGCATTTATGCTCTGCTTTCTCTCTCTCCACTCCCACTCGCCCATCTTTACTGTTTATATGTATATATCCAATACTCAGGCAAATGTCCCATCTATTGAAGACTGTAATAAAAGCTTGTTTTTTTCCCCTAAAACTGTAAACCTTTAAGTTCTGTTTTGTTTGTTTGTTTGTTTGTTTTTGCGGTACGCGGGCCTCACTGTTGTGGCCTCTCCCGTTGCGGAGCACAGGCCCCGGATGCGCAGGCTCAGCGGCCATGGCTCACGGGCCCAGCCACTCCGCGGCATGTGGGATCCTCCCAGACCGGGGCACGAACCCGTGTCCCCTGCATCGGCAGGCGGACTCTCAACCACTGCGCCACCAGGGAAGCCCTAAGTTCTGTATTTTTATTAATGTCGCCATCACTCTTGTACTCATCCTGGCTAAAATCCTAGAGTCCCACTTGACTCTTCTGTTTCTCCCTCCCTCTGCCATGACCAGCCTTGCTCTGTGTTAGTGCCTGGCCACTATTTTCAGTTCTTAAAGCCCCTGCCCTATTTCAGGTCCATATCACTGTTTCCATAAGGTGTTGACTACACTGGCTTCTTAACCTGCCGCTTGCTTCTGGCACATAGCACATGTCCTTAAACATCACTTTTGCCATTCCCCTACCCAGAAGCTTTAGTGGCTGCTTTTTATCTTTGTTCATGGCCATATCCCTAGAACCAATTATGCGGGATGCTCCAAGAAAATGTTTTTTTGGGGAATGAATGTATGACCTAGTTCACTGGATGAGATAAAAACTTGTTACGCAAGCAGTCAGCCCCTTCGCTGGTACCAGTGTCCCTTCTCCCCTTGTAACTCCTCCTCTGCATACAAACACACATAGAGGAGAATTTCTCCTTTTTTCTTGATTTTTCTTTTCCTATTCAAATCCTAGTTACCCTTCAAGGTCCAAAATCAAATGGAAGCCCATCAGTGCAGACGTCCTTGCCATGTCTCCCTGTTACATACTCTTAAAGCTTACTTTACTTGCTGTGTCCCCAGCATCTAGCCCAGTTTTGGCACAGAGTACATGCTGAATGAATGAAGCTTGCCCTCACTTCTAGCAGAAGGGATCTCTCTCTCTAGAGCCTCTGTAAAGTATAATGCTTATGGCCTGTGGCATTCATGTTGCATGTCTCAGTCACTGCTTTTGCCATCATTGATTATCTTTACTGTGACTATGTTTTATCTCCAGACAGACCAGTATTATGTCTGTTATTTCCTTCCAGTGCTCAGGAATTACTCAGGAAGGAAACACTTGTCCTAATCTGTACTATTAATGCTCATGTTTTTCTGTGGATTTTTTTTTTTTTTTTTTTTTTTTTTTGCGGTACGTGGGCCTCTCACTGTTGTGGCCTCTCCCGTTGCGGAGCACAGGCTCCGGACACGCAGGCTCAGGGGCCATGGCTCACAGGCCCAGCCGCTCCGCAGCACGTGGGATCCTCCCTGACCGGGGCACAAACCCGTGTCCCCTACATCCGCAGGCGGACTGTCAACCACTGCGCCACCAGGGAAGCCCCTGCGCCACCAGCGAAACCCCTTTTCTGTGGATTTTTAAGGACAGAGCCATGTTTTATTTATTTTTAATCTCTGTTGCCTAGCACAGTGCTTAGAATGTTATGGACCCTCAGTAAATATTGAATGAGTACAGTGTTACACTCATCCCAAAATAGTATGTGTTCTCAAAGCTAGCTTTCTGTAATGTTTTCATTAACTCCCTGAGTGTAATGGCATGGATCAAAATGTCATCTGTAGGGAATAAATCCTTAGAGGAGGTTGTAAGGGTTCTTCTGGGGCTTTGGACACCTGTCAACTAGTGATATATGGAAGTCAAGGATTCTGGCAAAATTGCTTTCTGGCTTTTGGGCCACAAGGTGGAGCTCTAGAATCAGCTTTGTTCACTAGAAGATAACCAGGGCCCCAGTATCCTAACCCAGTGATTCTCAAACTTTAGAGCGCATCAGAATCACCTGGGGAGGTTGTTAACATGCTGCTTCCTGAAGCGCAGACCCAAAGATTGAACTGTTGATCTGGGGCAGAACCTGTGAATCTGCCATTTTTAAATACATACCCCAGGTGATCTGGCAACTTTGCTTATCCTTCAAGGTGGAAACTGATTATTCAGAGGTCTGTTGAATTTGCTGCTGTGTTCATTTGGACCCAGGGTCTTTGGGCTTTAGGCCAGAGCTTCCCTGTGTCCATTCATTCTCACCAGTGTGCCTTTTTATAGCAAGAGACTTAGCTTCAGACCAGAGCATCTGGGTAATGCCTGGTGAATGGATGGGAGTTGTGGAAGCATGTTCCAGTTCATATTCTCCCTTTAATTCTCCCCAACTCTTGTTATTCAGGAGGAGGTGATATCAAATTCCTAAATCAAGTACACTTTACTTTAAAATCAAATCTTGACTTTTTCTTCTTTTTAAAAAGCTTTTTACATTAAAAAATTCACATGCACATATATATATATATATATATATATATGTAGAATTGTAAAATAAACTCCATTTTACCTAGCACCCAGCTTCAATTAACCCATTGACAATCTTATTTTATTTATTCTTCCTCTGTGACCTCCCTTCCCAATTATTTTGGATCCATTTCCATGTAACATTATATCATTTCCTCTGTAAATACTTTAGTATGTATCTCTGAAAGATATTCTTTTTTTAAAATTGAGATAAAATTTACATAACATAAAATTAGCTATTTTAAAGTGAAAACTTCAGTGGCATTTAATACATTCACAGTGTCATGCAACTACCACCTCTGTCTAGTTCCAAAGCATTTTTATCATTCCAAAATAAAACCTATACCCATTAAGCAGTTACTCCCCAGAATACTTCTCCCCTAGTTTCTGGCTACCACCAATCTGCTTTCTGTATCTGTGGATTTACCTATTAAGGATATTTCATATATCATATAACCTTTTGTCTGGCCTTTTACTTAGAATAATGTTTTTGAGATTCATCCACATTGTAGCATGTATCAATGCAGTACTTCATTCCTTTTTATGGCTGAATAATTTTCTATTGTATGGATACATATACCACATTTTGTTTATCCACACATTGATGGACATTTGAGTTGTTTCCACCTTTTGGCTATTATGAATAGTGCTGCTTTTAAGATTCATGAATAAGTATTTGTTTGAGTACCTGTTTTCGGTCCTTTTGGGTCTATACCTGAGAGTGGAATTGCTGGATCATAGGGTAATCCTGTGTTAAACTTTTTGAGGAACTGCCAGATTACTTTCCATGAAAAGATAATTCTTGGGCTTCCCTGGTGGCGCAGTGGTTAAGAATCCGCCTGCCAATGCAGGGGACATGGGTTTGAGCCCTGGTCTGGGAAGATCCCACATGTCTTGGAGAAACTAAGCCCGTGTGCCACAACTACTGAGCCTGCGCTCTAGAGCCTGCAAGCCACAACTACTAAGCCCATGTGCCACAGCTACTGAAGCCCGCGTGCCTAGAGCCTGTGCTCCGCAACAAGAGAAGCCACCGCAGTGAGAAGCCCGTACACCGCAACAAAGAGTAGCCCGGGCTCGCCACAGCTAGAGAAAGCCTGTGCGCAGCAACGACATCCCAAAGCAGCCAAAAATAAAAATAAATAAATAATAAATAAATTCATTTTAAAGAAGATAATTCTTTTAAAAAACATAATCAATATTATCATACCTAAAAAATTAACAATAATTCCTTAATACCATTGCATATTTAGTGTTTACATTTCCTTAACTGCCTCATGAATGTTACAATTGGTTTTTATGAATCAGGATTTAAATAAGGTCTGTACAAAGCAATTAGTTGACATGGCTTATAAGTTTTTTTTAATCTATAGATACTCCTACCTTTCATTTTTTCTCTTGTAATTTACTTGTTAAAGAAACTGGATTATTTACTTTATGGAATTTCTCACATTTTAGGTTATACAGTCGGCCCTTTGCATCCTCGGGATCTGTATCTACGGATTTTCGTACCTATGGGGGGTCCTGGAACCAATCCCCCATGGATACCAAGGGACAACTGTACTGATTGCATTTTTATACTATCATTTAGCATGTTGCCTCTTATCCCAGTTTTTTCCATAAATTGGTATTAGATCTAGGGGCTCAAACAGATTCAGGTTCGATTTTTTTGTTTTTGTTTTTTTTGGTTACAAAAATGTTTCATAGATGGTGTTGTGTATATCCATAAGGAAGCCAAAAATATCTGGTTTTGTCTTTTGTTTTAAAATACATTGACTGGACTTCTCTGGTGGTGCAGTGGTTAAGGATCCGCCTGCCATTGTAGGGTACACAGGTTTGATCCCTGATCCGGGAAGATCCCACATGCTGCAGAGCAACTAATTAAGCCCATGCGCCACAACTACTGAGCCTGGGCTCTAGAGCCCGTGAGCCACAACTACTGAGCCCGCATGCCACAACTACCTGAAGCCTACACGCCCTAGAGCCCACACGCTATAACTACTGAAGCCCGAGCATTCTAGGGCCAATGTGCCGCAACTACTGAGCCTGTGTGCTGCAACTACTGAAGCCCGCACACCTAGAGCATGTGCTCCGCAACAAAGAGAAGCCACTGCAGTGAGAAGCCCAGGCACTGCAACAAAGAATAGCCACTGCTCACCGCATCTGGAGAAAGCCCATGTGCAGCAATGAAGACCCAACGCAGCCAAAAAATAAATAAAATAAAATACATTGATTGACTTATTTATTTATTTGGCTGTGCCAGGTCTTAGTTGTGGCGTGTGGGATCTTTAGTTGTGGCACGAGGGATCTTTTAGTTGGCAGCACACGGGATCTTTAGTTGCGGCATGCAAACTCTTAGTTGGGGCATGTGCGATCTAGTTCTCTAGGGATCGAACCCAGGCCTCCTGCTTTGGGAGCGTGGAGTCTTAGCCACTGAACCACCAGGGAAGTCCCCATTGACTGACTTCTTAGCTTAGCTTTTTAAAATACCAGTAATGGGACTTCCCTGGTGGCGCAGTGGTTAAAGAATCCGCCTGCCAACGCAGGGGACACAGGTTCAGTCCAGGAAGATCCCACATGCCGCAGAGCAACTAAGCCCGTGCGCCACAACTACTGAGCCTGCACTCTAGAGCCTGTGAGCCACAACTACTGAGCTTGCGTGCTGCAACTACTGAAGCCCACGTGCCTAGAGCCCGTGCTCCGCAACAAGAGAAGACACCGCAATGAGAAGCCTGCACACCACAAAGAAGAGTAGCCCCCACTCGCCACAGCTAGAGAAAGCCCGCACGCAGCAACAAAGACCCAGTGCAGCCAAAAATAAATAAAAATTAATTAATTAATTAAATACAAGTAACGCTGCTGAAGATGTGGAGAAACTGGATCACTCATACGTTGCTGGTGGGAATGTAAAATAGTACAACCACTTTAGAAAATATTTTGGTAGTTCCTTTATAAATTAAAAATGAACTTATTATCTTACCCAGCAGTTGCAATCTTGGGCATTTATCCAAGAGAGAGGAAAACTTACTTTCATACAGCAACTTGAACATGAACATTCATAGCTGCTTTATTCATAATAGCCAAAAGCTGGAAACTACCCATATGTTTTTCAATGGGTGAATAGTTTAAAAACAGAAAAAACTGTCGTACATTTATACCATAGAATACTACTCAGCAATAAAAAACAGTGAACTATTGATACATGCAACAATTTGGATAAACCTTAAGTGAATTACACTACGTGAAAAAGCCAATCTCAAAAGGAAACATACTGCATGATTCCATTTATATAACATTCATGGGATAATATAATTATAGAGATGGAGAACAAATTAGTCATTGCCAGGTGTTAGGGTTAGAGGTAGAGGGGGTGGATGTGACTATAAAAGGGTAGCACAAGGAAGTCTTGTGGTGATGGTACAGATAAGTATTGTGGTTACATGAAGTTATACAAGTGATTGCACAGAGCTACATACACACACACACAAATGAGTGCATGTATAACTGACAAAATCTGAGTAAGCTCTATAGATTGTACCAATGTAAATTTCCTTGTTTTGATATCATACTGTAGTTATGCAAGGTGGTAACATTGGGAGAGTCTGGGTAAAGGTTCAAAGAACCTTCTTGATTTTCTATGTATAGTATCACGTCATCAGCAAACAGTGACTGTTTTACTTTTTCCTTTCCAATTTGGGTTCCTTTTATTTCTTTTTCTTCTCTGATTGCTATGGCTAGGACTTCAAAACTATGTTGAATAAAAGTGGCAAGAGTGGGCATCCTTGTCTTGTCCCTGATCTTAGAGGAAACACTTTCAGCTTTTCACTGTTGAGTATGATGTTAGCTGGGGCTTTATCATATTTTTATGTTGAGATATGTTCCCTCTATGCCCACTTTCTGGAGAGTTTTTATCATAAATGGATGTTGAATTTTGTCAAAAGCTTTTTCTGCATCTCTATTGAGATGATCATATGATTTTTATTCTTTGCAAATTCTTTTTACAAGAAAATTTACTTGCAAATTTCTCTGAATCTATAATTATTTCAAAATAAAAAGTTAAATGCAAGTAACACACAGTAACATTCTCCTTTTAAAACTGTCAGTAAGGCTAAAGTTCCTTCTGACTACCTCTTCCAGTCCCAGTCCCCTGCCCCCTCCTCTGGGGGTAATGAGTGTTGGGAGTTTGTAGTATATGCTTCCAGGACTTTTTCTTTGCTTTTATATGCTTATACATGTCCCCATAGAAAATATATGATTTCTGTTTCTATATGCATGTATGCTTTTCACACAAATGATGTACTACTATGCAGTTATTCTACAACTTGACTATTTCACCCATCAGTGTATGTTGGGGATTTATCTATATATTAACATATCCAGATTTATCTCGTTTATTTTGCCAGTTAAGAACTTGAGTCAACTCTCTGACTCTCTCTGTTAAGAGTCAGCTTAGATTTTTCTTCTAGGAAGTCTTTTGTGAGTGCTTCCCCTCCTGTGTACCCAGTGGAGGGTAGATATTCTTCCTATGTCTCTCACAGCACATATTCCCCTTATTAGAACACTATTCATGTTATAGAAGGAAACTGTTGGTTTTCTTGTCCCTGATTAGTTTTTGAAAGTGTCTTTTCATCTTGTTTCATCTTTAAATTCATGTGCCTAGCATATTGTCTAGAATAGTTAGCAGGTATTCAATAATGTTTATTTAGTAAAGACATGCCTGAATATATGAGTTACTGAACTACAGGGAAGGGTACGAAGTGAATTACTTAGATGAATCCTTCTGGCCCTGATGCATTGTTATATGATGCTATTTTTTTTTGCTGGGTGGAATAATACATCTCCACAGTGTATTCTGTGAAATCTTGTTGAACCAAGAAGCAGAATACAACTTGTTGGCCCTATTTCTGCTGCTTATTTGTTGTATGGTTAAAGCCAAGTCACATAAGCATTCAGGACCTGGGTCTCCTCCAATCTGAGATGAGAATAATGTTACCTTCACTGTCCACCTTATAGGATTAATGTAAGGATTAGATGATACAATTTACACACAAACATCTTGGAAATTAATTTTTTTATACATCTTTATTTTTAATTTTTTATTTATTAATATATTTATTTTTGGCTGCATTGGGTCTTCCTTGCTGCGCACAGGCTTTCTCTAGTTGCAGCGAGCATGGGCTACTCTTCGTTGTGGTGTGCGGGCTTCTCATTGCAGTGGCTTCTCTTGTTGTGGAGCACAGGCTCTAGGCATGTGGGCTTCAGTACTTGTGGCTTGTGGGCTCTAGAGTGCAGGCTCAATAGTTGTGGCACACAGGCTTAGTTGTTCTGTGGCATGTGGGATCTTCCCGGACCAGGGCTCGAACCCATGTCCCTTGCATTGGCAGGCAGATTCTTATCTACTGCGCCACCAGGGAAGTCCCTATACATCTTTATTGAAGTATAATTGCTTTACAGTGTTGTGTTCGTTTCTGCTGTATAACAAAGTGAATCAGCTATATGTATACATATATCCCCATATCCCCTCCCTCTTGCGTCTCCCTCCCACCCTCCCTATCTCACCCCTCTACGTGGTCACAAAGCACTGGGCTGATCTCCCTGTGCTATACAGCAGCTTCCCACTAGCTATCTGTTTTACATTTGGCAGTGTATATATGTCAATGCTACTTTCTCACTACGTCCCAGCCTCCCCATCCCCCTCAAGTCTGTTCTCAATGTCTGCATCTTTATTCCTGCCTTACCACTAGGTTCATCAGTACCATTTTTCTAGATTCCATATATATGCATTTAGCATACTGTATTTGTTTTTCTGTTTCTGACTTCACTCTGTATGACAGACTCTAGGTCCATCCACCTCACTGCAAGTAACTCAATTTTGTTCCATTTTATGGCTGAGTAATATTTGGAAATTAAATTTAATGAAGAACTTGTTGCTTCTTCAGGGGTATCTATTGTGATTTGACTCCTTCAGTGAATTCTTCATAGTATGAACTTTTTATTTTGTGACCTTAGGTTTGACCCCTTGTATTTTATCTGGTGTGAGTCACGTGTTTTATTTTTATTTTATTTTATTTATTTATTTATTTATTTTTTGCTGTATGCGGGCCTCTCACTGTTGTGGCCTCTCCTGTTGCGGAGCACAGGCTCTGGACGCGCAGGCTCAGCGGCCATGGCTCACGGGCCCAGCCGCTCCACAGCATGTGGGATCCTCCCAGATGGGGGCACGAACCCGTGTCCCCTGCATCGGCAGGCGGACTCTCAACCACTGCGCCACCAGGGAAGCCCCGAGTCACGTGTTTTAGATGGGGATGTCTTCATACACTCTTAATAATCTTGGCTTCATTTATCCATGAATTTGCCCACGTATGGAACACTTTCCAAGAACATTGCTAATGTTTCTGAATTCTACATTAAAAACTTTGTGTTTTGAATCAGTTTTTTATTCCAGTAATACAACTTTGCCATTTATGTATGGGTACTTGGGAAGTGGAATGGTGGATCTGCAGAAGGAAATCAAACTAGGTGTAGTTTCAGATCTAGCCTGGTACTATGTCCAGTGCTAACCAAGGGAGGCCTGTTTAGTACTTAAAAACCTTTCAAAGGAGGGATATTATTTGCCTTCATTGAGAAGGATGGTGAGGGACACTGAAATTTTCAGAGTCCTTTGAAAATTTTTGTTTAACTATCATTATATGAATTTAAAACAATGATTTAATTTCAGATTTGCATCTACACCAGAATCCTGTGGGGCAGCATATTATTTGAAGTTTCAGTTAAGAAGCTCTTTAAATTCCCCACTGTCATATTTTTCTCAAAGCTATCTTCTGTGGACCCTTAATTAAAGAGGGAGTATGTTTGAGATGACATTTTAGAATGATGTATTTTCTTCTGATTACAGAAGTTCATGTTCATTGTAGGAAAACTTGGAAAATAAAATGAAAGGTATAGGGCTTCCCTGGTGGCGCAGTGGTTGAGAGTCCGCCTGCCAATGCAGGGGACATGGGTTCGTGCCCCGGTCCGGGAAGATCCCACGTGCCACGGAGCGGCTGGGCCCGTGAGCCATGGCCCCTGAGCCTGTGCGTCCGGAGCCTGTGCTCCGCAACGGGAGAGGCCATAACAGTGAGAGGCCCGCATACCGCAAAAAAAAAGGTATAAAAAAAATTACCTAAATGCTATAGTCTAATTAACATATCTTGTTGGTCTCTGTACATCCATCAGTCCAAATGTTTATCACTATCTATTCTTAGATATAATTGGATAGGGCATGTATTCAAAGCCTATAGAATTCACTGTCCACTTTCTGAAACCTGATAGATAAATTTTCTTTTTTTAGCTTGTAATTGACTTCCTAAAGTTTAACTATTAATTTTCCTTTTGAACTTTTATTTTACAAATATCAGAAACTTGCTTTAAAATACAAGATAAAATTATGATACCTGTTTACCTGTTAAAGTCTTTCTTCTTGTTGGCTGCTTATTAGCAGGTAGATAAATTTAACTCATTTGAAGGACATGTGGTGGTGTCAGTGAGGAGGAGAAGACCTAAGTGGTCATTGGCAAATCATTTTACTTTCTGGGCCACAGTCCTTTGCCTGTGAAAGAAAACTTTGACTCAGCTGATCTCCAAGCCTCCTGCTATTTCTCTGATTTTTACGTTGCTCTTCTGCTTGCCTCTCAAGATTAGACTTTGTGGGCAGACAAATGTCAGGAGCCAGCTGAACCTTTGTGGAGCCTGTTTTGTTTAATATTCTAAGTCAGGTTTTCCAGATTGCTACTCATGATCCATTAGATCATGCAGCATCTACTTATTGAATGCCTATTATGTGTCTGGCACTGTTTAAGCACTTGGGATGCACAGGAAAAGATATAAAAGGTAATAGTCTAGTGGAAAAAGATAAATAAGAAACAAAATAAGTAGGTAAAAATATATGGTACTTAAGATGGTGATTCATGTAGTAGAGAAAAGTAAGCAGGCAAGGGAGAGAGGGAGCATTGGGGAAGTTGCATTTTTGCATAGGGTATATCAGGAAAGGCTAATTGAGAAGGATATTTGAATAAAGAGGTAAGTGAACGAACCATGCTCATATCTGGGGAGGAACGTTCCCTCAGGATTTGCAAGCGCAAAAGCCCTAAAGCAGAAACATGTCTGACATTCTAGGAGCAGGAAGGAGGCATCATGTGGTTGAAGCAGAGTAAGGTAAGAAGAGTGCTAGGGGGCAGAGTCAGAGACAGGGATTGAGGGGCTGTCGAGGGCATTGTTGGCATTATAAAGAATTTGGGTTTGGGGGACTTCCTGGCAGTCCAGTGGTTAAGACTCCGCGCTTCCAATGCAGGGGGTGCGGGTTCCATCCCTGGTCGGGGAACTAAGATGCCACATGCTATGTGGCGTGGCCAGAAAGTTAAATGAGTAAGTAAGTGAGTAAATAAATAAATAAATAAAATTTAAAACCTTAAAAAGAAAAAAAAGAATTTGGGTTTTAACCTGGTTGAACTGAGAAGCCACTGGCAGATTTTCAGCAAAGGAATGATGTGATCTTAACTCATGGATCAGCATGCCTCTGGCTGTCTTGGTCAGGATGAAATGAAGCATGGGCCAAGAGTTGAAGCAAGGAGGTAAGATAGGAAGCTCTTTCAGTAATCCATTGGGCCATGAAATTAATTTAGATGGTCACAGTATTTATTAGATAGAAAATGGAAAATAGAAAATCAGTGCATTGCACACAGCAGACAGTAAATTGTTTAATGAATTTATGCTAAATAAATGTGAGTGTACTGGAATGCAGTATAAGATGTACTTACTACAAAGGTTTACTATAAACAAGTTTGAAAGCCATTATCCTAAGACATTTATATTATTGCCAACTAGAGGTGACTTTGGTTTTTGGACACATTCTCAGTAAGTGGCTCCTGTATGAAATAAGCCATCTTCCTATAATCGTGTCTCATCGGTCAGAACTTTGGCCTTCTCTCCCCTTTCCTTTGCATTCCTCTCTTCTCTTGTTTTCAACTGTTTGCATAAGTGTTCTTGTAGAAGATACCAAATTGTAATTTTTGTTTTCAGATCCTCTTCTGCTTAGGATTTTTTCTAGACTTTGCCTCTTTCCCCTTTAGCATTCCTCTAGCTTTGTGGCCTTGTACCCTGACAGTCAGCACATGCACCCAGTTCCTCCTCCTGCCATCAGGGACTGCCTGTTTGTCTGCCTGTATTCCCACCCACTCCTTCTGCACTGTTACTGTTGCTGTAGCAACTGCCATCTCAGTCTCCCCCTTCCCCTGGCTTTTTTCTTCCTCCTGCCAACCACTATTCATTAAACTCTTCCTCTCCAGTTTTCTACACTGTGAGGTCAGGGCTGATGCTATGTAACATCTGTCAGACGGTAGGGCCAAGAATAGCTTAAGATAAAGATTAAATGGCTGCTTACAAAACCCCTCTCTGTTTTCCACAGCTTAGAGTAAAGGGGGTTTTGAATAAGCAGGTCATCTGATGAACCGAGATGACTAAATGCTGAGTCTCTAATTCTGTAGAAAAGTCATGAGTGTCCTAGAACAAAACTGTTATGGCACTGCCTCTTAATTCATTTTGAGATCTTGCATAGGGTTGAGATCTTGGTTGGTTTTATGTGGCTTTTGGGATCCTCTGAGCCAAAGGCAAAAATGTGGACTGTATGTCACTTCAACTCTGGGTATGTCCCTGTTCTGGAAGGTGAAGATTAGAGGCACTGCAATACCTACCATCCATGTTTGCTTCATGGAGGGACTAGATATGCCGTTTGATTACCTGAAGATCTTTTTATCAGAAGTTTAGTCTAGCACTTCTGCTGACCTCATTCAAACTTAAATTTCTGGATGTTCAAAAAGGGAAGGAAATTTTACCATGGACACTGAACCTGTATCTATATTTCAACCCAGAGAGGCTTGGCAGTGGATCATGTTCTGAAGAAGATACGTTTGTTTAGTCACAAATGACAGTGTGTCTTTCTCTGGCTTATTGTCCAATAGTTCTGGTTTCCTCTAGAGAAGTCTCAATCTTGGAACTGAGGACTGTGTTAGAAAAAACAAAAGAGAAAACCCAGGTTCTTCTCCTTCCAACTCGCATAAAAGAAATGGTTAAGGAAAATGTGGTAGGGACTTCCCTGGTGGTCCCATGGTTAGGACTCGGCGCTTTCCCTGCCGTGGCCATCGGTTCAATCCCTGGTCGAGGAAGTAAAATCCCACAAGTGCACGCACAGCACAACCATTTGAAAACAAAGGAAGATGTGGTATATATATGCAATGGAATACTACATAGCCATAAGAAAGAATGAAATAATGCCATTTGCAGCAACATGGATAGACCTAGAGATTGTCATACTAAGTGAAGTAAGAAAGAGAAAGACATACCATATGATATCACTTATACGTGGAATCTAAAATATGATACAAATGAACTTATTTACAAAACAGAAACACACTCACAGACATAGAAAACAAACTTACGGTTACCAAAGGAGAAAGGGGGTGGAGGAGGGATAAATTAGGAGTTTGGGATTAGCAGATACAAACTACTATATATAAAATAGATAAACAACAAGGTCCTACTGTATAGCACAGGGGACTATATTCAATATCCTGTCATAAACCATAATGGAAAAGAATATGAAAAAAAATATATATATATATATAAAACTGAATCACTTTGCTGTACACCAGAAACTTACACAATGTTGTAAATCAACTATATTTCAATTAAAAAAAAAAAGAAAGGAAGGAAAAGGTTAAGTGATCACCAAGATCTTGAACACCCTTGAACGGAACTGATGTGGGCTGTGACTTTTTGAACTTTTTCACTTTTTACTTAATTCTAGTATCTTCTAGAATTTGTCATGTTTTCTGGGTTGTGTTACAGGAAGTACAAAATGCCCCTGTATTCCGTATAGGTCATCCTGTCCTAAAGCAGAAACTGGAGGGGAGAGATTTTCCCCTACCCGTGGGACATTGAATTTGCCTCTGTGGTTGTCTGATACCAGCTCTGATGCCTGTGATTTGGAGTAGCAGTGCCTTGACTCCAAGTGTTTCACAGGTGTTAGGAAACTTTCACATAGAAACTCTGAGGAAATTCATGTCAGTGGGCTTTGGAAAATCTTGTTGGCACTGTCGATGAATTACTTAATCATCGATTTATGTAAATCTAGGTTCATGAAGCCAGATCTTGGAACGTTTACCGATGCTCTGTCTTGTGCAGGACTTGATACTCCTAGTCACTTTTTCTGGAAACAGCCTTGGCTTGTTTCTCTTCTGTTCCAAAACTTTAGCCTTGGCCAAAGACTTTTTAAATTTTTCTTTTTATCCCACCAAAGCAATAAAGAAGTCCAATTGAATATTTTTGAGGGGCCAAAAACCAAAAAGCAAAAAACCAGGGGAACACACTAGTGAGGAATATTTTCCTGATGTTCTGAGGTTCTCTTGCGTCTTTTGCATGCTGACCCTTGGATCACCTCCTACCCCATTCTTGTTGCATTTTATGACAAATTCTTGGTTGAAGATGGGCTGGGAATAGATTTATTGCTTTTATTTTTCTTATAAGGATATTTTGTTTGTTTTTTTAATCTATTAACAATCACTTTATTTTACTTGCTTTTATCTTATTTATTTTTTAATTTTTTTAACATCTTTATTGGAGTATAATTACTTTACAATGGTGTGTTAGTTTCTGCTTTATAACAAAGTGAATCAGCTATACATATACATATATCCCCGTATCTCCTCCCTCTTGCGTCTCCCTCCCACCCTCCCTATCCCACCCCTCTAGGTGGTCACAAAGCACCAAGCTGATCTCCCTGTGCTATGCAGCTGCTTCCCACTAGGGATATTTTGATTTGAACTTATTTTAACTTGTTGCTAGTCCTTTCAAGATACTGCTCATCTCATTTGGGTGTATAATAGTGACCATTTCTCTGGAGGAGTGGAGATGGTGGCACCTCCGCTGTTAAGATTGAGGCATTCTTATGTACAGGTACCATCAGTTCTCCAAGAGGAAGTAAGAAACTTCTGCTTCAGGGAATGGGTTGAGGGCAGGAAAAAAAACATTTCAGGCATTGTTGGTAGAGTGGAAGTCTGATCTTAAAAGGAATTAGAGTCCTTTCTTCTGTTAGACATGGGGCTGTAAAAAGTGCCATATTGTGTAGTTGGCTTTTCGCTGAGCCTCTAGTAATCTGCTTTCTCTCCACCTTATCTTCCCCTCTACACCCGCCGCCCCACGTTCCAAAATGGAACCATATTTTTCAAAGTGTGGTTTGAAAGTCACATGCATCATAATTAATTAAGGTTGCTTGTTAAAGTCAGATTCCTGGGCCCACTTCTCAGACTGAATTAGAATATCTGGGGATGGATCCTGAGACCCTGCCTTGTTTTTTGGTTTGTTTGTTTTTTTTGCCCATGTGGCTTGTGGGGTCTTAGTTTCCCCGACCAGGGATTGAACCATGCCCCCTACCGTGGAAGTGCGGAGACTTAAGGATTGGACCTCCGGGGAAGTCCCAGTCTGCATTTTTTTAAAGTCCCAGATGATTTATCATGCATCTTACCCATGGAATCATAAACAACAGGATCTTTGACATTATCTTCATATCTTGACTGTGAGGGGAAACCTCTTCTAAGCCTTTTCTTCCTGATGAACTAGATCATTCTTACCATTCTCAACAGGAGGAGCCAGCTGCAGAACCCCTGCTGAGAAATTACAGTTAATGTAGCTCACTTTCTGAATTTCAGGTGTCAGTCTATCCCTCTGAAAGGATTTTTGCACCCAAACATGAAGTATTCAGTTTTAGTAGCTGCTGCTACAGTTTTTTGGTAGCTGCACCCCTAAACACTCTAGGAGCGAGATTCCTATGTACCTACGCTCCCTGTGTGAGAGATAGGAGTTCCCTGCCCAGAAACTAAGAGAAAAGTTAGTGACTCTTGTGGAGCCCACAAACAGACCCCTGTAGAGTGGCCAGATTGCAGACATAGGAGCTTGGGTGGGAATGGGATGGGCCCAGATGCCTGTCCTGGGAAGACTCCTGCAGGCCTGACTAGAATCTGCAGAGGAAGTTCCTGTTAACAAATGGAAAGGGTGTTGCCAGAGGCCCCAGCTTTCCTGTCAAGGATGCCTGAGCTGATGCAATCCCCTGCTGCTGTGGCTGACCAAGTTTCTTTTTGTTGAGTCTTGTTCCCACCCCCAACTCCTCTTCAGTCCTACAGATACTGGTTTATTTGCACACTCCATGCTGATCTTGAATTGAAAGGCTTTCATTGTTTTTGAGATCAGTGTTTAGATAACACCACATGCCTGTGGCAGCTAGGACACCCTGTAAGGGAAATGCCTGGGCTCTAACAGCCCCATCATTCATTCCCTGTATGTGAATGACTGTGGCCTGTGTTTAGGACATTATAAGAACATTGCTCTGCAGGGATTATTACTTGGGGACTGCAGGAGTACCAGGCTTCTCCTTGATGTTTAGAGGTCTAGGGACCGTTTTCTAAGTCACTTGTCTCTTTACTTCCCTTCCAAACATAAGAGGATTAAAGTCTGTTTTGCCTAAGCCTTGTTTCCACACATACCTGTGGTACTAGAGTGTTCTTCCCTCTGGTGAGAAGACTGCTTTGGGGGACACAGGACTCACTGTGGCTAGTGGTGGTGCAGAATGTTTTTATGATTAGGCCAGGTTGGCAGCTTCCTTTGCACTGTGGTCCAGGGCCTCCTTTTCCCATGGGATATCTGCTTTCTTTTTTATAAAACATAGTAATAATCTCTTCAATTTGTATAGCGCTTTGCCAGTTAACAAAGATTTACACCACATATCATTTCATTATATCTGTATAATGATATAAATTTAACTGTATATAAAGAACATATTAAAGAGTCTTCAGAACCAAAATTAATATCAGAGTTTCAGAGAAAAGATGACTTCTTGGATTTATGGTTAATACAACAGCATGTTGAAAAAACTAAAGTTGTGAATTCAATTATGTCAAATGGTCAAACATGCTAACACTAATAGCAGGAGTAACTTATTCTCTATAAAACCTATAGACACTATTATAATTGTAAATTACTTTTAATTCCTTTTTTCACATTTATAAACTTTTTTTTTTCTCTTTTGGTTGTTTGCAGGTTTTTTTTTTTAGTTCAGTTTAGTTTTGTTTTTGAGATATCTCCTTTCTTGTCCCCTTAAACTTCTCCATTACTCTCTTGCCAGAAAAGAAATAAAAGAAAATGTGTTATATTCATTCAGTGTTAAATCTCTTCTGGTAACATATAGCTCTTTAAGTTTTCACCTGGTAAAATGCTATTAAAACTTCTTCCTTAAAAATGTTTCAAATAAGTCTGGCAGGCTCTAATTTATGTATCTCAAGGCCCTTTCCAGCTCTGATTCCCTAAATTTATAAACTTTTTTTTCTTAAACTACTAGAATCTCTTTACATGACCACAGTGTCTTGTGAAGCAGAGTGAGTTAATCGCACTGATGTGGCCCTCATTTCTATAGCATTCTCCAATGCATATACTTTTTTAAAAAAATAAATTTATTTATTTTTGGCTGCGTTGGGTCTTCGCTGCTGCCCGTGGGCTTTCTCTAGTTGCGGTGAGCAGGGGCTACTCTTCATTGCGGTGCATGAGCTTCTCATTGCAATGGCTTCTCTTGTTGAGGGGCATGGGCTCTAGGCACACAGGCTTCAGTAGTTGTGGCATGCGGGCTCAGTAGTTGTGGCTTGCAGGCTCCAGACACGCAGGCTCAGTAGTTGTGGCACACGGGCCTAGTTGCTCCGCGACATGTGGGATCTTTCCGAACCAGGGCTCGAACCCGTGTCCCCTGCATTGGCAGGTGGATTCTTAACCACTGCGTCACCAGGGAAGTCCCTCCAGTGCATATACTTAATCTCACTTTCTTACCAGTAATTTGGTGTTCCAAGAATTAAAGAAAGAAAAGTTGGTTGACATGGACAATGAATAGTCATCCCTCTATAATAAAATAGTGTCCGGGAGCTTCCCTGGTGGCGCATTGGTTGAGAGTCCGCCTGCCGATGCAGGGGACACGGGTTCATGCCCCGGTCCGGGAAGATCCCACATGCCGCGGAGCGGCTGGGCCCGTGAGCCTGCGCGTCCGGAGCCTGTGCTCTGCAACGGGAGAGGCCACAACAGTGAGAGGCCCACGTACCGAAAAAAAAAAAAAAAAAAAAAAAAAAAAAACAGTGTCCGGGTAATCATAATCAAGGAGACTGACTACTAGAAAGTTAAAACACACACCCTTTGTTACTTAGTACTGTATAATTGTTAATGTTCACTGCCATCCTAGTTAACACATTGTAAGTATCTTCCGAGTCATCAAAATAAATTATTTGGAACCGTACTGTGTGACTTTTAAAAAATGTTACGAACATTATGAAACTACAGAAGAATACTGGGTAAACCAGATCATACCACTCTCTAGTAGAAGGTGGATAAATGGAATTATATATATTAGCCAAAGTATATTTTAAAGCTAAATATAAACTCTTTGGGAAATGTAAAGGGAAACAAGTCATCTTGCTTTTCTAATTGTTGTAACTGCTTGCTCTGTGTTTAATTAAAAATTTTTCTTTAATATTTATCCTTGAGTCGTGCCATATGGAATATAAAAATTCTCTGTAAACAGATTGAAAATTCAAAAACAAATGTGTAAGCAATAAAGTGATTATTATTTTTTAAAAAATCCAGAATAAACTAGAGTATCTTTTTTTGGCTGATGGTTCTTGTATCTCTAATTCAAAGGACAAATATATTCCTTAAATACCATCCATGATTAGCCAGTTAGTGTGGACACCACTGACTTCCCAGGGTCTTGACAAGTATCTATTTGCTTATGTAGCTCAGGTAAATAAAAGAACTAATCATTTTAATATGTCTCTTCTTTCAAGATGCTTGTATTATCCTTTTCCTATAAATTTACTGGTAATTTGCCTTTCAGAGATTGAAGAGGGGAACCACCAGTTTAAATAACTTGCTTTAATGTAATCAAGGAGTCATCCCTGTCCTCTTTATTACCTTCTAGCCCACTGCATAAAAATAACTTTCTGCCGAAATTCAGATGTGCAAGCCTGACAGGAGGTCCTGGTACAAAATGCAGTGTGTTTTGCAGACTCTTGTCCAGCCTGCCTCATGCCTGATCCCTGTGCTTTCTGCCTTCCAGTTCTCTCCTGCGCTATGGGGGCAACCTATCCCTCCAAAGTGCCATGAGTGTGCGATTCAACAGCAACGGGACCCAGCTCCTGGCCCTGAGACGTCGCCTGCCCCCAGTGCTCTATGACATCCACTCCCGCCTGCCTGTGTTCCAGTTTGACAATCAGGGTTACTTCAACTCATGTACCATGAAAAGCTGCTGTTTTGCAGGAGATCGTGACCAGGTAAGTGCCTTCTGCCACCTGCGTCCCACACTCATGCTTTCCTCTCAGGTCGTTCTTTCTGTACTGGTCTTTATTTCTCTTTAGCCATGTCAGGTAGAAACAGTTGAGGGGAAACAGTAAGTGTTTGGAGACATTCTGGCTTAATAATGAGTTTTACCATCAGAGCTGCCTTTGGGTAATATGAGGCACACACCATAAACCACAATATGGTTCTGAGCAACCTAGCTCTGCCAAGTTTGTGAACAGATTTTAAGATTCTAAGAGTGTGTCACTTCAAAAGAAAGGAGGAAGTCCATGGAAAATTAGCCTGCCAAAAAAAGACACCTATTTTTTTGTATCAGTGAAACACAATGATGTATGAAACACTGTAAGTACCCTCCAAGAGACATACATCCTGAATAGCCCCTTTGAATGGCACCTTTTTCTTGGATGAAATGGGCTGAGCAGCTTTGAGAGGAAGCCAGATACTGACGTTTTTTCCTTTTTATTGCCAGTATCACAACTGGGAAGGAGAACCCAAGCTGTGAGTTTCCAGCCTTTTCATAGTCTTACTGGGAATCGAGATACTGATGTTGACTTAGAGCTGGCAGTTTAGAAACGTACCTATACCTTTGCTATACCTGTCTCTCTTGGCCATAGAAGTTCTGAAGTGGGTGTCAGTGAATGGATCAGTTGGACTGGTCTGAGTAATCAAGCTGAGTAAAGACAAATATAAAGAAAGATTGATCAAATAAATGGATAATTTTTTTTTCTTCTCAAACACAACAAATCTTATTGCCGTTTCACATCTAGATTGGAAAAATAGAAACCTTAGTCTTGCTAATTCTTAGTGTTCTCTTTGGATCCATCAACTATGTTAAACTTTGACATATAATTCTCACATGCTGTACTCCACTGCTTTAAAGTTATTTGTGGGCAAGGGGCATAAAAGAAACAGTTCTTTGAGAACTTGTGAAGACCCTGCTTTCTGAAGGCTGTAGCTAGGGTTTTTCTCCTTAGCTGAGGTAGAGGCTCCCCGACTGACATCATAGCTTAAAGATTAGCATATGTAGTAGGAGCACAATAAATGCTTTTTTTTTTTTTTTTTTTTTTTGCGGTACGCGGGCCCTCTCCCGTTGCGGAGCACAGGCTCCGGATGTGCAGGCTCAGCGGCCGTGGCTCATGGGCCCAGCCGCTCCGCGGCATGTGGGACCTTCCTGGACCGGGGCATGAACCCGTGTCCCCTGCATCGGCAGGCGGACTCTTAACCACTGCGCCACCAGGGAAGCCCAATAAATGCTTTTTTAATTGAGTTGCATGTTAAAGAAACTGAGAAAATATTTTAAGTTGTCCAGGCTAGGAATTTCCCTCCCCTTTTATAAATAGAGAATATATATCTAAATTCAGAATTTATATTTGTCAGAGTCCTAGGGCCTACTTAGCTGCAATCTACACTTAAAACCACTAGGTGGCCTCAGTTATATAAGCGATATCTCCTTGGAGAGGCCACAATGTCTGACAGACTTACTTGTTTTTTGTTTTTTGTTTTTTTTTTTTTTTTGCTGTATGTGGGCCTCTCACTGTTGTGGCCTCTCCCGTTGCGGAGCACAGGCTCCAAATGCGCAGGCTCAGTGGCCATGGCTCACGGGCCCAGCCGCTCCGCGGCATGTGGGATCTTCCCGGACCGGGGCACGAACCCGTGTCCCCTGCATCGGCAGGCGGACTCTTAACCATTGTGCCACCAGGGAAGCCCCAGACTTAGTTTTTTATAGACAATTTGTTTCTTGGGTGGAAAGATGCAGTTTCTAGAGATGATCTGACTCACAATACAATAGGTAGTTTTTTGCTCTGCAGAATGGTTGATTTAGTTTCATTTAGCTATGGAAATTACAGCCAAGCCCCTGCCTCCCTCTCTACCTTTCTTCCTTGATTTTGTTGATTTTCCATCTTCTGTCAACCTCTTATGCATGTGGTTTTATTTCATTGAACAATAAAGAGCAGGCACTAAATGTAGAAATGTAGTGGTTTATTAGGTTTTATTACCGGAGACACAGGCCCTGAGAGAAAGGAGAAAGAGGTGAAGCAGAATGGATGTTGTGTTTTCTCTTAGTTCGTATGTTAGCAGCCAGAACCTGCCTGCATAGAGTCCTTAAAAGACCCAGAACAAAGGCCTCTAACCAATATGTAAGAGCACATAGGCCATGGTTTCTCCACCTTGGCACTGTCAACATTTTGGTCAGATAATTCTTTATTTTGTGGGGCTGTCCTCTGCGTTGTAGGATAATTAGCAGCATCCCTGGCCTCTCCCCACTAGATGCCAGTATCATCTCCCCCAGCTGTCACCCAGACAACCAAAAATGTCCCCAGACATTGCCCCTGATTGAGAACTTTTGACCTAGGTTATAATTACCCACTTTGAGATACAGGGGGACAGGTACAGATACTGCCATAGGCAGAGCCACACAAGGTGTTTTGTGGTGGTCCTGGTTATGTACATTGACAAGATGTAGTTGTTTTGGCCTTTCAGGTTATATATAATGATAAAAACATTGAATGGGGCCTCCCTGGTGGCGCAGTGGTTAAGAGTCCGCCTGCCGATGCAGGGGATACGGGTTCGTGCCCCGGTCTGGGAGGATCCCATATGCCGCGGAGCGGCTGGGCCCGTGAGCCATGGCCGCTGGGCCTGCGCATCCGGAGCCTGTGCTCCGCAACGGGAGAGGCCACAACAGTGAGAGGCCCGCATACCGCAAAAAGAAAAAAAAAAAAAAAAAAAAAAAAACATTGAATGGCTTTTGATTTTCTCTATTCAGATTTGACTATTATGTATGATTTTTGTCCTATGGGAAGAGTTTGTGGGTAATATATCCTTTCTGACAAACTAGACTGCTTTTTGGTTGGGATAAGTGGTTTGCCATGGATAGAGGAGTATGGGAAGTCATTGAGTCTAACTTCAAATCCATTTCAGAGTTAAAGTCTGTTTATATTCCCTATATAGATTATCAGAAGTATATAACCTAGGGAATAGGAAGTACAGAGATTTATGTTTGGCTGTTTTCTTCACTCCTTAGGGACTAAGAAATGTAGCTAATTCATCATTATCTTGTCTCCAATGCCTGGCACACTGAGAGCACAATAAATATTTGTTGAAGTGAATCTTGAGTACTTTGGTCAATGTGTGGTTTTTAGCTTTCCAGGCCTAAGCCTTGTATAACTGTAAGTCAGGATTGATAAGTACCTGTTTTCCTGCTCAACTTCCAGGAGCTTTAGGAGGATGAATTAAATAATGGATTTTCAGTGAAACTAATCTACTGAGCTTGTACTTTCTAAGTGTAGCACAGGAGGCCAAAATTATTGTCTCATTCCTGAAACATGTCTCTCAAAGGTGATTTATGGGCTCTGACTTTCCACACTCAGGGCTAAAGCAACAGCTGCCACAGTTATAGTATGATCTGCAGGACTGATATGTATATTCTTTGACTGGTTCAGACAGGATCTTTTTAGCTGCTTTCAAATTCCAAAGCCTACCCTTTCCTTATATCGGTCTTTATATTTGATCTTTTTCTTGTATGCTTTGAGTACGCCCACAGCCCGAGGCTCTGTGCTCTGGAACTCTTCATTTAGTCATAGGCTGGGTAAGTAACCATCCCAGAGAGGAATCTGAAAATTTCCATAATAGGAATGAACATGGTCAAGAAAGGCAGTAAGCGACCTATCTATCTGAGACAGTCTTCTGGCTTTTAATTACAGTATTACTCAGTCCACACAAATCAAACCATTATGCCAGAGAGCCTGTACTTCTTATAAGACTGTCCTAGGTTCACTAGGTAATTCATTAGCCCCAAAATGAAACTAACATTTCAAGATCAGAATAGAGCATAAAACCGACTGAGCCTACTTTGTATCTTCCCCATGCTCGCTGCCACGATTGTATATCAATTCTAATTGTAGAGCTATTAGAGATCATTTTGTACAATCCCTCCTTTTACAGATGAGAAAGCAGGCTTAGAGAGGGTAGGTATACAAGTTAAGACATGTACAAGTTTGAGTAGGACTAGAACCCAGATTTTTGAGCTCTCAGTAGAGACTCCTTTTCACTATACAAAAGGTCACAACATAATGCTTTTAGCAAGGCAAGCAGCAAAAATGAGTGAGTTGGGCTAGAAGTAAACAGTAGTGAGTAGTGGGGACTGTGGCCAGCTGGAGAGCCCACCCCATCCTAAATCTAAGTGAATGCCATATAAATGAAGCTTTGACTCAGCTTCAGCCCATTGTTGCCAGGAGGGCCTTTGGGTTTTTCAAGGGAAGCCAAAAGTAAAGATTTGTTACGTGAAGTTTCCTGATTTTTAAGTATTGCAGCAAATTCATACTTCATTGTATGAATTAAACAAACCTGTGTACCATAACACCTATTCTTTTCTAGAGCCACCAGTTTCAAACCTCTGTGCTTCAGCAGGATGTTTTTCTATCATGTTTAGTTTCATGGTCTGTCACTAATTCATGGGTGAGTGGAGACACATTCCTTTTTGCTGTTTCCTACTGAACCTTTCCTAACTTCATGCATTTTCATCCCCTCCATCTTATAAAATAAGAAAGCAGATATTTACTGAGCATCTACTGTGTGCCAGATGCTGTGGTAGACACATTCGCGTGACTGCCAGTTCGTACCCTTTTTGAGATTTTCATTCAAACCCCTGTATATACACTCTGTCATCCCCACTTTTGGCTAAAAATACATGGTTTGTTTATTGCTAGTGTAATCTTATTCAAGTTCGATAACTTCTATCATCAGATAAGGTGACATGAGTGACATCAGATTGGTTGGGCATCAACAGGAACAATTAGCCCCAAATAAAGCCTTAACTTTTTTTTTTTTTTAAGGCAGCCCACCTTCTAATCTTGCAATATAATGAGGAATTTTTTAGTAAAACAGCAAACAGCATTCCTTCCTCTGGAGGCTGCCTGAACCCAAAGGTTCTCCTCCTTGCTTTTGTATCATACTTGGATTTTTTTGTTTTTCATTTTCTCCCTGAAGCCTGACTAGGTACATTCTGTCTCCCAAGCTTCACACTCCCCTCTGTATACTTAGTGAGCCAATCTCTTAACAGGGTTAAAAAAGAAGGCCAATTTTCCACCTGCTAGCTTTTCTGGCACATACTTGTAAGACAGCACCCAGCTTTTGTTCCCTTTCTTTCACAATTCCTTAAATGGCTCTTGCCCTAGATTGCGAGAGTCCAGCAGAGCACCTCAGGCTTCTGGGAAGTAAGTCTTTCAGGCTAACTGGTTTGTGTGGCCTGGAAATGGACAGTGTGGTAATTTAAGTCTTCTCTTTCGTTAGTCTCATCTAACACCTGGCCTGGTAATCCCTACATCTTGCCGAAAGTGGGATAGGGAAGGAAGGAGAAAGAATAATAAAGTTTTCTTGAAAGGGCTGAGCCCTGGAGTGTCTGAACATGGGGATCACTTACAGAGGTCTTTCTTTTGAACTTGACAGATGGCAGACCCCTAAAATCATGATAATTAAATCATCACATCTCATCCCCTGGAGAAAAGAGCTGACTTGTACACTGTGAATCCAACAAAACGGCCTTGAATACATGGTTTGGCCTCAGACATTACGTCACCAGTCAACCTTTCTGTGTTGACATTATACGGGTATAATAGAGGTGTAGGAATTCACCAGGAAGTGCACTCCAGGCCAGTAAAGGAACCTAGAAAGTTATAACCCCGATTTTTTTTTTGCCTAATAACTCCATGCAGCCCTGAGTAAGCTCACGTGGGGGCCTGGAATGCCATATGTTCTCCTGAAATAAAGACACACCTTCAATAGGGGAGATTCAACTCTCAGATTCCATCCTTTGACTTGCTTTGTGTCTTTAAGCTAACTTTTTCTTCTCCTTGCCTTTCTTTTATATCATATATTTTTTTCCCTTTAGCTTCTAAAGCACTTTCATGTCATACTAATCCTCCCAGCAACCTTTGGGTATAGTTGAACAGGTTTCATCCCCATGTGAAACTAAGGTCTAGAGTAGTTTGAAACTGCAAATCTAATCAGTAGCTGAACCAGGACTAGACTCAGTCCATTGCCTATGATTGTACCCTCTTCCTCGTAGGCCTGCAGTCACCTGTGTTTTCAGATCAAGTGGCGATAGCCTCTTCCATGGTCTGATGAGGAAGAGCTGAACACAGAATGTTATGGCAGAGTAATTCCTTGTTGTATGTACTTTTTAGGTGAATTTTTTTTTTTTTTTTTGCGGTACACGGGCCTCTCACTGTTGTGGCCTCTCCCGTTGCGGAGCACAGGCTCTGGACGTGCAGGCTCAGCAGCCATGGCTCACGGGCCCAGCCGCTCCGCGGCATGTGGGATCTTCCCGGACCGGGGCACGAACCCGCGTCCCCTGCATTGGCAGGCGGACTCTCAACCACTGCGCCACCAGGGAAGCCCTTTAGGTGAATATTTTAGGAGACTCTTTACTTTATAAAGAGAAGGTAGCATGAAGATAACTTGTTTATTAAATCAGCTATTTGTAAATCTTTTTGACTCCTGAACCTCTTTGAAAGTCTAAAAGCTTTGAACACCATTTCAGAAAAATGTACATATGCACATCGTTGTGCATGTAATATTAAGGAGTTTATGGAATTCCTGAAAACTAGGGGTTTCAGGTATTAGCAATCCTGGATTAAGATTTTACTCAAGGATTAAACCATCTTTTAGTTCATTTACTGTTGTAGAACTTAGAAAGCTTACAAGGTTTTGGAGTATATGCAGACCTGCTAGGTATAGTCTGGTTTTTAATTGTTAAGCTGAAAAGGACCACTAGGTGACCTGATTTCCTCTTAGGAACAAATGGAATTGATGTGATCTGGTGATACAACATGGCAGTGCTCCTTTAATATATAGTTCCTGACAAGGAGTTTGGGCTCCACTAGGAAATCCCTGGTAGATATTAATGATGGGAACAGAGCATAACCTGCTCTCCCTGCCCCATTCTCCTTGTAGAGTTTAAGTAGCTTTACCTCTTTTTTGGGTATCTTAAGAAAAGGGAAAAGGGAAATAATATTCCTTCCGCTGAAAGACTGGAGACCTTTGCTTGAATAAAGAATATAAATACACATTTGCAGACTGAAATGAGTGGTGCCGTCTCCCCACTTCCCAGTCCCCAAGTATAAAAACTAAGGCCCACAGAGGAGAAATTGATTGTTGAAGACCGTTTGGTTGATGACCCCTCATCTTGCCCAGGTTTCCAAAAGAGTTTTGCCAAACAGAGATTCATCTTTAAGTAACGCAGCCTCCTTTGTTACAAGCAGCTGTTAGAGATTTAGAGCATTTTTTAATTTCTTCCCTACTGATTATTCGACAGTTATTGGCTGTCTTTATGGAACTTTTTTTTATTATTAATAGAATTTTTCCTACTCAGAACCCATAAAAGTTAGTTATTTTAATAAACCAAAGAATCCAGGGGCCTAGTGGAGCTGAAATGGCAAATGATCCAAAGAAGCAAAAAGCATGTAACTTCATGTGCAAAAAATAGTGTTAATCTTATGGGTATGCATATTTGTGTGCTTTTATTGGTAGCCAATGGAATTGTATTTTCTCTTACCAAAAATAAAATCAAATAAACCTATGGCTTTGGCCATTTCCAAAGAAAACTTTTCCTGTTTGCTTTGGATAGTATTTGTGACAGGCTCTGGGTATAAGTGATATGATCAAAGGTATATTATATACCAATTGGCAAACCTTTTACTGAAAATAATCTTATAGAGGGCACATCACAAAGTGGTTCAGTCACATTTTTTTCCCCCTTCTGACAAAGGTCAGGGAGAAATGAGAGCTGTGTTTGATTTAAATGTTAAATAGCAGTTTCTCTGCTGTTGCTGATCCAGGCTAGAGAGCCATCTGGTTTTTCTATCCTATTCAATACAGTTAATTAGACAGGCGTGCCATTTACTGGAGAATAATTAATCAATTACTATGGGAGGAACCTTAGAGAGAACTGTGTAAATTGATCGGTACTCAGTGAATAATAGCTGATTGATATACCTCTTTCTCCATCAGCAGATACTGGGGAGTATTAACTGCTGTGCACACACACATACACACACTTTACACTTACACACATGTATCATATACATATATTTTACTTAGAGAAGTGGAGCAGAGAAATTGAGCAGAAAGAGATTTCTCTGTTAGCAAAGAACCTAAGACATATTCTGGGTTATTTTTGGAGTATATCAGTAGATGGCCTGTTCCTCCTGCATGCTAGAACTTTTTCCTCTTTTTAACGTGGATTTTGGGTGGGTGAGAAGTGGGAGGCACTTTTTTGGTTTCAGGAGTTCTTGGAGGGGACGCTGGGCATTATAGCAGTCTACCAGAGTAGGGAGTATTATGGGAGTGACTGTTTTCCCTAAAGGTTAATAGATTGACAGAGGACATGTGGGCAAATAAGATAGTGACAGGGTGCTAATATGGGGGTTTTTTTTGTTTTTTCTTTTTGGTTGTTGTTGGCGGTGATCATGGTGGTGGTTCCTTGAAATCTATTAAGAGGGGCAGTTGTTGCTCTGTCCCTGTGCTTGAACAAGTTAATATCTCCATACTGACAGTGGATTAGATAAAATGCACTGGCCTCAGGTTAGCTCTACTTAAGATGACTGGGCTGCATCAAGATCAGTAAACAGGCTGCCCTCTTGGGCTACGGAATGAATGAACAGTGAGAGATGGGGTTAGAATGTAGCCAACCTTTAACCTTTGTGGCCAGCTGGGAAGGATTTCCTCACAACAACTTAATGCTCATTTTTGCATTGGTATCACCCATATTACCCACAAAGCGAAGTTAAAATTAAGTATGTCTTCCACTCTCTGATCTGAAGTAGGCTGTGGGTCTCCTACCTCCTCCTATCCCCCATACCTCAAAGTATTTGGGGAAATGGGGCTTCTATTGCCTAGATAATGGACTCCCTAAAACATTCTTTCTCATTCGGAGCCCTGCTCTATCTATCTCTGTTAGGGTACAAGGTGAAACACTCATGTGAAGTGAGTTGGGTTTTTTTTAAATTTATTTATTTATATTTTACTTTTGGCTGCGTTGAGTCTTCGTTGCGGTGCGCGGGCTTCTCATTGTGGTGGCTTCTCTTGTTGCGGAGCACAGGCTCTAGTCATGCCGGCTTCAGTAGTTGTGGCTCGTGGGCTCTAGAGCGCAGGCTCAGTAGTTGTGGCGCATGGGCTTCGTTGCTCTGTGGCATGTGGGATCTTCCCGGACCAGGACTTGAACCCTTGTCCCCTACATTGGCAGGCGGATTCTTAACCACTGCACCACCAGGGAAGCCCCCTGAAGTGAGTTTTTAATTTGTCACTCACCCCTCAGTCAGAGGCTTCAACCTCCTTCAACCTGGGAGGAGAGGAATCTTTCCAGCTGCTCTGATGATGTTAAATGTATCTCTGTGGGCTTCCCTGGTGGTGCATTGGTTGGAAAAGTGGCACCAACTTTTCCCTGGTGGCGCAGTGGTTGAGAGTCCGCCTGCCGATGCAGGGGACACGGGTTTATGCCCCGATCCGGGAAGATCCCACATGCCGCGGAGCAGCTGGGCCCGTGAGCCATGGCCGCTGATCTTGCGCGTCCGGAACCTGTGCTCCACAATGGGAGAGGCCACAACAGTGAGAGGCCCGTGTACCGCAAAAAAAAAAAAAAAAAAAAAAAAAATGTATCTCTGGACTCAGTCCACTTGAACTGATGTTTATTTCTGCAAAGGTTTAAAAAGAGAGAAAGGAAAGGGAGGGGAGGAGGGAGAGAAAGATAGAGATAAAGAGATAAAGGAAGAAGGAAAGAGAGGAAGGGAGGGATGGAGGGAGGGAAAAGAGAAAAGAAGAAAGAAAAGAAAAAGAGCTCCTTCGGCTACCTTGTGGTTTTTTGTTGGTGGTGTTATTTGTTTGTTTGTTTGTTTGCTGCTGCCATGCACATGCAGGATCCTCAGTTCCCCAACCAGGGATCAAAGCCATGCGCCCTGCAGTGGAAGCACGGAGTCTTAGCCAATGGACCGCCCCTGCCGTGTATTTTAAAATAGCCCAGAGCTCTGTCCCTTCTCCTAGAATATTCTTCTGTTCTTCTCCCAGATAGCCGTGTAACTTGCTCCCTCATTTCCTTCAGGGCTGTACTCAAAATGCCATATTATCAGAGAGGCCTTCTGTGACTACCCTGTATCAAATGAAACTAACCACCCCCAGCACTCCCTACATGCCCTAACCTGCTGTTTAATTTTTCTCTGTAACACCACCACTGGACACATTACATACATATATTCTTTTTAACTTTTTTTCCCCTACTTACTCTTCACTCACAGTATATATGCATAAAATTCTTCTCCTCTCCCCACCCGATAAAATGTAAGTCACATGAAGGTAGGGACAGGTTCTTTCTGATCAGTCCTTTCTCTGGGACAGTGCCCAACACTGTAGACATAGTAGACATTCAGTAAATACTTGCTAAATGAATAAATGGATGAACTCATTTTTATTTCACTCTCTCAGCGGTATCCTAGGCAGCCAACTTTTAATGTTGGAAGGGGCCCAGCAGACAACCAAGAAATGCCATAAATGAATTCCTCAGGGCAGTTTTGTGGTTCTGGTGTGTGTGAACAGTTAAACAGTCTGACTAGCCAGCAGTGGGTCGAGACCCCCTCCTTGGAAATTATCCTGAGCTGTTCCCTTGTGGTGGCTGCAAGAGGAAGAAAGGGTCAGGAGTTGCCCTTGTCCCTGAGAGGAAGCCTGTACATGGTACTCATTTTCCACCTATTTCTGGAGCTGTCACACTAAATCCAACAGGCCTCAACTCTGTGGGAGTTTTCTTCCTTCTAAGGCAGCCTTGCGCGTCAGCTTTCTGTCTGGGAGTCCCCTTTTACCTTTTCATGGCTTTCCCTGGTGAATAGTTGAGCGAATGGGAAAGCACTGATCCTTTGCAATGAAATAGTAAAACCTCTGATAAGCCCAGCCTTGGTTCACTCTTTTTTTAATATTTATTTTTTGTTTGTTTAGTTTGGGGAAGATATTGGGGAGGGGAGTGCACAGGGTAACAGGAATTCTCTATATGAAGTATTATAGCCTCTTTTAAACACAGAGCATGAAATGATGAGCTGTTGAGTAATAAATATGTTTTATATATAAATTATTAGTGCACAGTTCTTTTGTGTTCCCTCCCCCACGTGTCTTAATTTGGGTTCAAGTTTCAGGTGCAAGTAATTTATTTGGAAATGCAGTAAATATCAGAGGAGTGGAAAAGTGAGATAGGGAAAAGAAGGATGATTTAGTGAGCCAACTACAACAGTGGGCAATTGGAGTTTGATTCTGAGGGGAAAGGGTATAGAACACACACTTCAGGGTGATTCTACCTGGGATCTAGGCAGCTGGGCTATGAGTCATTGCTGGAGCCTGCTCTCAGGGAGTGTTCATTCCCTAGAGTACCCTAAGGCCTGAGGGACATGAGCAGGGTATGAAGGAGTGAGTTACCCGTGCTTCCTGTTTCTATTAAAACAGTAGACAACATGAGCCCCATAGCTTTAACTTTCCTCTTTCCTTTGCCTTTTTCTACCACATCTTTACCTGTAGGTGGCTCAGGGCTCAAATCTATCTTGCCTTGACTTTTGTGAATCAGCAGGCACCTTGTTTCTCATAATGGCACCTAGTGATCTCGACTTCATGGCAGGGTAGCTGCGTACCTACATGTGTATTTTCTACTTGGTTTAAGCTCCTTGAGAACCCAGGTATTACCTTATATATCTTTGTAAACACCAGAGTGCCTGGCATATAAGTGCTTGGTTCGTGTGTAATTAATGAATTTTTCCCCCTAACTATTGACAGTAGGTAGTTTTGCCAAACAGGCTGTGACAGAAAAGCCTTTGGGCTGCTGAATTCCAACTTCCCAACTTCAAACAAGATAGTGTCATAAACTGCAGGGAGTTACTGGATGGACCCTAAGTCAAGACGATGAGGGTTCATCTTTTCTTTTTTTCTTCTATTTTTAAGGGAAAAATATTTAAGTATATTGTAGTGATAAGTACATTAAATTGTTGTGTAACCATCATGAGCATCTATCTCCAAAAGTTTTTCATCTTACACAAGTGAAACTCTGTACCCATTAAACACTAACTCCCCTCCCTCCCCTGCCCCCAGCTCTTGGTAACCACCATTCCACTTTGTCTTTATGCATTTGACTACTCACTTACTCTAGGAACCTCATAAGTGGAATCATACAGTATTTGTCTTTTTGTAACTGGCTTATTTCACTTCGTATAATGTTCAAGATTCATCCATGTTGTAGCTTCTGTCAGAATTTCCTTCCTTTTAAAATCTGAATAATATTCCATCATGTGTATGCACCACATTTTGTTTATACATTCATCTCTTGAGGGACACTTGGGTTGCTTCCCTCTTTGGCTGTTGTGAATAAAGCTGCTATGAACATTGTTATATAAATATCTCTAAGAGATCCTGCATTCAGTTCTTTTAGCTATATACCCAGAGGTGGAGTTGATGAATCATATAGTGATTTTATTTTTAATTTTTTGAGGAACTATTTTCTGTTTTTTGGATAGTAACCATCCTAATGAGTGTGAGGTGGTATCTCCTTGTGGTTTTGATGTTCATTTCCCTCATGATTAGTGATGTTGAGCATCGTTTTGTGTGCTTATTGGCCATTTGTATATGGCCGTTGTACATTTCTTCTTTGGAAAATGTCTGTTCAAGTCCTTTGCCCATTTTTAAACTCCTGAGGTCTTTGGTTTCTCTTGTTGAGGAAACTTTTAAATTGAAGTGTAGCATGATTAGACTTTGAGTTTCCTTCTTTTCAACACACTTATGTAGTGACTTGTCATGCAACCGTGAGCCAGCAGTTTAGGGACTTTCAGCTCCGATCCGGCTTCCACCGTTCCTTCACAGAGTGATCTTAGAATCTTAGAACTAAAGGAGCCTCAGCGGGTAGCTTAGACTGTTATGGCTGCCATAACAAAATACCGTGGACTGGGTGGCTTATAGTTTCAGTTATTACTTTCTCACAGTTCTGGAGGCTGGCAGTCCAAGATCAGGGTGCCAGCCTGATTGGGTTCTGGTGAAGGCTGTCTTCCTGGTTGCAGCCTGCTGACTTCTCACTGTTTCCTCACATGGTGGAAGGGGCTAGGGAGCTCTGCCAGGTCTCTTTTACAAGAGTGCTAATCCCATTTATGAGGGCTCCACCTTTAAGGCCCAATCACCTCCCAAAGGCCCCGCCTCCTAATATTATCACATTAGGCATTAGGATTTGAACATGTGAATTTGGGGGAACACAAACATTCAGGCCATAGCAATGAGCAACCAGATGAGGAAACTGAACCCACTTCTTTTTCCACTGTGCCCTGAGCCAAATCACCTAGCCCCTGTGGATAGCATTTTCTTCATCTTTGAACATGAGTTTCTTTCCATCCTTTCTCATGTTATTACTAGTGTTTTGAAGACTGGTAAATTGATTTTTAATGATTACAAACTATTTAGTAATGTATTCATTAGGCATGAGGTTGTATATATGTTGGACTTACACTTTTTGGATGTTCACAGTGTCATTTTTAGGTCAGAAATTTTCTTTTTTTTTTTCCTAAATGGAAATGCATTTCTTTTATTTATTTATTTATTTATTTATTTTACTTTTGGCTGTGTTGGGTCTTCGTTTCTGTGCGAGGGCTTTCTCTAGTTGTGGCAAGCGGGGGCCACTCTTCATCGCAGTGCGCGGGCCTCTCACTATCGCAGCATCTCTTGTTGCAGAGCACAGGCTTCAGACGCGCAGGCTCAGTAGTTGTGAATCACAGGCCTAGTTGCTCCGCGGCATGTGGGATCTTCCCAGACCAGGGCTCGAACCCGTGTCCTCTGCATCAGCAGGCAGATTCTCAACCACTGCGCCACCAGGGAAGCCCAGAAATTTTCTTTAGAAAACTGTAGGCCTTTAATTTTCTAGGGGAATAAGCAGATGGGACCAAAAGGCAGGAAATAATGGTGACCTAAACTTAAAGCAAAGTGCTTTTGTTAATCTTTGGAAATAAATGACCTCTCAGAATTGCTCACTGGTTGCTATTAGACAGTGCTCTTATGAGTCCTAATCTGGCTTGGTGTCCTCTCTTTCTGAGATCAGGCAGTTTGAAGCTGCCTCATAAAAGGGGATTGCTTATGTCTCTGTCATTAACTCATAGCTGGGTTGGCAATGGCTTCCTGCTCAAAGATGTAGATGACAACAGGGAAGTTCAGGATGCTTGGGCTTGCATAAAAGATCTCTGGGAAGCTCCTAAATTTAAAAAAAATTTTTGAGAGATTGGTTCAAGATGGCAGAGCAGAAAGACGTGCTCTCACTCCCTCTTGCGAGAACAACAGAATCACAACGAACTGCTGAACAGTCATTGACAGGAAGACACTGGAACTCACCAAAACAGATACCCCACATCCAAGGACAAAGGAGAAGCCACAATGAGACGGTAGGAGGGGCGCAATCACAATAAACTCAAATCCCATAACTGCTGGATGGGTGACTCACAAACTTGAGAACACTTATACCACAGAAGTCGACCCACTGGAGTGAAGGTTCTGAGCCCCACGTCAGGCTTCCCAACCTGGGGGTCCGGAAACAGGAGGAATTCCTAGAGAATCATACTTTGAAGGATAGTGGGATTTGATTGCATGACTTCGACAGGACTGGGGGAAACAGACACACCACTCTTGGAGGGCACACACAAAGTAGTGTGCGCATCGGGACCCAGGGAAAGGAGCAGTGACCACATAGGAGACTGAACCAGACCTACCTGCTAGTGTTGGAGGGTCTCCTGCAGAGGCAGAATGTGGCTGTGTCTCACCATGAGAACAGGGACACTGACAGCAGAAGTTCTGGGAAGTACTCCTTGGTGTGAGCCCTCCCAGAGTTCACCATTAGCCTCACCAAAAAGCCCAGGTAGGCTCCAGAGTTGGGTCGCCTCAGGCCAAACAACCAACAAGGAGGGAATCCAGCCCCACCATCAGCAGACAAGCGGATTAAAGTTTTACTGAGCTCTGCCCACCAGAGCAACACCCAGCTCTACCCACCACCAGGCCCTCCCATCAGGGAACTTGCAAAAGCCTCTTAGATAGCCTCATCCACCAGAGGGCAGACAGCAGAAGCAAGAAGAACTACAATCCTGCAGCCTGTGGAACAAAAATCACATTCACAGAAAGATAGACAAGATGAAAAGGCAGAGGGCTATGTACCAGATGAAGGAACAAGATAAAACCCCAGGAAAATGACTAAATGAAGTGGAGGTAGGCAACCCTCCAGAAAAAGAATTCAGAATAATGATACTGAAGATGATCCAGGACCTCGGAAAAAGAATGGAGGTAAATATCAAGAAGATGCAAGAAATGTATAACAAAGACCTAGAAGAATTAAAGAACACACAAACAGAGATGAACAATACAATAACTGAAATGAAAACTACACTAGAAGGAATCAATAGCAGAATAACTGAGGCAGAAGAATGGATAAGTGACCTGGAAGAGAGAATGGTGGAATTCACGGCCACAGAACAGAATAAAGAAAAAAGAATGAAAAGAAATGAAGACAGCCTAAGGGACCTCTGGCACAACATCAAACGCAACAACATTCTCATTACAGGGGTCCCAGAAGGAGAAGAGAGAGAGATAGGACCTGAGAAAATATTTGAAGAGATTATAGTCAAAAAGTTCCCTAGGGGCTTCCCTGATGGCGCAGTGGTTGAGAGTCCGCCTGCCAATGCAGGGAACACGGGTTCGTGCCCCTGTCCAGGAAGAGACCCCATGCCGCGGAGCGGCTGGGAATGGAGGCAAAGCTTGAGAAGATGCAAGAAATGTTTAACAAAGACCTAGAAGAATTAAAGAACAAACACCTAGAAGAATTAAAGAACACACAAACAGAGATGAACAATACAATAACTGAAATGAAAACTACACTAGAAGGAATCAATAGCAGAATAACTGAGGCAGAAGACCGGATAAGTGACCTGGAAGACACAATGGTGGAATTCACTGGTGCGAAACAGAATAAAGAAAAACGGATTGAAAAGAAATGAAGACAGCCTTAAGAGACCTCTGGGACAACATTAAACGCAACAACATTCGCATTATAGGGTCCCAGAAGGAGAAGAGAGAGAGAAAGTACCTAAGAAAATATATGAAGAGATTATAGTTGAAAACTTCCCTAACATAGGAAAGGTAATAGCCACCCAAGTCCAGGAAGTGCAGAGAGTCCCAGGCAAGGTAAACCCAAGGAGAAACATGCCGAGACACATAGTAATCAAATTGGCAAAAATTAAAGACACAGAAAAATTATTGAAAGCAACAAGGGAAAAATGACAAATAACATACAAGGGAATGCTCATAAGGTTAACAGGTGATTTCTCAGCAGAAACTCTACAAGCCAGAAGGGAGAGGCATGACATATTTAAAGTGATGAAAGGAAAGAACCTACAACCAAGATTACTCTACCCAGCAAGGATCTCATTCAGATACAACAGAGAAATCAAAAGCTTCACAGACAAGCAAAAGCTAAGAGAGTCCAGCACCACCAAACCAGCTCTACAACAAATGCTAAAGGAACTTCTCTAAGTGGGAAACACAAGAGAAGAAAAGGACCTACAAAAACCAACCCATAACAATCAAGAAAACGGTAATAGGAACATAATATCGATAATTACCTTAAAAGTGAATGGATTAAATGCTCCAACCAAAAGACACAGGCTCGCTGAATGGATACAAAAACAAGACCCATCTGTATGCTGTCCACAAGAGACCCACTTCAGACCTAGGAACACATATAGACTGAAACTGAGGAGATGGAAAAAGATATTCCATGCAAATGGAAATCAAAAGAAACCTGGAGTAGCAATACTCATATCAGGTAAAACAGACTTTAAAATAAAGACTTCCTTGTTACAAGAGACAAGGAAGGACACTACATAATGATCAAGGGATCAATCCAAGAAGAAGATACAGCAATTATAAATCTATATGCACCCAACATAGGAGCACCTCAATACATAAGGCAACTGCTAACAGCTATAAAAGAGGAAATTGACAGTAACACAATAATAGTGGGGGACTTTAACACCTTACTTAAACCAATGGACAGATCATGCAAACAGAAAATTAATAAGGAAACACAAGCTTTAAATGACACAATAGACCAGATAGATTTAATTGATATTTATAGGACATTCCATCCATAAACAGCAGATTATACTTCTTCTCAAGCACACACGGAACATCCTCCAGGATAGATCACATCTTGGGTCACAAATCAAGCCTCAGTAAATTTAACAAAATTGAAATCATATCAAGCATCTTTTCTGACAACAACGCTATGAGATTAGAAATCAGTTACAGGTAAAAATAATGTAAATAACACAAACACATAGAGGCTAAACAACACATTACTAAATAACCAAGAGATCACTGAAGAAATCAAAGAGGAAATCAAAAAATACCTAGGGACAAATGACAAAGAAAACAAGACAGGGGGCTTCCCTGATGGCGCAGTGGTTGAGAATCCGCCTGCCAATGCAGGGGACATGGGTTCGTGCCCCAGTCCGGGAAGATCCCACATGACGCAGAGCAGCTAGGCCCGTGAGCCATGACCACTGAGCCTGCACGTCTGGAACCTGTGCTCCGCAACGGGAGAGGCCACAACAGTGAGAGACCTGCGTACCGCAAAAAAAACAAAACAAACAAACAAAAAAAACGATCCGAAACCTATGGGATGCAGCAAAAGCAGTTCTAAGCGGGAAGTTTATAGCAATACAAACCTACCTAAAGAAACAAGAAAAATCTCAAATAAACAATCTAACCTTACACCTAAAGGAACTAGAGAAAGAAGAACAAACAAAACCCAAAGTTAGTAGAAGGAAAGAAATCATAAAGATCAGAGCAGAAATAAATGAAATAGAAACAAAGAAAACAATGGCAAAGATCAATAAAACTAAAAGCTGTTTCTCGGAGAAGATAAAATTGATAAACCATTAGCCAGACTCCTCAAGAAAAAGAGGGAGAGTACTCAAATCAATAAAATTAGAAATGAAAAAGGAGAAGTTACAACAGACACCGCAGAAATACAAAGCATCCTAAGAGACTACTACAGACAACTCTATGCCAATGAAATGGACAACCTGGAAGAAATGGACAAATTCTTGGAAAGGTATATAACCTTCTAAGACTGAACCAGGAAGTAGAAAATATGAACAGACCAATCACAAGTAATGAAATTGAAACTGTGATTTAAAATCTTCGAACAAACAGAAGTCCAGGACCAGATGGCTTCACAGGTGAATTCTGTCAAACATTTAGAGAAGAGCTAACACCCATCCTTCTCAAACTCTTCCAAAACATTGCAGAGGAAGGAACACTCCCAAACTCATTCTATGAGGCCACCAATAGCCTGATATCAAAACCAGAAAAAGATACTACAAAAAAAGACAATTACAGACCAATATCACTGATGAATATAAATGCAAAAATCCTCAACAAAATACTAGGAAACGGAATCCAACAACACATTAAAAGGATCATATACCATGGTCAAGTGGGATTTATCCCAGGGATACAAGGATTCTTCTGTATAAGCAAATCAATCGATGTGATACATCATATTAACAAATTGAAGAAGAAAAACCATATGATCATCTCAATAGATGCAGAAAAAGCGTTTGACAAAATTCAACACCCAGTTAGGAAAAAACTCTTCAGAAAGTGGGCATAGAGGGAACCTACCTCAACATAATAAAGGCCATATATGACAAACCCACAGCAAACATCATTCTCAGTGGTGAAAAACTGAAAGCATTTCCTCTAAGATCAGGAACAAGACAAGGATGTCCACTCTCACCACTATTATTCAACCTAGTTTTGGAAGTCCTAGGCACGGCAATCAGAGAAGAAAAAGAAATAAAAGGAATACAAATTGGAAAAGAAGAAGTAAAGCTGTCACTGTTTGCAGATGACATGATACTATACATAGAGAATCCTAAAGATGCCACCAGAAAACTACTAGAGCTAATCAATGAATTTGGTAAAGTGGCAGGATACAAAATTAATGCACAGAAATCTCTTGCATTCCTATACACGAATGGTGAAGAATCTGAAAGAGAAATTAAGGAAACAGTCCCATTTATCATTGCAACAAAAAGAATAAAATACCCAGGAATAAACCTACCTAGGGAGACAAAAGACCTGTATGCAGAAAACTGTAAGACACTGATGAAAAAAATGAAAGATGATACAAACAGATGGGGAGATATACTATGTTACTGGATTTGAAGAATCAGTATTGTGAAAATGACTATGCTATCCATAGCAATCTACAAATTCAGTGCAATCCCTGTCAAATTACCAATGGCATTTTTTACAGAACTTGGAAATGGCATTTGTTTACAGAAAAAAAAACCTTAAAATTTGTTTGGAGACACAAAAGACCCCGAATGGCCAAAGCAGTCTTGAGTGAAAACAATGGAGCTGGAGGAATCGGACTCCCTGACTTCAGACTATACTACAAAGCTACAGTAATCAAGACAATATGGTAACTGGCACAAAAACAGAAATATAGATCAGTGGAACAGGATAGAAAGCCCAGAGATAAACCCATGCACCTGTGGTCAACTAATCTATCACAGAGGAGGCAAGGATATGCACTGGAGAAAAGACAGTCTCTTCAATAAGTGGTGCTGGGAAAACTGGACAGCTACATGTAAAAGAATGAAATTAGAACACTCCCTAACACTGTACACAAAAAATAAACTCAAAATGGATTAGAGACCTAAATATAAGACTGGACACTATAAAACTCGTAGAGAAAAACATAGGAAGAACACTCTTTGACATAAATCACAGCAAGATCTTTTTTTGATCCAGCTCCTAGAGTAATGTAAATAAAAACAAAAGTAAACAAATGGGACCTAATGAAACTTCAAAGCTTTTGTACAGCGAAGGAAACTACAACAAGATGAAAAGACTACCCTCAGAATGGGAGAAAATATTTGCAAAAGAATCAATGGACAAAGGATTAATCTCCAAAATGTATAAACAGCTCATGCAGCTCAATATTAAAAAAACGAACAACCCAATCCAAAAATGGGCAGAAGACCTAAATAGACATTTCTCCAAAGAAGACATACAGATGGCCAAGAAGCATATGAAAAGCTGCTCAACATCACTAATTATTACAGAAATGGAAATCAAAACTACAATGAGGTATCACCTCACATCAGTTTGAATGGGCATCATTAGAAATGCTACAAACAACAAATGCTGGAGAGGGTGTGGAGAAAAGGGAACTGTCTTCCACTGTTGGTGGGAATGTAAATTGTTACAGCCACTATGGAGAACAGTATGGAGGTTCCTTAAAAAACTAAAAATAGAATTACCATGTGACCCAGCAATCCCACTACTGGGCATATACCCAGAGAAAGCCATAATTCAAAAAGACACATGCACCCCAGTGTTCATTGCAGCACTATTTACAGTAGCCAGGTCATGGAAGCAACCTAAATGCCCATCGACAGATGAATGGATAAAGAAGATGTGGTACATATATACAGTGGAATATTACTCAGCCATAAAAAGGAAGGAAATTGGGTCATTTGTAGAGGCGTGGATGGATGTAGAGACTGTCATACAGAGTGAAGTAAGGCAGAAAGATATCGTATATTAACACATATATGTGGAACCTAGAAAAATGATACAGTTGAACCGGTTTGCAGGGCAGAAATTGAGACACAGATGTAGTGAACAAACGAATGGACACTAAGGGGAGAAAGTGGCGGGCTGAGGGGAGGGGGGTGGTGTGATGAATTGGGAGACTGGGATTGACATATATACACTAATATGTATAAAATGGATAATAAGAACCTGCTGTATAAAAAAATAAAATAAAATGCAAAACTTCAAAAAAATTTTTTTTGAAAAATTGTGGTAAAATATACATAACATGGAACTTACCACTAAAACCATTTTAAAGTGTACAACTTTGTGGCATTAAGTACATTCACATTGTTGTGTAACTATCACAACTGTCCATCTCCAGAACTGTTTCATCTTCCCAAAGTGAAACTCTGTACTCGTTGAAGAGTAGCTGCCCATTTCTCCCTTCCCCCCAGTCCTTGGCAACTACCATTCTGCTTTCTGTCTCTATGAATTTGACTACTCTTGGTTCCTCATGTAAGTTGAATCATACATTTGTCTTTTTGTATATGGCTTATTTCACTTAGCATAATGTCTTCAAGTTTTACCCACGTTGTAGCATGTGTCTGAATTTCCTTTTTAAGGCTAAATAGTATTCCATTGTATGGATATATACAACATTTTGTTTATCTGCTCATCCATTGATGGACGTTTAGGTTGTTTGCCTGTTGTGAGCCTTCTGCTCTGAACATTGGTGTACAGATATCTCTAGTCCCTGCTTTCAATTCTTTGATATATACCTAGGAGTAGAATTTCTGGGTTATATGGTAGTTCTATGTTTAACTTTTTGAAGAACCTCCATACTGTGTTCCACAGTGTCTGCACCATTATATAGTCCCACCAGCAATGCGCAGTGGGTGCCAACTTCTCCACCTCCTCACCAACACTTGTTTTCTGTTTGTTTGCTTTTGGTAATCGCCATCCTAATGGGTGTGAAGTGGTACCTCTTTGTGGTTTTCATTTTCATTGCCATAATAATCAATGAAGTTAAGCACCTTTTCACATTATTGGCCATTTGTATATTTTCTTTGGAGAAATGTCTGTTCAAGTCCTTTGCCCATTTTTAAATCAGGTTGGTTGGTTGTTGCCAAGTTTTAGCCAATTAGCCTTTGGATTTGCAAATACTTTTAAGAGAGTGTTTGCTCTGTGGTGCCTTATGAATATATGTTCATTTATCTTGTTTATTTTTAAAAACCTTTTTCTGTATAGATAGATAGGTAGATAGATTATCGATCAACACATAAGTAATAAATCGATTTTTTTTGTCCCAACAGTATATCCTTTCAGGCTCTGATGACTTCAACCTGTACATGTGGAGAATTCCTGCAGACCCAGAAGCAGGTGAGTGTATCCCAAGTATGAACCTGCTGCTAATGTTGGCTCTATTGACCTCCTGCATGCTGTGCCCTGAAAGGGCAGATCTTTAGCAGTAGAGGAAGATATTTCTCTTTTAATACAAAAAATTTTTTGGAAAGTGACCAAAGTAAATTTTAAAGTAAAAATTAGAAGCCAGATTTAGCTATAACCTTCATACATACCCTTATCTGACATAATCATGCTCAGATTTTTTTCCTCCTAAGAACTTTTCTTTAGACTTCATAGATCTCCTTTATGTCCATTTTCCTCTCTCCTATTTCACACTTGGAGTATTATTACCTTGCTTTTTACATGCTTTTCCTTTATTATTCATGTGCACATTCCTGCTTATGACTCTACAAACAGTTATTAGGGCCTCTGCCTTTCTTTTAGCCTCCCTGGTGATGTTAGGTAAAGGGAAACTTTCTTTGTTGATGGACAGATGTACTCCCTGGAGTTTGGCTAACCCCAGACATGAGAGAAATTAGGAAGAAATATTTCTGCTTTTGCTCTAGATGTATTCTGAAAAAAAGCCTGCTGCTTTCCATAAATTTGGATCTAGGCCATCTGAGCTTTCAGGCAGCGTGGACCATTCTTCATTCGTTTTTTTTTTTTTTTTTTTGCTGTACGCGGGCCTCTCACTGTTGTGGCCTCTGCTCTGGACGCGCAGGCTCAGCAGCCATGGCTCACGGGCCTAGCCGCTCCGCGACATGTGGGATCTTCCTGGACCGGGGCACGAACCCGTGTCCCCTGCATCGGCAGGTGGACTCTCAACCACTGCACCACCAGGGAAGCCCTCTTCATTCTTGATAATAGTGTCCTCACGTGCTCAGATGAGTGTTACACTGGTTGCTTCCTACTGGTAGAAAAATGTCTATTTTTTGTTCTCAGGACAGCTCAATACAGCCATCTGCTCCAGGTGATACATGGCATCAAACTGGAAAATGGCCATTGGAAAGTAATAGAGGACTGTGCTGATTATATTACACAAAATGTGTCTAGTGCTCAGAGTTTAGGAAAGTTGTTGGCTTGCCTATTGCTGAATTAACAATATTGTTACCAAACATCTGCCTTTCAAAACTTGTTGAGGCTTACTTCTGGAAACTATCCTGTTGCTGTGGTCTGGTTACCAAACAAGTTACAAAAGACCTTTTTCCCCTTCTGGAATTTGGAAAGCACGAGTGAAGCATCTTACCTTTGAAGCACAACCAGATGGGACAGCAACAGTCTATCTGAACAAAAGGTGATGTTCCAGCACTAGAGAGAGTTCTGTGTTACGTCTCCCACCTCTGTAAGTCCTAGATTGATTAGCTGAGAAATAATCTTTGGGCTTAATTGTATCTTTTACCTGATCGTGAAAAGCTTTTCATTATTAAGTCAGTGTGGCTTTTAAAACAGAAAGTGGATCATCCCCTCCCCCAGGACTGTTCTCTGGAATCTTTTTCATGTTTGTATTGAGAGAAGGGGGAAGAATTAACAGCAGTATTGTAGATTTTTTCACCTCCTGCTGATTTCTGTACTGACTTAGGGTACGGGCCACTCTTAGGCTGTCTTTATATGTAGATGGGTATGCAATCTCTGGGTTGGCAGGGACCCTCATAGCTGATTTAGGATTCCAATATCAAAACTGGGAAATGGGTGCCTGGACCTTCCAAAGATTGTATAGGCACAGCTGGTTTAAAGGAATCCATTTCTAGATTCTCAAATTCCATATGTATTGTCCTTTCCCACCTCCCCTTTTCCCTTTGTCCTTCCCCCACTTTACAGAAAAACAAACAAACAAGCAGACAAACAAAAAACACCAGAAAATCGGAAGTACTCCAGAAATTTCTGGCCACTTGAACCTTGGCATGGTGCATTGCCCTTAAGGTGTAAAAACTTCTAAGGTGCCAAAAAAGCTGAAGTATCCTTTAATCATAGGGCTATAACCCAACCCTCCACCATCTTCTACCTTATCTTCTTATGCACTTACAATAAATTTCTCCTTTTTATAATAATTGGTTTTTATAAAACATTAAAAGTATATCAGTTTTGATCAATTGTGTTCCAGTAAGTATTGTAATGGTAACTCAAATCCAATACAGAAATGTTAACACTTAGAGCCTTACAGTCACAGTAAATAAAGAAAATTTTTAATTTTTAATTATATTTTTATTGGTGAAACTATGATAGATTTTCATTAAAATATATTAGGTTGAAATTTGGGGGGAGGTAGGTAAAGTAGAAATATTATTTCAAGGAGGAAAAGGGAACGATGTAAAATTTCTATTAAAAAATAAATTGTTAGACGTCAGATTCCACGTAGGATGCAGTAGGTAGCTCCCATTGTAATAAGTACAAAAATCAAATTACAAAAGCCATATTTTTAAAGATGTCAGAGAGCTGTGGTTACAAAGTCTGCGAGGAGAACTAAAGTTCAGAAGAAGGAAGAGCCCTTCCTAACTGAGCAGAAGGTGCTGGCCATGTTCTTTCCTGAGGGCATCTGTGCACAGGCTGTAGTTTGGGCTGCCATGGACAGACTCTACCAGGGTCAAAAGAAATCAGAGTTTTCGATGGCCACATGTGTTGATAGGATAGACTGGATTCTAGAGGAATCCCAAACACATGACCAGTCTTCCCTATAGGACATTTGCCAGGTGCTGGGGTTGCCCTGGGAGCTAGGGGGCTAGGCTGGAAAACAGAGTGAAATGCCCACAGTATACAGTGCTTAGCAGAGTGAAATGCCCACAGTATACAGTGCTTAGGAGACAAAGTTCCCCTAGTGGGAGGGTCCTGCTCCACAGGGCTTTTTTTTTTTTTTTTTTTTGGTGATACGAGGGCCTCTCACTGTTGTGGCCTCTCCCGTTGCGGAGCACAGGCTCCGGACACGCAGGCTCAGCGGCCATGGCTCACGGGCTTAGTTGCTCTGCGGCATGTGGGATCCTCCCAGACCGGGGCACGAACCCGTGTCCCCTGCATCGGCAGGCAGACTCTCAACCACTGTGCCACCAGGGAAGCCCCACAGGGCATTTTGAACCTACTTGGGAAAGGATGATAAAGAGGTAAGATTAAAACTTCCAAAGAACAGAATGTTCAGAGCAGAGAACAGAGGTTTGACAGGCTCTCCATCAAAAGCCCTCAGGGGCTACACTTGAGGATGGAGCTGGGCCAGAAAGTTTGAGTGTAATATCCTACAGTCTCCTCGTACGTAAGTAGGACACGAACTTCCATTAGTGGAAGAGATCTGCAGCAAGCACCCTACAGGTCTTGCCTTTGAGACATTTGAAACCAGAAATAGACTTGGGACTTCCCTTGTGGTCCAGTGGCTGAGAATCTGGGGACGTGGGTTCAGTCCCTGGTCAGGGAACTAAGATCCCTGGGCAACTAAGGGGCAACTAAGCCCACACGCCACAACTAAAGAGCCACCGTGCCACAACTAGAGAGAAACCCTTGCGCCACAACGAAAGATCCCTCATGCCGCAGCGACGATCACGCATGCCGCAGCTAAGAACCAATGCAGCCAAATAAATATTTTTTAAAAAAGAAGAAGTAGACTTATTCAACCCAGTGCTGACCTGGTTCCTTCTGATTGGATTGAGGGTGATCAGCCCCTTCTTTTCTCAAGAGTGGAATGGGTAAATGCATATGGAGGAAACCGCTTTCGTCTCTGTATTAGTTTGCTAGGGCTGCCATAACAAAATCCCACAGACTGTAAATATCAGAGACATATTTTCTCACAGTTCTGGAGGCTAGATGTCCAAGATCAAGGTTCTGACAAGTTTGATTTCTCCTGAGGCCTCTCTCCTTTGGCTTGCAGATGATTGCCTCCTCATGTGTTCTCACATGGCCTTTTCTCTGTGTACACACATCACTGGTGTCCCTTCCTCTTCTTATGAGGACATCAGTCTTATTGGATTAGAGTCCTTCCCTTATGACTTTGTTTAACCTTAATTATCTCCTTAAAGCCCCTCTCTCCAAATAGGCACATTGGGGTTTGGGGTTTCAACATATGAACTTGCAAGAGACACAGTTCAGTCCATAGCAATCTCCATGGTTCTTTATCCTCAATGTCCAGCATACAGTAAAAAAATTATGAGACATGAAAACGTGGTCAGTAATCAAAAGAAGCCAACGAGGGGCTTCCCTGGTGGCACAGTGGTTGAGAAGCTGCCTGCCAATGCAGGGGACACGGGTTCGAGCCCCAGTCTGGGAAGATCCCACATGCTGCGGAGCAACTAGGCCCGTGAGCCACAACTACTGAGCCTGTGCGTCTGGAGCCTGTGCTCCGCAACAAGCGAGGCTGCGATAGTGAGAGGCCCGCGCACCGCGATGAGGAGTGGCCCCCACTTGCCGCAACTAGAGAAAGCCCTCGCACAGAAACGAAGAGCCAACACAGTCATAAATAAATAAATAAAATTAAAAACAAAAAGAAGCCAACGAGGGGGCTTCCCTGGTGGCGCAGTGGTTGAGAGTCCGCCTGCCGATGCAGGGGACACGGGTTCGTGCCCCGGTCCGGGAAGATCCCACATGCTGTGGAGCGGCTGGGCCCGTGAGCCATGGCCACTGAGCCTGCGCATCCGGAGCCTGTGCTCCACAACGGGAGAGGCCACAACAGTGACAGGCCCATGTACCGCAAAAAAAAAAAAAGAAGAAGAAGAAGCCAATGCACAATATTATCTAAATATTGAAGTCAAACAGTCAGGAACTTGAAATATTGTAAATGTGATAAAGAAAATAGAAATGATGGATGGACAAAATGGATAAAAAGATGGAGAATTTCAACAGAGAATTGGAATCTACCTAGAAAAAAAATCATGTAGAACTGAAAAATATGTCTAAAACTAAGAATTTTTTGGATTTGTTTAACCTCGAGAGGACAGGCTTGGTGAATAGAAGACAGGTCAATAAAAGACATTCAAACTGAAGGACGATGAGAATGGAGAATGGAAAAAGCAAAACAGAGAGTGTAAGAGACAGGTGGGACACAGGTGATCTAACGTACGAACTTGAAATCCCGGAAGGATAAGAGAGAGAAAGTGAAGCAGAGCAATATATGAAGAGATAACGGCTAAACGTTTCCAGAACAAATGAAGTATGCCAGTCCTCAGATTCAAGCAACTCAGTAACCACAAGCAGGATAAATAAATACAACACACCTAGGCATATCATGTCAAACTATTGAAAGTGAAAGATAATGAGAAAAAGCCCAAAAGCAGTCTGAGAAAATGGACAAATGACCTGTAAATAAGCAACAATAAGATGGATGGTCGAATTATGGAAGCCAGAATACAATAGAATGGTATCTCTAAAGTGCTTAAAGAATTAAAACCTGCCACCCTAGAATTCTAGGGAACCTAGAATCCAGGGAAAATATCTTTCAAAATTATAGGTAAAATAAAAGACATTTTAGGAAAAAGAAATTATAGAATTTTAATATAATCACTTAGCAGCCCTCAGTGAATTAATGCCTCTAAGCATTGAGCATGTACAGCCGTTCACATCACAAAAAGAAAGGCAACAAGACATTAAGAGTCTCCTGATGAAGAAACACGATGGTGCCTAAGGTCTTGCAAAATAAAACAACCCTGAATCTAATCAGACCTCAGGATCCAGCTTTCAGTTTGCAGGTAGCACAGAGGACAGAGGAGTGTCCTGTACTACGTTGTGAGGATACAGTCCATAAAGTCCAGACTGTCGGGAACTATAGGTCAAATGATCTGTGTTCTTCAACAAGTATTTACATTTTGATGAGAAAAGGAAGGATGGACAGGAGAAAATCTATTGTATAAGAAACCCAAAATATATATAAAAACAAAAAACAGGCAAAACTAAAGTATTTAGAAGGGAATTCCCTGGCTGTCCAGTGGTTAGGACTCCGAGTTTTCACTGCCGAAGGCCTAGGTTCGATCCCTGGTCAGGGAACTAAGATCCCACAAGCTGCACGGTGTGTCCCAAGGATAAATAAATAAATAAAGTATTTAGGAATGCATACTTGGATGAACAAAATTATTTTTAAAAGCAGGGAAGCGATTAATGTACAAGTCAGGATAATGATTTCTTTAGGGGAGAGAAGGGGTTGTAATAGGAATGAAGCGCACATAGAGGCCTCTGAATGGCCAGGAAAAATTCCATTTCTTGAGACCTAGGTGTTGGTTATACAGGTGTTCACCTTAAAAAACTTCATTAAGCTATACTTTTTATGCTGTTTTCTGTATCCTTTTTATACTCCTGATGAAAAAAGAAAAAGAAAAAAATGAGTGAATAAACATTGGTCAAAGAATAAATCACAAAAGAAAATTTTCTTAAATGAATAAAAATAAAAACATGATATATCCCAGCAGAGGCATTCACATACTGCCTGTATTTAGCCCAGATCAGTGGTCTGTAGAATTTTCTGTTCACATACATATCCCCACAATAATTTTTTTTGAGTTATAACTTACATATATTAAAGTACACTTTTATTTAGGAATAACTTAAACCCTCTGCTAGGTTGCCCCCCATGATAGAGTGCTTGTTGCCCCAGAGCCACTCCAGTGATTAGAAAGTTCTTATATGTAAGCTCTCTATTTTTAAACATTGGCAATTCATAGTTTTTAAAAACATTTAGGAAGGTTCAGCAAGCCAAACATAACATAAAAGGGCTAAATGTGGCCTTGAGTTCTAGCTCTGAATGCTTAGATAACGAAAAGTCTGTCAGGAAATTCCTCATCTAATCTACTGCCATTTTGACTTAAACAAATCTGGAATAAGGCTGTGCTCGCTCTCTCTGTTCATGCCAGTTGAAAGTAAGATACTGAGGCAGGCTATGGGAGGAAGCTGGCTTGTTGTTATATGCCTTAATGGCATAATCAGATGGCACGCCATCTGCATTTATTGAATACCTGCTGTGTGCTTCTCAGTGTGAGCCAAAAGCAAGAGCATCTTTTTCTTCTCCATTCTTCTGTTCAGAAAGACTGACAATCACTGGAGAAATTTTTTTGCTACACAAACTCCAAAGAGATGAAGTTTATTTATTATATAAACAACACAGAATTAGCCAATTGGCTGAGTAATTCACATAGGGCTTCCTAGTGGGCTGAGGAAATCATTTCAAGATGTAAGACCTAATACCCACTGTCAAACTTCCTACCTGGAGGATTAGGCTCAATTTTTTTAGTTGATGTCAAATAATAACTCATTTCTCAAAACCTCTTTAAAAATCAGAGGAAGGAACTGGGGATTTTGCTGTAGCAAAGAAAAAGCCCATCAGAATATGTTTTACACCTATGAAGTACGTAGGAAGAGCATCTGTTTCTATGTGATAATTCTGAAGATAAACAGGCTGGCCGTTATGTATAGAGCCAGTATGGTGTATGGGAAGGAGCATTAGGCTTAAGATCATACCTGGATTCAAGTCCGCAGTACTTCCAGTAACCAAATGGTTGAGTGATTCTAGGCAGGTTATATAACAGCAGTTGTCTGAGTCTCAGTTTCTTCTGAAAAATTGCTACCTCCACCCCCTGCCCTACCACCTCATATCGTGGATGATTTAACAGCCTTGGAGGCTTTCTGAAAACTAGGTGCTTTCAAATGAAAGACATTGTTATTGCTGTGTGTAAGATCAATGTCCATAGGTCCGTAATTTCCAGAGCATTGCTGCCTAGTAACCTAGGTAATAGAAGTAATGGATTTACATTTGGTAGAGGTTGGTGTCTCTGGAAAATATTCATATGGCCTTCTCCTTCCCTTTTCCCTAATTCTTGTTGGAAAGGACTTTAGGATTTTCACTGTTGCTTCCCCTGAGATACGTCTCTACACTAAGACCTTACTATTTATGGAAAGAAGCATAATGTAATAGAGTTGGTAGGCCTGGGTTTAAATTCCTGATGCATTCGTCTCTTAGTTGGAGGCTTTGGAAAAATTGTTTAATCTTGCCAAACTTTCTTCATCTGTAAAATAAGAATATTAATGCAAACAATAACAACAGTAGTAATACTATCTGCTTTCTTACGGATATTGTGAGGGTGCTCAGTAGCTACTAAATGTTGCTATTCCTCATTTTAAAAGCTTTCTCTCTTTTAACTTTCCTCTGAAAAACTCCTTAGAGACCAAGCCATGGTGCTCATCTGGTGCCCTCCTGAATGGTCAGTTGAGTTTTTCTTGCATGAAGGCTGCTCTTGACTCATCGGTAGTTTAAGAGGGGGGAAGGTATACGACAGATTTTTCCCTGAATAGAGGGGAAAACATGCAGCTTCACTGCCAGGTCACTGCAGCCACCCCCCACTGCCAGTAGGCTGATGAAGTCGGCTGGAAACAGCTGTAAGTGCATTTCCATGGGCCTGCATATGGGTGCCTACTCTGTCTCTCCTCCTTTTTCTAGACATGCATTTACTCTCAGTGCGTTAGGCCTGGGCATCAGCTTTTTCCTCCCATATAATAGGAAGAACAGCTGTTTTTAATTGGCCACAAGTAGTTGGTTGCAAACACATGTGAAGTACAGATGAAAGAAGAACTTAGTGTAATTGACTTTTTTTGTACAATTAAGCGTTGCTGTCTGTGGAACTCTTTGAGCTTTACTGACAGCACTGTCTGTCCCCATCTGGCTTTTCTTAACTCTTAAGTGGTTACAGGATCCCCAGGAGGCAGCCACCGCTCTCTCTGTATTGTCAGTACCCTGATTGTATTTCTCTTTATGGTTTGAAACTTGGAGCCCTGGGAGTGTTCACTCGGGCCTTTTGGAATTACTAAGAGGTTGTTAGGACAACTCTTTTAGATACGTGAGGAAAAGAAAGAGTCCCTTGCCCCTCATGGCTCCTCATTAATTCTACCAGTGGAGTCAGGAATGAAATAGATTAATTGCCTGGACAGGTACTTACCAAACCTCATTTTGGTAGATAACAGCTTTAGCCTTCTGCTTCAAGCCTTGTTCCAGAGGAAATAATGAGATTTACTTTAATTTGTTCACTTACTGAGTAGCCTTAGATAAAATATTATGCAAATCCTATGGGTGACTGAAAAATGAATACTTTCTTGCCTTCCAAGAACTCCCAATCTAAGAGGAATGAGAAAAGGGTATGTGTGTATGTGCACACTAAATTTAAAAATGGACTCCAAAGCCTATAAAAAAAGATAATTAAGGAGGGCTTGAAGAGATTTTGGGGATCAGTAAAGTTTTCATGGAATTAGCATTTCAGAGGACCAGTGAAGGATAAGTAGGATCTTAGCTACTTTATTTCTCTGCTCTTAACTATAGTCAAAACACTATAAAAGAAACATACAGAATTGACAGCAGGAAGATGGAGAGACACTTGGATAATTCACATGTTGGATGGTGAAGCCCACTAATGGAGATTGGGTTCTTTCCTGCATGCTTATATTCCACAGTCTAATACACTCACACCTTTTCATTCATTCATCAGATACTTGTTCAAAATTTACCATGTGCTAGGTAGAGACTGTTCTAGAGGCTTAGGATACAGCAGAAGAACAAAAGAGCCCTGCCATCATGGAGCTTACATTCTAGCAGGGGAAACAGACAATTAACAATAGATACAGTAAATTATATAGTATGTTTAAAAGGTTAGAAGTGCTTTGGAAAAAGAAAAAGTAGAGCAGAATAAGGGGGATAGGAAGTGGTATGGGAACAGAGTCAGGGAAATGTAATTTTAGATAGGATATTCAGTATAGTCCTCATTGAGAAGGTCATATTTGAACAAAACCTCAAAGTGGTGAGAGAGCCTTGCAGAAATCTGGGATAAGTGCATTTCAGGTAGAACCAGTATGAAGGTTTTGAAGTGAGAATGTGCCTGAGGGGAGAGTAGTAGGGCTTAGTCATAGAGATAAATGGGGTATAGGGGTGTCCAATCATGTAGGCTCTTATTGTGAGTGATGTGGGGAGCCATTAGAGAATTTTGAGCGGAGGAGTGACATGATCTGACTTATTTTAACAGCATCACTCTGACTACTGAGTTGAGGGTACATAGTGGGAGTGGGGCTGCCAAGGGTAGAAATGAGGAGAACTAGTAGGATTCTCTCATACAGGTGAGCTGTGGTGGTGGCTTGAACCAAGGTAATAGGGGTTGAAGTCTAGATACATTTTGAAAGTAAAGCCAAAAAGGGCGGGGTGGGGGGTACTTCCCTGGTGGTCCAGTGGCTAAGGCTCCACACTCCCACTGCAAGGGGCCCGGGTTCGATCCCTGGTTGGGGAACTAGATGCCGCATGCATGCCACAACTAAGAAGCCCGCATGCCGCAGCGAAGGTACCACGTGCCGCAACTAAAACCTGGCACAGCCTAAATAAATAAATAAATATTTTGTAAAAAAAAGTAAAGCTATTAGGATTTCCTGATAGATTAGATTGGGGGAGAAAGGGAGAGCAGGTAGAGTTTGAGATATCTCTTAAAAAACCAGGTAGAGTTGTTGAATGAACAGTTTGGATGTAGAGGTATGGAGGTCTAGAGTTCAAGAAAGACCTGGACTAGAGATAAAAAATTTTTTGATATCATATATAGGTAGTATCTAAAGCCACAGACTGGGTGAGAACACCAGGGACTGAGATCAACAGTGAGTGAAGTAAGTATAGCTAGTTTAAGAGAAGAGGACCAAAAGCTGAGCCCTAAGGCATTCTCATGTTAAGAAGCCAGGGAGGGGACTTCCCTGGTGGTCCAGTGGTTGAGACTCTGCACTTCCACTGCAGGGGACGTGGGTTCGATCCCTGGTTGGGGAACTAAGATCCTGCATGCTGTGCTGAGTAGCCCCCCCAAAAAAAACCCAGGGAGAAGAGCCAAAAAAGGAAATCAACAAGGAGTCACCAGTGAGGTAGCAGGAACACCAAAAGAGGGCGATCCTAGGAAGGCAGTGAAAAGAGTGCGCCGAAGGGGAGTCAGTTCTGTTGAGTCTTGCTCATACGTCAAATACGACGCGTTAGGGTGGGAACTGAATTAACCATTGGATTCTTTGGTGAATATCACCAAGCCCAAGTCTTATTGCTTAGGGAAGGACTAGGTAATGACAGAGATCTGAAGTCCATGGCATCCTTGCAATAACCGTTGTTACCTGATTTTTTGACTTCTTTCCCTTTCCCTCCTTTATGTCCTTGCTTCTCATCTTGCCCTATCAGTGTGTTCTGCAGACTTTTGTTTGCTACTCGAGTCTAGAGCTACCAGATGAGGTTTTCCCATGCTTCCAGCATTTCCTATACCAATATCTGTGTTTTTACCTGAGTATTGAGTTTTTTAAAATACCACTCTTAACAGTGTTCTCCACTGATTTCAATTTAACAATCATTTGTTAAGTCCTTGTATGCCCAACTCATATTATCTTGGATGTATCAGCATATAAATCTTGAAAGATCAGGGATATTTACCCTCTTCATGAGGGCCAGTGCTCTATTTCTTGGAAACACAAATTTATCTCCTGCCGTCAGAATTTCTTATCTTCCAGCAGACCCTTCCAGTCATATAGTCCCTGTTCCTGGTTCCTCACTACTGCTTTCAGACTTCCCCCTCCTTAATCTCTGTGTCATTCATTGTTTCTCCTTGGCATTCTCACAAAGGTGTTTGTCCTACCTGTTAATTAATGGATTATTAGGGAAGGGGTAGAAATCCAAAGACTCTGACAAGAAAATCAATACTGCCATTTTATCCAGGTTGATTTGGGGTTCATTTCAGAAAAAAAGTATTTAAGTGTCCTGTTCTATAGTCCCAAGTGCCATTGAGGATCACTTCCCAGGCATGATTGATGCCTGTTAAACCAAGGCATCTAGAAATCCTGACCAGGTTGCTTTTAGCTTTTGAGTTGAAAACATCCTCATTCTTGGAGGACTTTGTTAAAATGAATGAAATTGACAAGAAACAGAAGTAACTGAAGTTGGCAAGAAATGGGAGTGGTGTCCTGACCCTCTTGAGAGGCTTCAGCGGACAGATCTCTGGCTGAATGTTATGAAAAGAGGAACATAGTTAAGAAGAGAGGGGAATGAGGACTTGTAGGCTTAGCCCTTTGTCTTCTCTGGGGGAACATCTGACTGTGGCTTTTTTTTTTTTTTTTGCGGTACGCGGGCCTCTCACTGTTGTGGCCTCTCCCGCCGCGGGGCACAGGCTCTGGACGCGCAGGCTCAGCGGCCATGGCTCACGGGCCGGGGCACGAACCTGCGTCCCCTGCATTGGCCGGCGGACTCTCAACCACTGCGCCACCAGGGAAGCCCCTGGCTGTGGCATTTTAGAAAGGTCTTTATCAGGGTTCTGAGCAAGGTGTTTTCTCTGGGTCCCTTGTGTTTCCTGGGATCCCAAGATAGTGAGTGAGTTACTGATGCTGAAATCTTATGTGATGACCCACTCATTTTCTTTTCTGAGGTCTTGCAGTAGAATAGATAAGTAGAACAGATATGATATAACATTTCCCCACCTCCCTAGCATCCCTTCTGAATCAAAGGAAAGATGGAAATATGGGAACTTTGACCTCGACTTAGAAAAGAAACCTACAAAGTGGTGCCAACATTTTGGCTGAGCCAGCCAGAGTAGTTGTCCAGAGAAATGACCATTGGTTTGTACAGAACTCTATAAACAAATGACAGCTCAAGGATGAGTAAGGTGCTTATTCTTGGATATGTACGATTTTATTCACTGGTACCATTATTACTGATTAGGTCGTGACTCAGCTCAGTAACCATGGGTGAGGTTAATCCTCACCAGGCCCCTCACCCACAGATGAGGAATGACCCTGAAGGGAGATTATGTAGGTTATATAGTTCTTGGCAAAAATATTCCCCACCTAAATTTTTCCAACTCGATTCTCCTGTTGATGAGCAGACTCTGGTTAGATAATGGAGGAGAGGAGGCCCCAAGGTCTTACTGGTATTGGCATCTTGACATTAGCCATTTCAGACTAAAGAAATTTATCTGATATATACAAATCTCCAGAACTGATAAAAAATCTATTCTCTAAAAATCATTGTATGCAAACTGTACAGTAGCAGCTGTATTCAATTACTTGAAACCTGGAAACCAGGAGAGGGACTATAGAGAACCTCTCTGAAGCCCATTCATTGCTATGATTCTGTGTACGCAGTCTGGGTTACCTTATACAGATGGCAGCAATAATTCTTCCTGTACCTGTTTTCACCTTCTGTCTCTTGGCTCTATTGACTTCCTCTTCATTTTCAGATTTTCTGGGTACACATTTGGGTAGGAAGAAGGAGAAATAATCTCTTATTAAAATTGTTGCCAAGGGACTTCCCTGGTGGCACAGTGGTTAAGAATCCGCCTGCCAGTGCAGGGGACACAGGTTCGAGCCCTGGTCTGGGAAGATCCCACATGCCGCAGAGCAACTAAGCCTGTGTGCCACACTACTGACCCTGCGCTCTAGAGCCCACGAGCCACAACTACTGAGCCCACGTGCCACAACTACTAAAGCCTGTGTGCCTAGAGCCTGTGCTCCGCAACAAGAGAAGCCACCACAATGAGAAGCCCGTGCACCGCAATGAAGAGTAGCCCCCGCTCACCGCAACTAGAGGGAGCTCGCGTGCAACAATGAAAACCCAACACAGCCAAAAATAAATAAAATAAAATAAATAGATCTATTTAAAAAAAAAATTGCTGCCAAGGAGAGAAACCAGATGAAGTCACAGTGCTTGAAATAGCAATAGAAACAGTTTTTCCATGGTTTGAATTTTGAAGCATTGATACCCTTCAGTTATTCCTTGGATCTGAAAGTTATCGTAATTGTATTCTAAGTCATCTTTGACAGAAAGATTGGTTTAGTTGATAAACTTTAGTTCTCTGGTAGCTGATTCTTTAAGACATGAGACCTTCTATCTGTCCTCCTTTGGTGGTACTTATTCTAGAACTGCCCTCTCCTGAAACACTATCCATTTAACAGTGGACACTTTAGTTTTACTAAGTTCCTGCTTTAGTTCAGGCATTGCACCCCAGGTTCTAGGTGTGCAAGAGATCCAGTTCTACTCTCATAGACTATTCAGTGTTGGCAATGTGATGAAATGTCCTGTGCTGATACTGTAGAGCTTGCATTCACGATACCATTGGATAGAATCTTCTTCTTCCCCTCTTTTAAATTTAGGACTTAAAAAGAAAATGAACTTGTATAATGACTGCCAGAAGGATTTAGAAATCAGTTATGACCTTTTGACTCCACCCCTATTCAAACCTTTTCATCTCTTAAACGCCACTGTTACAGAGGGAACGATATTAGGCGTTATAACCAGACTCTGGTTCAAATACTGGCTCTGCCATTTACTAGCTCCTTGGAAGAAGCCACTGAAATTCTCTGAGTCACTTAAATTCTTTTTCTTAGAGGCAGAAGGATTAAACAAGAGATTGGTACTAGGTTCAACCGTAAATTTCTTTCCCAGTGGGGGTATGAATAGGAGTAGGATGTTGGAAACATAGAATTCAGAAGAGATCCGTGAGCAGGACTGCTACTTGTTGAATCAACCATATATAGAAAAGAAACTCACCCAAAGGAACTCCTTGGGGTGGTGAGATCACTGTATTGAGACAACTGTTTTAGATTCCCATGGATCCCTTTTCCTTAATTCTCTCACGTTTCTTTTTACTTTGACTAGGCTCAGGTTACCTTCCCCTCCTCCCACTCCACCCTAGGAACCTAGTGCACTCAGGCTGCCTAGGGGTTCCCATCAAGGCAGCCTACCTTTGGTGCTTAAATCTTTCCTGATCCTTTGTCTCCATAAAAACACACCTATGTCCTAGTTACTTTCTTCTCCTTTATAGTTTATTAGCAAACATGATGATGTTGGGCTGAAATATGAATGGCTCTAAATACATTATCCATCCTGAATAATTCAAATATTAATAATGTCAAACATGGGGGAAAATTTAGGCAACGGATATTTTTGTCACTCACAAAGTAGAGTAAGCACCTGGTGCTAGCCAAGTTGGCACCATCAAGGAGCAAATCAGTACAGTCTGAAACCTCTTGCTGTCATTAAAAACAGATATGTACATGTCAATAAAGAGGGATATCTTTCATGAGGCAGAAGAGGTGAAGGAGGAATTGTGTCAGGAGGCCAAAAGCAGAAGGCACCTTCTGCAGCATCAGATTATTTCTGGAAAAGGGATGTTGTTCTGGCCATTTTCCCTCCAGATACTGAGATGAGAAACGTTTGGAATAAATGTTTGAACAAGGTGGAGTTGGGACTGGGATGGAGGCGTGTGAAGCTGAGATAGTGTGTGGTGCTACTTTGTGCCCTAGTGGTGCCATGCTTCTGGTAGGGTCTAAGAAGGCACTCATTGCTTAAATAAATGAACACTCTTTTGTTTGTGTCTGTATGCACCACATTTTGCCAGTTGATGTGTACTGAGCTGTTGATGGCTGCTCAGAAGTGACCTTATTCAGAACTTGGGTGCATCTGTTCTGTGTGAGTGTGATGCCCTTACCAGTGAAGTTGAACCTTTGAGATTGTCCCGAGTTCATAAATGGTGACATTTTCATCTATAAGTTCTAGGCCTCTGGTACTTTTCACCATCATTGAGGAAGAAAGCCTACAGGATGGTCTTTAAGATACAGCTTTCTATCAGTGGCCTCTATACATGGTGTATTTAAGGCCAACACTCTCTAATTCTCAATACCTGGGCTCTGCTTATTATGAAAGTGACCCATATCTCCTTTCTTTAATCCTTAGTTCTCCCTGCTATCAGAGTGAATAAGGGATTTTCTCCATTATTTTCCCAGAGGTTTTTGTTTGTTTGTTTTGTTTGCTATTTTCATTATAGAAATTGAGGGCAACTGGATCAGAGATTTTTTTGCACGTTTAAGTAATTACATGTTTCTGGTTCTGCATGTCCCTGGCTCAGCTGCCAACTGTTCTCAAGCAGTTCAGTCTCATTTTGCTTATGACTGGCCTTTTTTAAGGTAACACTTGGATTCTATCTTGGGGATCAAAACCTTGAGAAATGTTTTAAGTGGCTGTGGCTTCATTGACAATGGAATTGCAGTGGGTGGGCGTGGGCAGTGTTTAAAGACTAAATAAAGGCTCTTGGTAAAAGCACATATGCCGAGAGATATTTCATCTTCCTTCTTTCCATAGCAACTTTATCTGTAAGATTAAGCATTCTGCTGGTGGTATAGTTAATAAAATATCTCGGCTCCGGTTCAGAGCTGTTTGTTTGCCATTACTGGAACCTGTTTACTTCCATCTGTTTCGTCATTTGACTTTTGTTTCCTTCTGTCTTCCCAGGTGGCATTGGTAGGGTGGTCAACGGAGCCTTCATGGTGCTGAAAGGGCATCGGTCTATTGTGAACCAGGTCCGATTTAACCCCCACACCTACATGATCTGCTCTTCTGGTGTAGAAAAGATCATCAAGGTGAGGCACCTTCCCCTCTTGTCCTTTTAGAGAAATCATTGCAATTTAGAGAAATCATAGCCATTCGAAACCGTAAGTCAGTACAGTTAGTATCCTTGGGCAGCCCTTCAAGTCTGTCTCCCATCTGTCAAGTGAGGACGCTAACAGTGACATGACACCTAAGAGTGCCTTGTAGGTTACCTGTGCCTGACAATTTCTGACTATTTTAATAAAAGTCGCTTTCTTATTTGCTGTTTCTGGAAGAAACTAAAACAATGTATGTAGGACCTCATAGCTAAACATACGAAGGTCTATCAGAATTCTCAATTATTTTGACATATTAATTATAAAATATGGAAAAATTGATGTTAAAGAGGGTGGTTTTAAAACCCTCCTTTCAGGGCCATTTTAAAAAATAATCAGTAGGCTTTGAAACTAGATACTACCTGTATGCCACTACATTTCCATGGCCTCTGATCTGGAGTCTGATGAATTCTGCTTTCCAAACCCCATCTGGAAGTAAAGAAGCTATCATCCCCAAAGTTCCTCTGTGTGCACTTTTCCTTAATTGCTGTCCTCATAACTAAGTGACTACCGGAACCATAGCTAACTTGTCTCAGGACATATCAAAATATCACAACCACGTGCATATCAACCACTGCATGTGGTTGTGATTGAGGCTAAACACTTGCATCAACTGCACATTGACTGAATGAACTTAACCCTGCCAAGGAATATTTTTAGAGCTTGCAACTGAGAGACCCAGCCTGGCCTGCATCCACGGACGGATGGCCCGCTGCCCATCACTCACATTCCAGTCGCTAGTAACCCTTTTCCACATCTGAGAAAATGAGGGTTCAGGGCAAATGATGAATTCTTGAGGACCCTGTGATAACTTGACTATTAAATAAGGATAGATGATATCCCCCCCCCTCCCCAGCAAAACATAAAACTCCTCTTTTTCCCCCCCCCCAAATGACATTGAAAACCTGAGAGAGGTTTCAGGGGAAAAGTAAAAATTGATTTGTAACACATTGATAGTTTTCATTTTCTTTCATTCTTTAAAAAAAACCAAAAAACTATACAACTTGTATCTGAGGCAGAGGAAGCTATCAAAAATGTAATGTTGGAGTAGGGGTCAATACGTTTATTTGTCCTTATTCCAACTTCCTTTATTTAGGTTTTATTGGTCCTGTGGATCAGGGCTGACTTTCATGATTGCATACATTTATGTACCCATAAATAAACAGGGCTAGAACAGGACTTCTAGATCATTTTTACTGACTTTTCCTTTTGTAGATGATGAGGTTTAAATTATAAATTTACTGTCTGGGGTTAATTATACAGCTAATTAGTGGTAAGGCTAGCATAGAGCCCTGTTCTTTGTTGTTCCTAGTATACTGCCACATTTACCATGCTAGTGGGAAGCAGCAGGCAGCCTGGTGCCCCTGCTGGGTTTGATCATCTCAGTAGTCCTTCACTTGGGCAGTCATTGAATTGCCCCTGTCCCTTGCATTGTTCTCCCTTCTCCTTTAGCCTGTGACTCATGAGTTGGCACAGTAGCATGTCCTCTCTAGGCCCGTTGACATCATTCTCTCAGGGAGCTCTGCTTGAGCATCTCCTTTAGAACAGAGATTCCTGCTTGGCTGTACACCCTGGGATGCTTCTGTGCTAAGTCTCCCCAATTATTGTTTAGTCAACTGGAGTCCTTACCCGAAAGGTCATAGGTTGGAAACTAGCCAAGTTCTCAGAGAAGAAGGAGAAGAAAATATTTCCTCTGTGAAAATATTCAGACTAAACTATGGAGCTCACTGTTTCCAGGTTCCAGTGAGGTCTGAACATCGCCTCACCAGGAGGCATGTTTAGCCATTCGAAACCGTAAGTCAGTACAGTTAGTACCCTTGGGCAGCCCTTCGAGTCTGTCTCCCATCTGTCAAGTGAGGACGCTAACAGTGACTTGACACCTAAGAGTGCCTTGTAGGTTACCTGTGCCTGACAATTTCTGACTATTTTAATAAAAGTCGCTTTCTTATTTGCTGTTTCTGAGAGGATCCATGGCTCCGAGCGCATCATTCCACCATATTCTAGTCCAGCTTTTCTCTCTCCACCTCTCTCTCTACTCACTCACTCCACCTTCCCCCTGACTTGTCCTTTACTGATGCCTTTCTGGCCTGGAGGAGAAGAGTCCCTGTTGTCAGGGCCAGCCTCTTCTCACCCATAACAGGTCTTCTATCCCCTTGAATGCTCACACTTAGCAAAAAAGGGGGTTCATTTTGTACTTAAACATAAGAGAGAGCAAGATGGAGCAAATGCTAGCATTTTTTCCCTCAAAAACTAATATTCATTTACTCGCCCTGTATTTGTGAACCATACCTACTGTGTGCAGTTTGTGCTAGGCCCTGTGAGGAACACAAAGAAAGAAAGGTAATGCAGGTCCCCATGGGAATTGGTGACCCAGTAGGAAAGACAAGAAATAAAGGTAATGAAAAATGCAATAAGTACACACGAGATAGAAACAGTGCTGTGTGGGGAGGGAGAAATTTTTCCCCCATCTGGGGTAATCTCAGTGTAGGTAATACTTGAACTAGATTTTGAAGGAAAAAGCCTGCAAAAGAAAAGAAAGGAGTAAGGTGGGAAGACCGTTCTAAGGAGAGAGAATGGACATTTAATTATTTCACTGAATCAATAAATATTTATTGATCACCTACTGCATTCCAGGCAGTGTGTTTATGAATAAATGCTCAGAAGCAGCAAAGTGTAGGACCAGTTTAGAAAATGATCATTTGGCCAAAGTAAAGAGCACAGAAAGGGAGGGCTAAGATGTAAGGCTGGGATGGTAGGCCAGAGGTGGGCCCAGGAAGTCTTGGAATCGGGATTAGAGAGTGTGGAGCATCCCTGAATAACAGCTTAAGTCTCTATCTGTGTAGTTTTTCTTGGTAGGTGGGCAAATGTCTAAATTTAGTGTAATAGCGCAAAGAGAGAAGAGGGCTTAGAGATGCTACATCAAGCATGTCATGGTCACCTGTGTAGATCAGAACACTTGTTACTTAAATTGCTTTCCATTTCGATGATTTTTTTTTTTTTTTTTTTTTTTTTTTTTTTGCGGTACACGGGCCCCTCACTGCTGTGGCCTCTCCCGTTGCGGAGCACAGGCTCCGGACGTGCAGGCTCAGCGGCCGTGGCTCACGGGCCCAGCCGCTCCGCGGCATGTGGGATCTTCCCAGACCAGGGCACGAACCCGTGTCCCCTGCATCCGCAGGTGGACTCTCAACCACTGTGCCACCAGGGAAGCCCTCGATGATGTTTTGAAAAAGAATTGAACTGCATCCTTTTCCTCAGGAGCCTCTTGTGCTAAACTTTTCACTGGGCTTGAAGAGAAGGCTGCTCATCCCTCCCACTTTTCTCATGAACTTTGCCCCATGAAGAGGAACGTCTAGCCACACTTAACATGAAACAGGAAGTTGTGTTTTCATTGCTTCACTTCTGAGTTGTTGACTTTCAGTGTAAGAAAAATAACAAACAATTTCACAAATGTTTGAAATTGATATTTTAGGGATGAGGAAGGACTAACATAATCGGGATGGTCAGTGCTTATGCTGTACAAAAGTCTCTTTGAGGATGAGTCTAAGACCTTCTAGTTGAGGTATTCAGTTGCCAAACGAAGGAGGAAGCACCACAGTTATTGGTGCTTTGGTATACGTTGTATCATTTTATCATTCTCATTTCTGCAGTTGAGAAAAGAGGTTTCAAGGATGAAGTCATTTGCTCTGGGCCGTGTGAAGTGTTGAGGCTCGGGTTCCTACCTGTTCTGCTATAGCTCCCACAGCTCTGTGCTGCAAGTCCCTCGAGGACTGAAGACTGGCTGTCTGGGATAGGGGTTTTGTTTTGCTCTGAATCTTAGGATTGCATGAGACCCATCTAATTTCCCTGTTTAGATAAGGAAGCTGAGCTTCACCCACGGTCACCAGCGAACTAGAGCTGTGTGGGAACCCACATTCAAGACTCTTGCCTCCTGATCCAGCGTTTTGTTCCATTACTCCAAGCTTCAGGAATGAAAGTCTACCTCAGCTTAATACATTCCAGCGCGCATATAAATGCCAACTTTCAGTATTTCGATTTTCATTCCTGAAGTGAAGATATAGGAGGCTGGGTAGTAGATTAAAATCTAGGCTTGTTGGATAGTTGGGCCAGCAAGCATCTCACCATTAATATTTTGTAATTCTGTTAAATTCTGAGTTTCCGGGAAGTACATATAGATTTCATATTATGCAACATGGTTAGTAACATTTTCCATTTTTAAACTTGGGGAGTGAGAAATTTAGCCCAGAATATAGACTAAGACCCCAAAACACCCTAAAGGCTTTGCCTATTGGACCCCTCAGTCTCTCTCTTTTTAAATTTGTTTATTTATTTATTTATTTATTTGGCTGTGCTGAGTCTTAGTTGCAGCAGGCAGGATCTTTGTTGCCACATGCGGGATCTTTAGTTGTGGCATGCAAACTCTTAGTTGCAGCATGTGGGATCTAGGTCCCTGACCAGGGATCAAACCCGGGCCCCCTGCATTGGGAGCATGGAGTTTTTGCCACTGGACCACCAGGGAAGTCGCCCCCCTCGGTTTTTTCCTAAGCCACCAAACTTTTATTCCCAGAGACACCTGTTTGCAGAGATAGTCATCTACAGCTTGGGCCGTTGCTGAAGGCCAGGTCTAAATGTTTCCCGAAAATTGAGTCTCACAAAGAATTTGAGAATTGCTTCAGACTAAGCCTTTATTTTCTGCTACTTATTTTATGCTAACTATATTCCAGTGTTTCTTAAAAGTTGGTCCCCCCACTTACTCACCCCTTGAGTGCTAATTAAAAGTGCAGAGCCCTGGTAACCTACCCATGACTTACTGAATCAGAATCTCTAAGGGTGGGGCTCAGGAGTCAGCATTTTTTTTTAAGACAAACACCTTGATTTTTTTTTTTAATTAATTAATTAATTAATTTTTGGCTGCGTTGGGTCTTCATTGCTGCGTGCAGGCTTTCTCTAGTTGAGGCGAGCAAGAGCTACTGTTTGTTGTAGTGCTCAGGCTTCTCATTGCGGTAGCTTCTCTGTGTGGAGCACGGGCTCTAGGCGCGCGGGCTTCAGTAGTTGTGGATCGCAGGCTCTAGAGCACAGGCTCAGTACTTGTGGCACACGGGCTTAGTTGCTCCATGGTATGTGGGATCTTCCCAGACCAGAGATCAAACCCATGTCCCCTGCACTGGCAGGCAGATCCTTAACCACTGTGCCACCAGGCAAGTCCCAGGAGTCATCATTTTAATTATTCTTGAGGTAATTCACGTGCAAGCCAAAGTTTGAGAGCCACTGCCTTAAAACTCCCCTGGGTAAGATTATGAAGCTGGAGATGGGAGAACACCTGAGGAGTTGTGGGCAGGGAACAAAGTTGAAGGAGGAATGAATCTGAGTTGGGAACTGGTGAAGACACTTAGCCTAGAAGATTTCTTCATCCCCTCTTGAACTGGGGATTGAACAGAGAACCACTTGTCTCCCAGGAGATCAAAGTAAATCACGGAGGGAAAGGGCCTCAGGAACGGCTTACAAGAAGGCGAATTTGTCCTTGGACAACTTTGCCGAAACAAAGCCATTGTCTTGACAGAGGATAGGGAATGAGGAGCCACTGTTTTCTGGGTTGGGTGCCATCTAAATATAGACACCAGCCTGTCAAGGCAAGAAAATCATCTGGAATTTCATCTGAGTTGCCATGACTACCAGCTGATGTAACTGAGCTTCTCTGTGCTGCCCTGGACCAGTCTGGCAGTCAGGGGAAGCTCATCGTTCTCATTTGCAGTGACAGCTTAATTACCTTGAACATTGTTTTTGCATAACTTATTCAACTTGTAAAGTTGGGCTTTTGCGTTCAGACAGACCTTCGTTTGAATCCTAGTTCTGCCACCTTTCGGCTATGCGCCCATGTCTCTGACCATGGAGTGGAAGGGTATTAAGGGATGGGTCTGTGGTCTTGGAAGGTGTGTCCTACCTATTCCTGCAGCTAACAGAAGAGTTGCGGAGCAAGCCAGCAGCTCCCTGGTTAAGAGAACCCACATTCCTGGGTAACTGATGCCTGCACGTCCAAGAGGGAACTGCAGTGTAGGCAGCTGGCTATTCTTATCAAGCTCCAGTAAGCAATTCCCATTAGTTAAAAATAGAAATGTTGCAGTTGGGGAGAAGTAGAGTTATAGGCTGAAATATTAACTGTCGCAGAGGACTGACTGCTGGGTCTCTTTTCACTTTGGAAAAGTGGTACCTCTCCAGTCTTCTGAGAGTTTTGAACACATTGGCCAATCTTCAAGTCATCCTCTGTCCTCTGAGATTATGAAGGGGGTTATTGTAATTTCCAAGCTACTAATAGAGGAAGCTAAAGGGAAGAGGGGTAGTGGCAGACAGGGTGTGTGTTTATCCTGGGCCTAGAGACAGGACTTGGGTCTCCTGAAACTAGGCTAATGCTGTGTCCTAGACCATGCTTTGCCCCACATTTGAATCTGGAAGCTTCCATTTTCATATGTGGCCCACATAATCCAGTCTGGATTAAATTTTTAAAGTTGGTTAGCAAATCCTGGCTCAGTGACAGGGAGAGTCTGGGGAAGCTCTGCCTTAGTGTTCTTTATGGCCGACAGCTTTAGAATACATTCTAATCAGCCCTCATTGGTTTTGTTTTCGCCTTCTGTGCAGATCTGGAGCCCATACAAGCAGCCAGGATGTACCGGAGATCTGGACGGTCGGATTGAGGATGATTCTCGCTGTCTCTATACCCACGAAGAGTACATCAGCCTTGTGCTGAACAGTGGGAGTGGCCTGTCCCACGACTACGCCAACCAGTCTGTGCAGGAAGACCCCCGGATGATGGCCTTCTTTGACTCCCTGGTGCGTCGCGAGATCGAGGGCTGGAGCTCCGACTCAGACAGCGACCTCAGCGAAAGCACCATCCTCCAGCTGCACGCAGGGGTCAGTGAGCGTTCGGGCTACACCGACTCCGAGTCCTCAGCCTCGCTGCCCCGCTCCCCTCCGCCCACAGTGGATGAGTCTGCTGACAGCGCCTTCCACCTGGGGCCCCTGCGGGTCACTGCCACAAATGTGGTGGCTTCAACTCCGCCACCGCCCACGTGCGAGGATGCCACCGCTCGCCAGCAGCGCCTGTCTGCCCTGCGGCGCTACCAGGACAAACGCCTCCTGGCCCTTTCCAACGAGTCCGATTCAGAAGAGAACGCCTGTGAGGTTGAACTGGACACAGATCTCTTCCCCCGGCCACGGTCTCCCAGCCCTGAAGACGAGTCCAGCAGCTCCGGCAGCCCCAGCAGCTCCGAGGACGAGGAGGAGCTGAATGAACGCCGAGCGTCCACCCGGCAGCGGAATGCCATGCGGCGCCGGCAGAAGATGCCTCGAGAGGAGAGGCCTGGTGCCCCGACCAAGCCCACCGACACCTGCATTGGAGAAGACAACTATGATTACCCCCAGATCAAAGTAGATGACCTCTCTTCTACCCCCACCTCCTCTCCTGAGCGGAACACGTCCACTCTGGAGATTCAGCCAAGCCGAGCATCGCCAACTTCCGACATAGAGTCAGTTGAGCGTAAGATTTATAAAGCTTACAAGTGGCTCCGCTACTCCTATATCTCCTACTCAAATAACAAAGAGGGAGAGAGCTCGCTTGTGTCTGGGGAGGCAGATGAAGGGAGAGCAGGAACCAGCCACAAGGACAACCCAGCCCCTTCTTCCAGTAAGGAAGCCTGTCTAAACACGACCATGGCCCAGAGGAGCCAGGACCTGCCCCCCGCAGGCCACAGCAAGGACGCTTTTAAAGAAGGGACTTCTGCCATAAATCCCGGCAATGGCCCAGGCCATGAGCCCAGCGGTCACCCTTGGGCTGAGGCACCAGAGGACACCTCTCAGGACACGAGTAACACTGGTGGCTCTGTAGAACACTCTTTTGAGACCAAGAAGCTCAATGGAAAGGCCCTAAGCAAGGCCCTGAGCAGCCGGGCTGAGGAGCCACCCTCCCCTCCTGTCCCCAAGGCATCTGGCTCCGCTCTCAGCAGCGGGTCTGGCAACTGTCTGAGGACCCAGTCTGATGACAGTGAGGAGAGGAGCCTCGAAATCATCTGTGCCAACCACAACAATGGGCGCTTACACCCCCGGCCCCCTCATCCCCACAGCAATGGGCAGAGCTTTGGGGAGCTAGAGGCGGTGGCCTGCTCGTCCCCAGGACGTTCGGACACTGATCGTGATAACTTGTCCCTGACGGGGATGCTCCTACACAAAGATTGTTGTGGGTCTGAAATGGCCTGTGAGACCCCCAGTGCTGGAACGAGAGAGGACCCCACTGACCCCCCAGACACAGACAGCAGCAGGGCTGTTCATGGCCATAGTGGCCTCAAAAGGCACCGAATCGAATTGGAAGACACAGATTCGGAGAATTCCTCCTCAGAGAAGAAACTAAAAACATGATAAATACAAAGGGAAAACAAAAAGCTATGAAAAGTAGCTTTATAAAAATGTTTAAATCCTGTTTAGTGAACACAGAGGAAAGGAAAAATAGTATTAAAGGCACATAAAACCAGGGCCTGAAGTTTTGTGTCTGATGCTGCTCCCTTCTATTCAACAATGGGTCTGATGTTTAGCTGGCCATTGGCTGTGCTGTGTTAAGAAAGGGAAAAAAATCCAAGTGACTCCTTTCTAGTAAGACTTGAGCATAGTGTACCTGTGCAGATTCTGTTAAAGTAAATCCTTGTTGAGATGTTTGACTTGTTCTTGTGTGTGTGCGCTGGCACGTGTGAGCTCATTGTCTCAGACTTTTCTTTCTATTCTCCATCAGAAAGGCTCTATGGATCTGTATTTTTTGCCATCTCACCCCATTTACATGCCATAGGTGTTCTGGTCTTAATAATGAGTGCCTGCTAAATCAGGTTGTGTTGCCAGTGAGTAGTGGATTTATGCTGAAAGAATGGAGACGGGAATGGAAATAGGCCTTCAGCCCACTGGCTGTGCTGGAAAGGAAAGCATGGTTCCTTTCTTAAAGAAACCTTCCATGTTTTCTCAGTAGCACTTCTTCATTGAGCATTTAATGTAGACATACTAAAAGTGGAGCGTTTTTAATGCTAATGAGAGGTTAGCACTTAAGATCAGATTTGAGAGAACATAGATAGATCCCTGATTTCACTGGTTGCAAATTGAGCAATGGCACGATACCATGCTGTAGGGAGGCCATAAAATATAACTAGTTGTGGGTAACACTTTAACAAGTTAGGTGCTAGTTCCTACGAGGCACTCAGAAAGCCAGCAGGCTCTTCCTGGCCCCATGTGGTAGCATCTAGGCTTATTGAAAGAGGGGAAAGACGGCTCTCAAGAGATTTGTGCTCAGACTACTAAAGTGAATGTTATAGGTGTGTTAATGAAGAAGTATAGGAAGGAGCAGAGTATGGTACTGCCTTCATTTAATTCAACCCAAAATGGTCAGAATTGGTGGGACTGGCATCTTCCCTCAGGCTTGCTGTCCACAGAGACTGTGGTGTTCTGACTGGATCTTGCAGAGCAGGAGGCATCGCGAAGTAACAGATTCTTATTGAGTAGGTCTGTTAGGAGGCAGAGAGTATGGAGAGAGGAGTCACTGGCTCTGTTTCATTAAGGTAGATAAAGATTGAGAGGGAAAGACCAGGAGCTTTTCAGCATTGCAGTGGTGGTCACACTCACTTGGTTATTAATGAAGGCCTGTACAAGACGGGAAGACCTAGGATGACAGATACCTTGATGGCGTGGATGTCATGAAAAGGCAGGAGAATACTGGGAAGAAATGAGGGAGAGAGAGAACACTACAACTTTCTTGAGCACAAAGGTGCTAGACCTTTAGGAGACCAGCCGCACTGGCTTAGAGAGGACCTAGCATGTGACTGGTGTGGCCTCGCTGATCCAGCATTCTTTTTAGGGAAGGACCTGTCCTACTGGAACTGGGACCAAGGGGAGACAGCCTGTGGAGGATGACGACTTGGGTGAATTTAGTCACGGGGGAAGGGGGGTTATTTATAAAGGAAGGTTGTTGATCTAAGCCAAAAGGAGATATCACCTTGCTAAGCTTTGTGAAAAGAAAGATGTGCCTGGTGTGTGTGATGTGACTTGGGTGTAAAAACATTGTCTTAGGAGAAGGAGACGAAGGAGTGTGAGTAGCAGTGGGGATGCTTACAAGTTAACAACTGTAATCTCACCGGGGAGTGGGAAAGTGATTGTGTAACCATTAGAATTACTTTAATCTGTAATCAAAACGGTTCTATGATTTGTCTTTGACTATTCACGGATAATTGTAAATTCTGGTTTTATAAGCCCAAGTCATTTTACATTTGCTTTTCCAAAATTTATTAAATTGGAATTTTTTAATCCTTTATATACAAAAAAAAAAAAGATATAATCACTCAGTGTGTGTTTCTCTTCCCCTTCCTAGTCAGCATTCCCCTTCCCAATCTTTGTTTTGTATTATTTAATCTAGTCAGTAGCTAGCCACTTCTGACTTCTCTAAGGACAATCCGCATATCTTTCTGGAGAGGAAGAAGTAAAGTTCCGCTGGGAACTAGCCACTTGGTAGTTACTGTTCCCAAATGCAGAACTTGGTCTTTTCATGTTAAGAGCCATTATCTCATTTGGGTACTCAAAAGAGAAGTCCAAGTTCATTCTGGTTCAACTTTGGTATCCAAGAAAGACATTTTTAGCAAGGATGGCTTCCATCCTTGGGAGACATCCCAGGTTCAGCTTGCCAAGAGATAGGCCCCGCAGCATACCCACAGAAGCAGGCTGAGGGATGCTGGTCTCTGTAGCCATTCCACTCTCATTTCCAGGAATCTCCTTTCTGATCATGGTCTTGGAAACCTGGCAGGAATTACCACTTCCAGGGTCCCTTCGCCTAAACTTGCAGAATTGAGACGCCAACTTTGGAGGCACATTTAATCCTCAGATTCTTCCATGATAGGTATTTTTACTAACAGGGCAGATGGCACTGATTAGGTTATGAGCTATTCAAAAGTGCCTCTTACCATTTTTTTTCCTGCATCCTGTACGTAAAATTTTAAGTGGCTGGTCCAGATTTATAAAACCTTCCCTCCACTTTATTTTCCACCTGGTTTTGTAAATGATTCCCATGTCTCTAGGACAACAGGTAAATGAGTTAAATGAGTAGTGGGCTTGGGGCAAAAGAAGGTTGCAACTGTGCTTGATTTACTAAGCCCGGAGTCCCTTGTTTGTCAAGGTGCCTTCCTCTGCTGAAGCCTTACCTCCTCACAAGCCCCACCTCTCTCCCGGCAACGCTAGCTCTTCTCTTGTGTATATGCAAATAAACCTATTATTCACTTCTAATGGCTTCCTCTTCTCTTCCAGGGAAGACTTGGTTGCTTAGACACCCCTCCTCCTTCATTTCTTTCCTGTTTTAATTCTTGCCTAATTGAAAACTTGATTCAGAGCCACACTGAAGACTAGAAGAAAAACTGTGGTGCACTACATCTATGCCAATGATCATTGTCACTTCTAGGTGTTGCGACAAAGGTTACATTGGGACAACAACATTTGGGGTAGGAGGAGGTACCTAATTGGTCTCCTTCACCAGATTTAGACGGACTCAGGATAGTGAAATCCTGGAATTGACTCTTATTAGCTGGAACTGAGGGAATGATGCAGTGAAGTGACATTACAAACAGCCTCCAAAGAATAATGTTTTCTCATGTTTCCAAATATCAAGTTGCTTTTCCTGCCCTGTCCCAGACATGCATTGCAAACTATTTTTCTTAACAGAAAAAAAAAAAAACCCACCTTATATATATATATATATCCTGTCTGTAAAGCTGCCTCCTTCAGTTAACTGAAAAATTCTTGCCAAGCAAGACTCTTGTGAGGAAAATCTATGCTTCCAAAGGAAGACTGTCCTTCCCTTAGGACCTAAGCATGGTAATGTGCCAGCTTTGAAATACTAAGGTGAAGTAAGGCTCGGTGAGTCCAGACTTGCCCACAGCAGCAGGATAAGGGCTTCGGACAAGCTGTGTGGTTTCTCTCAGGTGGGATGTTTCAGTCTAGGTGCTCATTTGTCCTGGAGCACTCATACTAGAGTAAAAATAACATTAAGTGGCTTGGAAGTAAATTTGAAATTCTTCAAAGAACAGTGCTTCCCACATGCAGCAAAAGAAAAATGTATATGAAAAGAAAATCTAAGCCATCTGCACCCTGATTGCAATTCACTGTTAGTACAAAGGTGGTAAGATGCTTCTCAGAATGGAGGCTGACAGGCAAAGATAAACTTCACTGGGGCCAGCACTAATGTGGCCAGGGACAACAGGAGGAGTTTCTCAGTTCTGTTCACTCGACAGAGTTTACTTGAGCTGTGCAGAAGGGTCTTGCAGTGCTTATCTACAAGACAGTCACGTTGTAAGGAAATCGGGTATCTTGTATTTCATACTACTAAAATTGGGAAGTGACTCTTTTCTGGAGCCCAAAGCCATGAGCTAATGGAATATTCCAGCTGAAGTACAGAATGCTAGCTTTCAAGACTCCCTGTGTCTGGCTTTGTTAGTACCTCCACCAAGGCTGGAGAAAGGCAATAAAATACTAAGAGATCTGGGTGCCAACCCAGATGCTTAAGCATGAGAGACGTTCTTGGGAACGTCTAGGGAAGCTGGCATGGAAGACATTTGGAGGGAAGGAGATTAGGAAGACTGCAGTAGAAGGAATGGAATGCTAGGTGCCTTCAAACTGCTCTCCAGATCCACAGAACTAGTATTGAACATGCCATGGATTGGGCTCTAAAACACTAGGCCATAAAGATTCTTGAAAATCCCTAAGTAAGGGAATTCCCTGGCAGTCCAGTGGTTAGGACTCTGCTCTTTCACTGCTGAGGGCCTGGGTTCGATCCCTGGTCGGGGAACTAAGATCCTGAAAACTCTGCAGTGCAGCCACAAAAAAAAAAAAAAAAATCCCAAGTTTAAAATGGAAGTCAATAAAAATGCAGGGTTGGTTTGGGAGAAATTCCCTTTGCTGGAATGCATAAATTCCGTGAAATAACAATCATATAATGACCTGAGCACCAGCACACTTAAACATGTACCTAAACCAGATGAGTGTGTGTTTGTTGACAATTGGCATAGGCTTTCAAAGGGTAACATCTCCCTATTGAACTATTCCTAGACACTATGGCTAGCGACACTATTCGGGGCCTCCCCCTACCACTTTTTAAACTTATTTTTTCTTCATGTCCCAGAGTCAGTATTTTCTAACATTTCTAGTCTCTCCAAGACCCCACCTTAAATTGCTAAAGCTAATGTCTGTTCTTTTCTCTTCCTCCTAAGAGAGACCTGTGAGTCGGATGGAAATGGCATTGAAGTAGCAAAAGACGTGGATTCTGTACTGATTTCTTCAGTGGAGTAGCTTCATGAACCTTGGGCAAATCACTCAGACTCTTTGGAGCTGTGAAATGCAGGTCCCTCTTAACTCTAAAATCTCATTCCTTCCATCTCATGGCCTGTCTACATCCTGTTCCAATGAGTTCTCATACCTGAGCCATCCCTATATTGCCCACCAGAACCAGTCTGTGAGCCAAGATCTTTGGCAAGTGTACAACTGCTCGGAGCCTCAAGCTCCTCATTTGTGAAATGGGGGGAAGAATACCTGTCTCAGCACATTGTTAGAGGGTTAAACATGTGGGCACACGTGTGTGTGTGTGTGGCTTAGAACAGAGCCTGATGTATGGAAAACACTGAAGTGCTTGCTGTCATTAGCACATCCTCTCTATTCTGCCCTCAGTGCTGTTGAAAGCAACGTGCACACCACAAAGAAGGCTTTTTTCGATGGGGTCTGCCAAGGAATATAGAAACAGAGAAAGAACTTACTGTTTATTAGCAAACCTTACTCTGAAACCACAGGAAAGAGTAAATTATCCCCATTATAGTGGTCCTGACTGGAGCTGAGTTTGGGGCCTTGGACACCACCTCCAACTTGGGGAGCCAACTGTCTAAAGGCTCTGTCTGAGAGCTTCAAAAAAAAAAAGCCAGGCTTGGCTGACAGGGCCCACAGATCCTTGCTTACTACAGCAAATCTTCAGGGGATGGGGGAGAACTAGCAGATTTCATTAAACTACAGTCTTAATATGGTGGTACTGGAGATGACCCAGACCTCAGGAGCTGGGACAGCAAACTTCTCTCTGGCCTTCAGAGTTAAAATTCCCCGGTCTGGCATTGGGCCAGCCCTAGAGAATCAGAAAAGTGACAAGCCATGGAAATGTTCTGTGTTTGTGCCCGAGAAAAGTTCTGACCGGGGTTTTCCATGCAGGACTGTTTCGCATGTGTATGTGTGTTAAATATTCTGTAACATCTGATTCAAGAAGAAGCTAAACCGTAAAAAAGCCAACAGAAGTCTGACTAGGCCAAGGGGAAAAAGGGTCAAGAGTTCAGTCCCGGCCAGCTAAACCCTCAGGACAGATCTGGAATAAAGATTTAAGGCCACATGTGCGGCCTTGGAGAGGGCAGACAGAGGAATATGAGAGAGGAGGGGTTTGAATTGATGGTGGAAAAAAGGCAGTGGAATTATACTTTTGGGGGGGAAAGCTTTTCAAATAAAACACATGTGCCAGAAGAGAAACTAGAACAAGGGTAGGGAAGAGTGGTCCTGAAGGACATAGGGGTGCTTAGCTGTATCATTCAGTCCAGTGCCCTCGCTTTTGAGATGGAGAGCCCAAGGCCACTTAGTGGCTTGGCCTGGCCTCTGAGGCTAGTGCTCTCCTCACATCTTGCTGTTTCTAGATGTGGTTCTTTGGTTGGAGGGGGCGCTTACCTTCTTTCCTTGATCTTCCCACCCTCAACCAGTGTGACTCCAGGGGGGGCTCTGATGACAATATGCAGCTGTAGCAAGGGATTGAAGATGGCCTGTAGGGAGGCAGCGCAAGGAGGGAAGAGCCTTGTGCAAAGGGAAACCAGAGTCCGCTGAGCTTGGACCACCCTCACCCCCAGAAAATCAGCACCAGGGCCCTTACACTCAGACTAACGTGACTTGTCCCTGCACCTCTCAGCAACTCTGGAGGCTCCTAGGTTGCTGAATGCCGTCTTGATGTTTCAGCGCCCAGAAATGTCAACAACTCTCTTGGGTGCATTTCAGAGGGGAGCAATAAACATGTTGGGAGACTGGAAGAAAAGATCAAAGGGACCAGAGTGTGGGAACTGAAGCCATTAGGTTTTAGGTACACTGGCGCTCAACAACGGGAGAAGACTTTTCCAGGTGTAAGCACCCAAGGACCAGAAAAGGAAGGAACAAATTTTAAATGGAATCTGCCCAGTTGCAGGCCAAAGAAGACTGGTTCAAATTGCTGTGTTCCTCTTGGCTGCTGGGTCCTGGTAAGATCTTTTTCCTAAACTAGCTCTGAGAAGCAGCTTACAGTTCAGCTCCCTTCCTCTTTATCTGAGTTCTAAACTTCCCTGCTCAAAGGAAACTCCAGCACTTTGTTCCTCAAGCACCTGCCTGGGTTGGAATTCCATGGGCAGGTGCTACCTAGTTTAGCCTTCCTGGGGACGGCTGGGCAGCCCCAGCAGGTGGAAGAGCTGGCAGAGACTGCCTCATTCCGATCTGGCTGACCATGGGGGCAAGAGTTGACACAAAGGCAAATGTGTCCTTCTCTTCAGGCCAGCGTCCAAATCCTACAACTTCCCCAGCTTGTCTTTCTGCCGAGAGACCAGAGAAGATGTCCTAGGCTTGGGCTCCTACTGAGTCGGGGTGCTCTGTGTTTCCCTCATGAGGTCAATTGAGTCCAGTCAACAGCTACCTCTGACCTGCTGACTTCCTCTCTCTTCTCCCCTAATTTGGGATCCGGTCGGCAACCTCGCTTCCCCCTCAGACAGGAGAGTACACTGGAGGTATCCCAGAGGGGTGGGGGTTAGGACCCCCTGCCTGCTAAACATCTACGCTATTTTTACCTCTTCATCTCTCAGGTTAATATGTATGAAGAATTCGGGGGAAAGACAGTTCTTGTATTCCACTCAGAAGGGAGGGAAGAGGATGGTTGGCTGGGTTGATCTTGATGTTGGTACCCTGGACAACAGGAGCCAGGGGGAACCAGGAAGAGGGATGGGGACGTGAAAAGACAGAGGATCACTGGTTAGCATGCCTCTGGGGTCTCCTTTGGAAAACAGTTGAACTTAGGAAATAGATGGAACCATTGGAGCATCAGGGTTAAGAGGCAAAGCTCTGACTTCATTCAAGAGGATTAGCTCATGTGTATCCGAGATTACTTAGACTTTCTATTTATTTATTTATTTATTTATTTATTTATTTATTTATTTATTTATGGCTGTGTTGGGTCTTCGTTGCTGCGCGAGGGCTTTCTCTAGTCGCGGTGAGCGGGGGCTACTCTTTACTGCGGTGTTCAGGCTTCTCATCGTGGTGGCTTCTCTTGTTGCGGAGCACGGGCTCTAGGCACGTGGGCTTCAGCAGTTGCAGCATTCAGGCTCAGTAGTTGTGGCGCACGGGCTTAGTTGCTCCGCGGCATGTGGGATCTTCCCGGACCAGGGCTTGAACCCGTGTTCCCTGCATTGGCAGACGGATTCTTAACCACTGCGCCACCAGGGAAGTCCATAGACTTTCTCTTTTTAATGGGGGTTGGCTCTGGTGATTGCTGATGCAGGGAAAGGTCAAGCACTCTACCATTTCAGTCCTGGGTGCCTTTGGGGCCAGGGACAAGGCCTTGGCAGTCAGGAAGATCTCTGGCCAGGCCCTTGCCAATAACACTTGACCTTATGACCGATGACAGCCTCTTCAGGAGGCCTCTTCAATTCCTGGACGGTGCTCAAGTCCGAGTGTTCCCACCTTCAAAATCTAGAAGAGCCGGTAGACTCTGTAAGATGTTCTCTAGGCCCGGAGGGCAGGACTACTATACCCTGCAGCCTGTGGAGTGTCTAACCCTAGCGGTTGCCATTCACACTGTGGTCTACATGGCTGGCCCCTCCCAGCGCGGTGGGAGGCACCACCCGCTCAGCTGCACACTGTGGTCCTGCCAGCGCCATCCAGTGGAGCTCCCAGTCCAGAAAAGGAGGCGTGTGAGCCCCAGGGTCTCCTCCTTCATGCTCTCCTTGCCGCCACACGAAGAGCACTGTGGGCTCCCTCCCCAGAGCGTTCTCCTCCCCAGTCTCCCTTCCTTCCCCCTCTTATGAGTAGCATTGAGCTCAAGGACCAGGTCATTGCAGAGGGGCGGTGGAGGGAACACTTGAGCCCAGCCCACATCTGTGACACCTGCTGAGCTGCCAGTCACAGGGATTTTCTTCTTCTCAGTCCTCAGTGTGACTTCAAGGCCTAGGAGAGGTTCAGCTGCCCAGTTTTCCAAGCTGCTTCTGGCATTCAGTCCTCCCCACTTGGACACGCTGTGGGTCCTGCTCTGTGAGGGGCAGTGAGAGCAGAGGGTGAGATTTGAGAAGCAGCTTCTGCACCATCCCTGCCTTCTGGTGATCAGAGCCTCCTTTGCCCCTTTCCGCCCACTTCTGGGCATTTCTCTTCTGCTGCTGCTTCCCCTCAGTCCCGGCACAGAGGGAACTAACAAGCTTATTCTAACTCTCAGCTGTCTCCTGAGCTCTGCGTCCCTTGCTGGTGCCAAGAAACCTCCTTCCCGCATGCTCTGAGTCAGAGCCCAGCCACCTTAGAATAGCAGAAGAGTGAGTCAGGGAGAGATGAGGGCCATGGTAGGGGGGACTGTGAGGGTCCAGCATAGCCTGGGGTTGTAGGCTATACAAAATAGAGATGAGGCTTACCTTGCAATGTTACTGTCTGGGTTAGTGGGGAAAAAAAAAAAAATATATATATATATATATATAAATACATATGTATATATATGTGTGTGTGTGTGTGTGTGTGTGTATATATATGTCTCATCTAGCACAACATCCATCATGAAGTAGGCACTGGGTAAAGAGAGCTGCTATTATTGTCATCATAATCTTCTTCCAGGTCCAGTGACCGGCTGACCTTTGGCTTCATGTCCATGATGCCGGTATTAAGTGAAATGTCAAGGAAAAATGGAAGTAGGAAGTCCTGGTGACTTCTCCAACTAACTGTGTCATCTCCTCTTCCTAATCTATCCCCTCTCAGCATTTATGAGAAAGTGACATGGAAATAAAGCTCAGTGTTTCGAAATGCTGGGTTCTTTCTTTGTCCTAAATACTTCCAAATAGAGCCAGCCACAGAAGCCGCTCCGCAGAGCTAGAATTTGAAAACCAGAAGCCAGTGAGGGGAAAGAAGTGGCCACAGGCGGAGGGAGCCTAGACCCTCACAGCCACCGTGACTCCTCCCTGCTGTCCGCCCCACGCTTCCAGTGACTTGCTGGGATTGTCCAACAGAGCTTTGGTCTGTCTGGTAGGAGTATGGCCTTCACTTAGGAAAAGACAATTATGAGAAATCCAAACTTAGCAAACCAAAATGAGGACAAAGGGATTCACGTTACACACAAATGGATTCTTGGCAAAAGACTTCGGATGACGCCTATCTACTGTGTGAAAAGAGGCACCCCTGGGTGTAGGGATGTAGGGTAAGCTCTGAGCGAGTCCCTTAAAAAGAAACCACTCCCCCAGGAGACCCACAGTGATGTGTTAACCCTGAGCTTTGCCCAGATGGTTGATCCTCCCAAAATGTAGGAAATTTCCCCAGGGAAGAAATTTCACAGTTTCCACTATCCATAAGGATTTTAATCTATCTCTAGGAAGTCACCAGAAATCCGAGGGAAAATTCCCAGCTGATCCCTTGAATCCTCCCTTCTCTTCCCAGTTCCTTGGTACTCCTAGTGCTGGGGAGGGTTTAAGGAGCCAATTCCCTCCCAGCATTTCCTCCCCAGTTACAAAACACGAAAATGGTCATTGTAGGGTCAAAGATCTTTGCATCCCAAGAACAAAAGAAAGTTTTTGGAACAGTAGTTTTTCTTCAGAATTGTCATCCACAAGGGATAGATAAAGAACAACCTCACTTTATGAGACCAGGATGTTTAAATGGAGACAGTATCCTAGACTTAGCAAAGTGATGTGAGACAAGAAATAAAAAGATGTGTCTATCTCTGTCCTTCAGTAGGCATGGTGCATCTCAGTACTGGTGTCCCGAGGCTTTGCAAATCAGGATGGCGAGTATCTGTTTTGGCTGTTATTTCCATGTGGGGAAAATGGACGAAAAGAACAATTCCTATTCCCTGCAGCCCCAGTCTTGTTGCCTGCCAGCAGTGGAGACTGTTCACAGTCGGGCGCTACTCAAAGTAAGTATGCACATATTCTATTGATATGTCCCAGCCATCCTCTCCTGGACATACGTTCTAGACATTCTCACCCAGGTTCAGAAGGGGACACATACCAGATTCCACTGTGGGTTTGCATGTGGTGCCAGGGAAGTGGGCAATAAAGTGGGAGTGGAGGTCCAAAACGTGGTAGCAGCCCACCCCCAAGGACCTACAGCAGATGGCACAATGGACCAGATGTACTGCTCATGGCAACATAGATGGATCCCAAAACCACAGAGCTGAGTGAAGAAAGTACAGAATAAGGACTGCAACATAATACCACCACATGTGTAAATTAAAAATGCACGCACACAAGAGGAACACACATTTATCATAAACACATAAAACAAAAGATACACATTATGTAAACTGGAACGGTTACCTATGTGGGAAGGAACATGAGAATGGGGAACAGAGGTGAATACGTAAATAAACCAGGACCACACTGAAACTTGTACACGAATGTTCATATCAGAATGATTCCTAATACCCAGAAATTGGAAACAACCCAAATGTCCATGAACTGATGGATACATGCAAGTGGTATATCCATACAATGGGGTAATATTTGGCCATAAACAGGAATAAAGTGCTAATTAATGCTACAACGTGGATGACCTTTGAAAACATTATGCTAAGTGAAAGAAGCCTGCACAAAAGACCACATATTGTGTGACCACATATTGTGTGATTCCATTTTTATGAAATGTCCGGAATTAGCAAATCTAAAGAAACAGAAAGTAGATTAAGGTTGCCTAGCGCTAGGGGGAAGGGGGCTTGAGGGAAAATGGGGAGTGACTGCTAACGGTTGTAAGGTTTCTTCCTGGGGTGATGAAAATGTTTTAAACTTAGATTGTAGTGATGGATGTACAACTCAGTATATATATCAAAAACCATTGTTTTACACATTACATGGGCAAGTCTTATGGTATGTGAATTATATCTCAATAGAGACTTTTACAAAGAAGAACAGGAGGGGGAGGGTATGCTTAAGTGGTTGCCTGTGGGTCCTTCCTCTTTGTGCTTCTGGTTTCATAGGGAACTGGGTGAGGTTCACCTACCTTAACCCTGCCCATGGACCATTGCCCTCAAATGTGCGCATTTGCCTCTGGCCCTTCTGGCTCAAAAACCCAGCACTGGCCAAAGGCTCCCTGGAACTGAGTCAAAGCTGACTCCAGGGCAGGACTGACCAGCTACATGTGGACCATGTCCTCCACTGCCCAAAGAGGCTCACTGCCAGCCTGGGGTGGAGGATTTCCTCACAATGGAAGTTGGAAGGGACATTCAGGGCCTTTGGTGTTCTATTAACTAAAAGTGAGTTTATCATCAGTCAGCAGTGTAACTCTAAGAAGACATATCTTTCCTTCCTGGCTTTGTCACACTTAACTTCTCTGAGCCTCAGTTTCTCTCTCTGAGAAATGGGCATAAAATTACCTAGAGCAGTTTGGGATAGTAAACTGAACCTGCCTTCCAAAAATTTGACCTGTTCCTCCAAAGAGACAACCACATATACTAATACAGTCTTGAATTTGGCAAAATTGGTAGAAGGCTCCAGATCATGGGAAGTAAAGCATAATCTTAATTGAGAGTCTGCTATGTGCCAGACAGTGGTGGGTGCTGGGAAACAAAGATGGGTGGAATGGTTTTAGGAGTCAGGTGTCTTGGGTACAAATGACAGAAACCCAACTTAAACTGGCAGCAGCAGAAAAAGGGAATGCAGTGGCTCAGTAATGAGCTGAGTGGTAGAGACTCCTCCTCTTCCTCCTCTGCATCATTTTCTGTGAATGGACCGAGAAAAATTCCTATCCCTCCTAGCTTACTGACCTAGGTGGGAGATGAGAGAATCTTTCAGCAGATTCCTAGTCTCCCTTCCTTTGCAGACAGAGTGGGTATGTCCAGTGCTGTAACTACAGTCGAACGGAAATGCAGAGAAGCCGATATCCTATTAGGGAAAAATCTCAACACTTTTAAGCCTGAAAGGAGTCTCTGCCCATTAGGAGACTAGTAGTGGCAAGTGACAGAAAATGGGGCTTAAACTGCATGGAACAATGATGGTGATTTATTGGCTCTCCCGTAACTGACAAGTTCTGGGATAGAGTGGCCTGAAGGTTTCTCAGGGCTCTATCCCCTTCCCTGCAGTTCTCCCGGCTCTGCCCTCCACGTGTGTCTGCTCTTTCTCAGGCTGGCTTCCTCCATGGCGGTGAGGTAGCCCTCATCATCAGTCAGAGCAACACACTGCCTTGGTCCCATCTGGGGATAAGGCAAGAGCAGCTTCCTGCAGTCGCTGAAGAGAAGTCTGAAAAGGGTGGCTCTGCCTGGACCACCACGGCCTGGGCAACACCCATGTCAACTCCTGAGACCGTGATGGGCTGATGTGCTTCTATGAGTCAGAGTCCACCTGGAAAATCACAACTCACTTCCCAGTGGGAGAGCGTGGAAGGACACGGAGAACACGAACACAGTGCTTCCCACAGGGTCTCAGATCCCATTTACAGGAGAGGATATGGGGGCCAAAGCCTGCCCAAGGCTCTACATCTGGTTTGTGGCAAATCTAAGACCAGATGTCAGTGGTTTTGCCTACAGTTGGCTGCTTTTGAATCAATAATAGAATAGAAGACCTTGACGGGAAGCAAACACCCCATCACTAAGGAGATTCAAGCCGAGGCTCGATGGCATCCTAGCTATAAAAGGAATTACCACACTGATTTCCAAGGGAGGACAGAGGCCTCTGTTACTGGTGCTCCGTGGGAACAGCATGGGGATGAGACAACTAATCTCAGGAAGGGAGAGTGGAGATGGGGCTGTGCAGCAGGGCTGGGCTCATCCTGTCCGCTTTCTCGGATTTGTAACTTCCTGAGAGAGGCTGACTCCCCTCTGCCTTCCCCTCCTCCCTGCCCTTTTCCCAGGTTGAGATGGACAAGCTGGGGCTGGTAATTGTGTTAGTTCAGTTTCGTCCCTGGCCCTGCCAGCCCAGTAATCTGATTTCCAAGGGACGAGGATGGCAGGGCCCAGGCTCAGGAAGAAATCTCCTCCCTTGCGTCCATCAGGCCTGTTAATTTGATAGAACTACTTGCTGAGCTTCCACAGAACCCTCATTAGGAACAAATTTCATCTGGTTCCCACAGCCCTGGCCCTGAAGAGCTCTCCAACTCTCAGCCCAGAAGAAACTTCAGCTTCCAATTTAATTTCTGCATAAGGAAATTGTCTTTATTATAATAATAGCAACCAGAGATTGAGCACCTACTGCGTGTCAGACACAGTACCAGGTGATTTGTATCTGATGACTCAAAGTGTGCTGTTAGACTTGTGAATTCACAGGTGCTCCAAGCTAGCCTCTTGGCTAATGATCCCCTTTGTCACATGATTCTCCCTCCATTTGAATGGATTTGCTCTTGGGCCTGGGACCTTTGGCCAAATCTGAGGATCATGTGATCCTCAGTGTTTCCAGGGCAAGATGGCTGCCTGAGTGAAACAGGATCTGACCCAAGTCTCCTCGCCTGCCCAAGGGTTCCTGGTGTCTAACAGGTGCCAGCAGCCACTCAGGACACCCGTTGGAGCTCACCTTCACCATCCTGCCCCATCACCATAACAACCACCCGTGGCTTCAAACCCTATTCTAAAGCTCATCCTGCCAAGCATCATGGAAGGTATGTAGCTCGGTGGAAAGAAAGACCCTGGGCCCTGGAGAGAAGCAGCTTTGCCGCCTATCAGCTACGTGACCTTGGACAAGTTATCTAAACTCTGAGCTGGGGCTTCCTCATCTGGGAATGGTGAGAGTGTAACCTACCTTAGAGGACATTTGTGAGAATTAAATGAAGTAAAGGATATGCAACCTAGTCTCCAATTTCACTGTGTGGGATGGGAATTACTAATCACCCCTGGCTCAAATATTTTCCTAGGGCCCGAACCACCTCTATGCCTGGCCATCTGGACCTACACTTTGACTTCCTCCCCAGGAATCCCAGGATAATCATAGGGTTGTGGGGCTGTGGAGGGATTGCCAGATTGCTCATCACTTGGAAACTGCAGTCACCTGCTTGTTCTTTGAGGGTCCCTGTCCCCATAGAGCTCATGTTTTTAAGGCACAGATGACAGATAAGTAAATGAATATATAAAGTGTCATGTTGTGACATGCTGTGTCCCAGTGGACATCAGGGGGGCTACAGGGACCCCAGCTAGGGTGCTGGTGTCAGTGCCACCCTAGGGAAGTGACAAATGACTTTCCGTGCACCACTCCACCCAGACAATAGGCACCCGCTTCCCCAGGCCATCAGCCTGCTACCTAAATCAGTCTTGGTGCCCACAGTTACAGCCTGCGTTGCCCCCACCCCAAAGAAGCCTCTTCTCTCAGGCTGTTTCCGGGGTCAGACCTGGGCTCAGCCCCCTGCTTCTGCTGCCAACATTGTCGTGAGTGCAAATTCTGGGCAGCTCAGGGAGATACCGACTCCCCCTCTCAAAGAGCACCAGGACTCGCTCCCCTGCCTCTTTTGAATCTATTCAGATGTCACCTCTCCCAGGAAGTCTTCCCTGACCACCTGTTCTAAATTAGCCAGCCTCACACATGATCCCCACCCCACTTTCCCCCATCTCCTTAGCCAAAACTAACAAGCGAGTCCAACAAGGTCACATGATACAAAGTCAATATACAAAAATCAATTGTATTTTAGGATTTATTTTGAATTAACATTTGTATAAAGTGTGAGGTAAGGGTTGAAGTTAGTTGTTTTCATATGGATATCAGGTTGTTCCCACACCATTTGTTGAAAACATTATTGTTGCTCCATAAAATAACCTTGGCACTTTTGTAAAAAATTTCACTGACTATATATGTATTGGCTTATTTCTGGCTCTATAATGTTCCATTGATCTATATGTCTATCTTTATAGCAATACCACATTGTCTTGATTATGTAGCTTTGTAATAAGTCTTGAAATCAGATAAGTCTTCCAGCTTTGTTTTTTTTTTGTTTGTTTTTTGGCCACATTGCACAGCTTATGGGATCTTAGCTCCCTGACCAGGAATTGAACCTAGGCCCTCGGCAGTGAAAGCGTGGAGTCCTAACCACTGGACTGCCAGGGAATTCCCTGTTCTTCTTTTATAAAATTGTTTTGATTATTCTAGGTACTTTCTATTTCCATACATTTTATTTTTTATTTAAATTTTTATATTGAAGTATAGTTGATTTACAATGCTGTGTTAGCTTCTGGTGTACAGTAAAGTGATTCGGTTTTATATATATATATATATATATATATATATATATTCTTTTTCATTATGATTTATTACTGGGCATTGAATATAGTTCCCTGTGCTATATAAGTAGGACCTTGTTGTTTATCTATTTTATATATAGCAGTTTGTAAATTTCCACATATATTTTGGAGTCAGCTTGTCAATTTCTATGGGAAAAAAAAAAAGAAAAAAGCCAACTGGCAGCTTATTGGGATTGCTTTGAACAATTTGCAATTGAAAAATAGCTTAATTTGAGGAGAATTGATATCTTAACAATATTGTGGCTTTCGATCCATAAACATGGTGTATCTGTCCATTTAATGTTCATTTATTTGGGTCTTATTAAAATTTTCATAGGAATATTTTATAGTTTCCTGTATAGAGTTCCTCACATATTATGTTAAATCTATCCCTGAGAAATCAAGTTTTTGTGTTATTGTAAAGGGTGTTTTAATATTTTCATTTCTAACTATTTATTGCTAATATATAGAAATACATTTGATTTTTGTATATTGACTTTGTATCATGTGATCTTGCCAAACGTAGAAATACATTTGATTTTTGTATATTGACTTTGTATCATGTGATCTTGCCAAACGTATTGATTAGTTTTGATAGCTTTTTGTAGGTACCTTAGGACTTCCAAAGTAGACAATCATGTTGTCTTTGAATAAGGATAGTTTCCTTTTCAATCTGTATAGCATTTATTTGTTTTCCTTTCCTTATTGCACTGTCTAGGACCTCCTGTACAGTGTTGAAAAGAAGCGGTGAGGTGGTCATTTTTGTTCTTTACCCAATCTTTGGGGGAAAGCATTCAGTCTTTCACCATTAAGTATTATATTGGCTGGAGATTACTCATAGATGCCCTTTAACAAGTTAAGAAAGTTCCTGTCTATTTCTTGTTTACTGAATGGCTTTTGAATTTTGTCAAAAAATTTTACAACTCAAGTGAGATGATCATATAGTTGTTTGGGGTTTTTTTCAGTTGTGCTAGTATGGTGAATTACATTGATTAATCTTTAAGTGGTAAAAAAACCCTTTCATTCCTGGGATAAAACAGATTTGATCATGCCTCATTTCCCTTTCTATACTATTGCCAGATTTGGTTTGTTAAAATTTTGTTAAGGGTCTATGTTCATTAGGGATTCATTTTTTTTCTTGCGATCTTATAATCAAACCTTTTTTCTGATTTGGGTATCAGGGTAGTGCTGGCCTCAAAATATGAGTTGGGAAGTGTTCCTTTTTTTTTTTTTTCATTTTCTGTGTAGAATTGATTCAATTTCTTCCTTAAATGTTAGGTCTGATTTACTATTAAAGCCATCTGGACCTGGAATTTTATTTATGGGAAGATTTTTTTAAAAATCAGTTTACTGATGTATTGTTTATGGCTGCTTTCACACTAGAAAGGCAGAGCTCAGTAAATGCAATGGAGAACATACGGTCCACCAAAGCCAAAAGCACTATCTTTCCTTCCACAAAAGAAGTTTGCCAACCCTGCTCCACAGCAGTGCCCTGCCCATACAGTGGTGCTTGACTTAATTCAGCTTCCTTGAAGAGGCTGACTCTGAGATGGAAACTGAGCCATGTGGCTGACAGGGTCTTGGTGCTCCTGCCGGGATTCAGGCCTGAGCCTCTGAGGTGGAAGAGCCAAGTTCAGGACATTGGACCACCAGAGACCTCCCAACCCCACGTAATATCAAATGACGAAAGCTCTCCCAGAGATCTCCATCTCAACGCTAAGACCCAGCTCCACTCAACGACCAGCAAGCTACAGTGCTGGACACCCTATGCCAAACAACTAGCAAGACAGGAACACAACCACACCCATTAGCAGAGAGGCTGCCTAAAATCATAATAAGGCCACAGACACCCCAAAACACACCACCAGACGTGGACCTGCCCACCAGCAAGACAAGATACAGCCTCAGCCACCAGAACACAGGCACCAATCCCCTCCACCAGGAAGCCTACACAACCCACTGAACCAATCTTACCCACTGGGGGCAGACACCAAAAACAACAGGAACTACAAACCTGCAACCTGAGAAAAGGAGACCCAAAACACTGTAAATTAAGCAAAATGAGAAGATAGAGAAGTACACAGCAGATGAAGGAGCAAGATAAAAACCCACCAGACCAAACAAATGAAGAGGAAATAGGCAGTCTACCTGAAAAAGAATTCAGAGTAATGATAGTAAAGATGATCCAAAATCTTGGAAATAGAATGGGGAAAATACAAGAAACATTTAACAAGGACCTAGAAGAACTAAAGAGCAAACAAATAATGATGAACAACACAATAAATGAAATTAAAAATTCTCTAGAAGGAATCAAGAGCAGAATAACTGAGGCAGAAGAACGGATAAGTGACCTGGAAGATAAAATAGTGGAAATAACTACTGCAGAGCAGAATAAAGGAAAAATAATGAAAAGAATTGAAGACAGTCTCAGAGACCTCTGGGACAACATTAAACACACCAACATTCGAATTATAGGGGTCCCAGAAGAAGAAGAGAAAAAAGGGACTGAGGAAATATTTGAAGAGATTATAGTTGAAAATTTCCCTAATATGGGAAAAGAAATAGTCAGTCAAGTCCAGGAAACGCAGACAGTCCCATACAGGATAAATCCAAGGAAAAACATGCCAAGACACATATTAATCAAGCTATCAAAAAGTAAATACAAAGAAAAAATATTAAAAATAGCAAGGGAAAAGCAACAGATAATATACAAGGGAATACCAAAAAGGTTAGCAGCTGATCTTTCAGCAGAAACTCTGCAAGCCAGAAGGGAGTGGCAAGACATATTTAAAGTGATGAAAGGGGAAAACCTACAACCAAGATTACTCTACCCAGCAAGGATCTCACTCAGATTCAATGGAGAAATTAAAACTTTTACAGACAAGCAAAAGCTAAGGGAATTCAGCACCACAAACCAACTTTACAACAAATGCTAAAGGAACTTCTCTAGGCAAGAAACACAAGAGAAGGAAAAGACCTACAATAACAAACCCAAAACAATTAAGAAAATGGTAATAGGAACATACATAGCAATAACTACCTTAAATGTAAAAGGATTAAATGCTCCAACCCAAAGACATAGACTGGCTGAATGGATACAAAAACAAGACCCATCTATATGTGGTCTACAAGAGACTCACTTCAGACCTAGGGACACATACAGACTGAAAGTGAGGGGATGGAAAAAGATATTCCATGCAAATGGAAATCAAAAGAAAGCTGGAGTAGCAATTCTCCTATCAGACAAACTAGACTTTAAAAAAAAGACTAATACAAGAGACAAAGAAAACACTACATAATGATCAAGGGATCAACCCAAGAAGAAGATATAACAACTGTAAATATTTATGCACCCAACACATAAGGGTGGATAAATACATAAGGCAAATGCTAACAGCCATAAAAGGGGAAATCGACAGTAACACAATAATAGTAGGGGACTTTAACAACCCACTTTCACCAATGGACAGATCATCCAAAATGAAAATAAATAAGGAAACACAACCTTAAATAATACATTAAACAAGATGGACTTAATTGATATTTATAAGACATTCCATCCAAAAACAACAGAATACACTTTCTTCTCAAGTGCTCATGGAACATTCTCCAGGAGAGATCATATCTTGGGTCACAAATCAAGCCTTGGTAAATTTAAGAAAATTTAAATCATATCACGTTTCTTTTCTGACCACAACGCTATGAGACTAGATATCAATTACAGGAAAAAATCTGTAAAAGAATACAAACACATGGAGGCTAAACAATACGTTACTAAATAACCAAGAGATCACTGAAGAAATCAAAGAGGAAATCAAAAAATATGCAGAAACAAATGACAATGAAAACACGATGACCCAAAACCTAAGGGTTGCAGCAAAAGCAGTTCTAAGAGGGAAGTTTATAGCAATACAAGCCTACCTCAAGAAACAAGAAAAATCTCAAACAATCTAACCTCACACCTAAAGGAACTAGAGAAAGAAGAACAAACAAAACCCAAAGTTAGTAGAAGGAAAGAAATCATAAAGATCAGAGCAGAAATAAATGAAAAAGAAATGAAAGAAACAATAACAAAGATCAATAAAACTAAAATCTGGTTCTTTGAGAAGATAAACAAAATTGATAAACCCTTAACCAGACTCATCAAGAAAAAAAGGGAGAACACTCAAATCAATAGAATTAGAAATGAAACAGGAGAAGTAACAACTGACACTGAAGAAACACAAAGGATCATGAGAGATTACTACAAGCAACTACATGCCATTAAAATGGACAACCTAGGGACTTCCCTGGTGGCGCAGTGGTTAGGAATCCGCCTGCCAATGCGGGGACATGGTTTCGAGTCCTGGTCCAGGAAGATACCACATGCGGCGGAGAGACTAAGCTCGTGTGCCACAACTAATGAACCTGTGAGCCACAACTACTGAAGCCCACATGCCACAACTACTGAAGCCAACAGGCCACAACTACTGAAGCCCACGCACCTAGAGCCCGTGCTCCACAACAAGAGAAGCCACGGCAACGAGAAGCCCACACACCACAACGAAGAGTAGCCCCCACTTGCCTCAACTAGGGAAAGCCCGCATGCAGCAACGGAGACCCAATGCAGCCAAAAATAAATAAATAAATAAATTAATTAATTAAAAAAAAAAGACAACCTGGGAGAAAAAGATAAATTCTTAGAAAAGCACAACCTTCCAAGACCGAACCAGGAAGAAATAGAAAATATAAACAGACTAATCACAAGCACTGAAATTGAAACTGTGATTAAAAATATTCCAACAAACAAAAGCCCAGGACCAGATGGCTTCACAGGCGAATTCTATCAAACATTTAGAGAAGAGCTAACAGCTATTCTTCTCAAACTCTCCCAGAATATAGCAGAGGGAGGAACACTCCCAAACTCATTCGACGAGACCACCATCTCCCTGATACCAAAACCAAAGATGTCACAAAGAAAGAAAACTACAGGCCAATATCACTGATGAACATAGATGCAACAATCCTCAACAAAATACTAGCAAACAGAATCCAACAGCACGTTAAAAGGATCATGCACCATGATCAAATGGGGTTTATCCCAGGAATGCAAGGATTCTTCAATATATACAAATCAATCAATGTGATAAACCATATTAACAAATTGAAGGAGAAGAACCATATGATCATCTCAATAGATGCAGAAAAAGCGTTTGACAAAATTCAACACCCATTTATGAAAAAAACCCTCTAGAAAGTAGGCATAGAGGGAACTTACTTCAATGTAATAAATGCCATATATGACAAACCCACAGCCAATATCGTTCTCAATGGTGAAAAAACGAAACCATTTCCACTAAGATCAGGAAAAAGACTAGGTTGCCCACTCTCACTACTATTATTCAACATAGTTTTGGAAGTTTTAGCCACAGCAATCAGAGAAGAAAAAGAAATAACAGTAATCCAAATCAGAAAAGAAGAAGTAAAACTGTCACTGTTTGCAGATGACATGATACTGTACATAAAGAATCCAAAGGTGTTACCAGAAAACTACTAGAGCTAATCAATGAATTTGGTAAAGTAGCAGGATACAAAATTAATGCACAGAAATCTCTTGCATTCCTATACACGAATGATGAAAAATCTGAAAGAGAAATGAAGGAAACACTCCCATTTACCATTGCAACAAAAATATAAAATACATAGGAATAAACCTACCTAAGGAGACAAAAGACCTGTACTCAGAAAACTATAAGACACTGATGAAAGAAATTAAAGATGGTACAAACAGATGGAGAGATATACTATGTTCTTGGATTGGAAGAAGCAACATCGTGAAAATGACTGCTACCCAAAGCAATCTACAGATTCAATGAAATCCCTATCAAACTACCAATGACATTTTTCAGAGCTAGAACAAAAAATTTTGCTATTTGTATGGACACACAAAAGACCCCGAATAGCCAAAGCAATCTTGAGAAAGAAAAACAGAGAAGGAGGAATAAGGCCCCCTGGCCTCAGACTATGCTACAAAGCTACAGTAATCATGACAGTATAGTACTGCCACAAAAATGGAAATATAGATCAATGGAACCAGATAGAAAGCCCAGAGCTAAACCCATGCACATATGTCACCTTATCTTTCATAAAGGAGGCAAGAATATACAATGGAGAAAAGACAGCCTCTTCAATAAGTGATGCTGGGAAAACTGGACAGCTACATGTAAAAGAATGAGATTAGAACACTCCCTAAACCATACACAACAATAAATTCAAAATGAATTAAAGACCTAAATGTAAGGCCAGACACTATAAAACTCTTAGAAGAAAACATAGGCAGAACACTCTATGACATAAATCACAGCAAGATCCTTTTTGACCCAACTCCTAGAGAAATGGAAATAAAAAAATAAATAAACAAATGAAACTTAAAAGCTTTTGCACAGCAAAGGAAACCATAAACAAGACGAAAAGACAATCCTCAGAATGGGAGAAAATATTTGCAAATGAAGCAACTGACAAAGAATTAATCTCCAAAATATACAAGCAGCTCATGCAGCTCAGTATCAAAAAAACAAACAACCCAATCCAAAAATGGGTAGAAGACCTAAATAGACATTTCTCCAAGGAAGATACACAGATTGCCAACAAACACATGAAAGGATGCTCAACATCACTAATCATTAGAGGAATGCAAATCAAAACTACAATGAGGTATCACCTCACACCAGTCAGAATGGCCATCATCAAAAAATCTATAAACAGTAAATGCTGGAGAGGGTGTGGAGAAAAGGGAACAGTCTTGAACTGTTGGCGGGAATGTAAATTGATGCAGCCACTATGGAGAACAGTATGGAGGTTCCTTAAAAAACTAAAAATAGAACTACCATATGACCCAGCAATCCCACTACTGGGCGTGTACCCTGAGAAAACCATAATTCAAAAAGAGTCATGTACCACAAAGTTCATTGCAGCTCTATTTACCATAGCCAGGACATGGAAGCAACCTAAGTGCCCATCAACAGGTGAATGGATAAAGAAGCTGTGGCACATATATACAACGGAATATTACTCAGCCATAAAAAGAAATGAAATTGAGTTATTTGTAGTGAGGTGGATGGACCTAGAGCCTGTCATACAGAGTGAAGTAAGTCAGAAAGGGAAAAACAAATACCATATGCTAACACATATATATGGAATCTAAAAATATATATATATGGCTCTGAAGAACCTAGGGGCAGGACAGGAATAAAGACGCAGACGTAGAGAATGGACTTGAGGACATGGGGAGGGGGAAGGGTAAGCTGGGACGAAGTGAAAGAGTGGCATGGACACATGTACACTACCAAAAGTAAAATAGATAGCTAGTGGGAGGCAGCTGCATAGCACAGGGAGATCACCTTGGTGCTTTGTGACCACCTAGAGGGGTGGGATAGGGATGGTGGGCGGGAGACGCAAGAGGGAAGGGACATGGGGATATATGTATACATATAGCTGATTTACTTTGTTATACAGCAGAAACTAACACACCATTGTAAAGCAATTATACTCCAATAAAGATGTTAAGAAAAAATCAATTTACTTAAAATCTTTTATATTGAGATAAATTCCACATAACATAAAATTCACCATTTATACCATTTTAAGGTGTATAATATATTGGGTTTTTACTATACTCACAGCATTGTGCAACCATTCCCACTACCTAATTCCAGAATATTTCCATCACCCCAAAAAGAAACCCCACACCTCTCAATTCCCTCTTTCCCCCATCCCCTGTTGACCAGTAATCTATTTTCTGTTTGTATGGATTAGCCTATTCTGAACATTTCATATAAATTCAATAGTACGCTATGTGGCCTTTGTGTCTTGTTTCTTTCACATAGCATAATATTCTCAAGGTACATCTATGTGTATCATGTATCAATACTTCATTCCTTTTTATTGCTGGGTAATACTCCATCGTATGGACATACCACATTTTGTTTATCCAGGCATCAGTTGATGGAAACTTGGGTTATTTCGACTTTTCGGCTATTACAAATAATGCCACCATGAACATGTTTTTGTGTGAACATATGTTTTCAATTTTCTTGTGGAATTGCTAGGTCATATGGTAACTCTGTTTAACTTCTTGAGGAACTGCAAGGACTTTTCCAAAGTGGCCACATGCACCATTTTACATTCCCACCAACAAAGTATGAGGCTTCTGAATTTTTCATATCCTTGCCAACACTCGTTATTTTCCACTTTCATTGTTTCTTTAAAAAAGAGTGGGCTTGGGCTTCCCTGGTGACACAGTGGTTGAGAGTCTGCCTGCTGATGCAGGGGACATGGGCTCGAGCCCTGATCCGGGAAGATCCCACATGCCGCGGAGCAACTATGCCTGTGCGCCACAGCTACTGAGCCTGTGCTCTAGAGCCCGCAAGCCACAACTACTGAGCCCGTGTGCCACAACTACTGAAGCCCACACGCCTAGAGCCCATGATTCCAGCAAGAGAAGCCACCACAATTAGAAACCTGTGCACCACAACGAAGAGTAGCCCCCGCTCGCAGCAACCAGAGAAAAGCCCACGTACGGTAACAAAGACCCAACGCGACCAAAAATAAAATAAATTTATAAAGAAAAAAAGAGTATTATAGTCGTTCTAGTAGGTGTGAAGTGGTATCTCATTGTGGTTTTGAATTGCATTTTCCTGATGATTAATGACATTGGCAATTTTTATATCTTATTTGGAGAAATATCTATTCAAACCCTTCAAAGCCTATTTTATTTTATGAGCCCATGGCTCACGGGCCTAGCCGCTCCGCGGCATGTGGGATCTTCCCGGACCTGGACACGAACCCGTGTCCCCTGCATCGGCAGGTGGACTCTCAACCACTGTGCCACCAGGGAAGCCCAAAGCCTATTTTTAAATTGGGTTGTTAGTCTTTTTATTGTTGAGCTTAAGAGTTCAATATGAATTCTGGATACTAGCCCATTAACAGATACATGATTTGTAAATACATTATCCCATTCTGTGGCTTTTCATTTCAATTTTTGATGGTGTCCTTTGATGCATAATAGTCTAATTTACTCTTCCCCCCTTTGGTTGCTTGTGAACTTTTGGTGTCATAATTAAGAAACTATTACATAATTCAAGGTCACAAACATTTGTATCCAAGAATTTTATAGTTTTATCTTATATTTAGATCTTTGATCCATTTTGAGTTAATTTTTTAATATAGTGTGAGGTAGGAACCCAACTTCATTCTTTTGCATGTGGATATTCAGTTGTCCCAGCACCATTTGTTCTAAAGACTGTTCTTTCCCATTGAATGGTTTGACAACCTTATAGAAAATCAACTGACCATAGGTGTATGAGTTTATGTCTGGACTTTCTCTGGCCCATGTAACTGTGGTCGAGTGAGAGAAGAGTGGTGGGAGATGAGGTCAGAGGAGTCAAGACCTGGATTGTTCAGGGTCTTGCAGGCTGTAGAAAGAATTTTGGCTTTTGCTCTGAGTGAGATAGAGCCACTAGAGCATTTTGTTCAAAGGAGTGTCATGATCTGACTGACATTTTAGCAGAACCATCCTGTGTGTGCTGCTGTGTAGAGACTAAACAGAGGGGCAAGGCCTGAAATAGGAAGACCAGCTGGGAGGCTATAGTAATAATCCTGGCCAGAGAAGCATATCAAGTGTGAAAGCAAAGAGCATGGCCCAGCAAGTGCCTAATGCATGGACTCTGTCAGGACTAGGTTAGTTTCCAGGAGCAGAAATCCATCACCTAGTTGGTTCTAGGTGGTGGTTAATAGGACAAAAGGGAATCTGGATTTGGGAACCAGCAGGTCAGTGGGTGACCTGCCTCCATAGGTCTCAGTGGTCCATCATCTCTCACCTGCTCTCTCAGTGGACCAGCTTTCTCTTCTTGATCAGTATTGGGCTAGAGAGAGGAGCTGTCCTTCCCTAGTGTCCAAGGATGGTGCCCCCTCCCCTTTTAACTGGCCTAACTTACCACCATTAATTAGACAAAAGCAGCTCCTGACAGGCCCAAGTCTCAGCCTCTCAAAGGCCCTCTGTCCAGTGCTATTATTAATAATGATAAAAATATTTTCCATTTCTGTCTGTGCTTCCCAGTTTTTAAAGCCAGAAAATAGCATATTCTAGGAGGCCAGAAAGCATTATGTTTAAGATGTGGTTCTGGAACCCAGTGACTGGAGCTGGAATCCCAGTGTTCCATCATTTATTAGTTCTGTGACCTTCGGAAAGTTGTTTGACCTCATTTACAAAAAAACACTTAATGTGTTTGTTTGAATAGCTAATCCATGAACATGTGTAATATTCAATAGGCATAAAAAGATATAGAGTAAAAATAATTATCCTCCTACCCCTGTCTCATATGTCATCAGTCCCCACACTGATCAGTTTCTTACTTAATCTTTTGGAACCTCAATTTCCTCTTCTGTACAATGGGAACAATGATGTTTGCCCAACCTCCCACCCAAAGCTTTCATAGAAATTAAATTAAACAACCTGAGCAGAAGTGCTTCATCAGTAAGCTGTGAGCCTATACAAATGGAAGGAGACAGTTTATATAAGCCAGGGGCATGACTTTGAAACTTTAAATAACCAAAGTCCATCAGGTTGTCCTCATTGATCCCAGGTCTGGATTTTGTTGAGATAAAACAAACTGATTTTATGGAGTCTTCCCATAATTTTTGAACTGTCAACATTCAAATTCCAGCTTGGGTGTCACCTGTTCTGAGGCTTTCCCTGTTCCTTGTGTGGATCCCTCACCCCAACTCAGATGCACCTGCTGTTTCTGAGGCCCACAGTCTCTCCTTTTACAGCTCTCTGTGCTGCAGGAGGCCTTTCTCTTGTTTGTCAATACATGGCAATGCAGCCCTGCATGGTGGAGTGAACAGAGCTTGGATTTTGGTGTCACCACCTAGGGGCTATGTGACCCGGGCAAGCGCTTTAATCTCTAAACCTCAGTTTCCTCAGCCACAGATTTTGGTTAATAACTTTACCTCTAAGGCAGCAGTTTTGGTCTCAGGACCTGCCACTTCAAGGAAAACAACAGTATGAACACAGAGTATAAAGACCATAGAACTTTTATGTGTGTAGGTTATAGCTATATATTTAGATATCCACATATTTACCATATTATTTATACCTATATATTTATTTACTCATAGATTTACCATATTAAACATTAAAACTGAGAAATTAAAACATCATTATTTATTAATTTAAAAATAAGAATAGCTTTGTTCCACACCTGAAACTAATATTGTAATTCACCTAAACCTCAATAAAAAATAATAAAATAAAATTTTTAAACATCCAACCCATTACATGTTAACATGGTTATTTTTAATTTTTCAAAGTTATTTGTACTTTCCAAAACAAAAGATTTACTGAGAAAAAAATAATGTTCTTTTATATTTTTGCAAGCTGGATTCTCATATTTGTTCTACCTACCTTCATTATGCTGCAATATGTGCTTTTGGTTGAAATGTATGAAGACAATCTAACCTCATGCAAAAAGTAGTTGGAAAAGGGAGAAGTACTGATATTTTAGTGGCCCTTTCAAATTATTGTGGATAGTCTTCTTCGACACTATACCAAAAATCAACAAGTGACAGTTTCTTAAAGGTCTCCTACAGCATGAAATCTGAACTACTCGATAATCTTTTCATAGTCTGTCATATTAAAATCCATGGGTCTATTTTATACTTTAAGTAGATCTTTTTCCTATGCATGATTTCATAACTTTGTGCATTAGTCATGTGGAGAGTATTTTTTATAGAATATGCAAATCTTCCGAAAGTTGACACATCTCACTAGCAACCTAGAAAAAATCAAACGCCTAATATCACTGCCGATTTCATCAGAAAAGTCTTTAAGCATGAGAAGCTGTCAAGATCATAGTGGAAGATACAAGTTCTCCAAAATTCTATCATACTGTTGTTTTCCTTGAAGTAGAGGGCTCATTTTGTCTATTTTCAACAAAATGTCTGCCAAACATCCAAATATGAAGAACAATGGTTTGTCTGTCAAGCATTCTTTAGAGTAAAAATGA